>NC_064630.1:47142500-47742500 GCF_023864275.1 Schistocerca cancellata | reverse complement strand
TTGTGGTTATTGCTGTACACCTTGTCTTTGATAAAGCCCCACAAAAAAAGGAGTCGCATGTGTTCAGATCCAGAGAATATGGTGGCCAATCGAAGCCCATGCCAATGGGCTCTGGGTACCCCAGAGTGAGGACGCGGTACCCAAAGTGTTCCTTCACGACATGAAACATTCTCATGCTTCGTTTCGGTCGAGCTCCGTCTTGCATGAACGACATCTTGTAGAAATCAGGGTCACTTTGGATAATGGGGATGAAATCATCTTCCAAAACCTTCACGTGCCGTTAAGTACAGTGCCATCAAGAAATATCGCACCAATTGTTCCGTGACCGTTCATTGTACACCTCACACTCACCCATTGATGGGGAACAGACTTCTCGATCGCGAAATGCGGATTCTCAGTCCCTAAATGCGCCAAGTTTGCTTATTGACGAATCCATCGAAATGAAAGTGGGATTCGTCGCTAAACCAAACCATACAGCGCATACTAATTCCCATTATGTCCTGCAGCTAACCATGCAGTTTGAATGTCCTAAGCCAACCGTTTAGACGCGAGGACAATTTTATTTCATGCAGTTCAGTCATTATCACCCTGTATATGCGATCAGTGTCTTACTAGGGTCCCCTAAAAACAAGCAGCGCTGAACCATCTACACTCCTGGAAATTGAAATAAGAACATCGTGAATTCATTGTCCCAGGAAGGGGAAACTTTATTGACACATTCCTGGGGTCAGATACATCACATGATCACACTGACAGAAACACAGGCACATAGACACAGGCAACAGAGCATGCACAATGTCGGCACTAGTACAGTGTATATCCACCTTTCGCAGCAATGCAGGCTGCTATTCTCCCATGGAGACGATCGTAGAGATGCTGGATGTAGTCCTGTGAAACGGCTTGCCATGCTATTTCCACCTGGCGCCTCAGTTGGACCAGCGTTCGTGCTGGACGTGCAGACCGCGTGAGACGACGCTTCATCCAGTCGCAAACATGCTCAATGGGGGACAGATCCGGAGATCTTGCTGGCCAGGGTAGTTGACTTACACCTTCTAGAGCACGTTGGGTGCCACGGGATACATGCGGACGTGCATTGTCCTGTTGGAACAGCAAGGTCCCTTGCCGGTCTAGGAATGGTAGAACGATGGGTTCGATGATGGTTTGGATGTACCGTGCACTATTCAGTGTCCCCTCGACGATCACCAGTGGTGTACGGCCAGTGTAGGAGATCGCTCCCCACACCATGATGCCGGGTGTTGGCCCTGTGTGCCTCGGTCGTATGCAGTCCTGATTGTGGCGCTCACCTGCACGGCGCCAAACACGCATACGACCATCATTGGCACCAAGGCAGAAGCGACTCTCATCGCTGAAGACGACACGTCTCCATTCGTCCCTCCATTCACGCCTGTCGCGACACCACAGGAGGCGGGCTGCACGATGTTGGGGCGTGAGCGGAAGACGGCCTAACGGTGTCCGGGACCGTAGCCCAGCTTCATGGAGACGGTTGCGAATGGTCCTCGCCGATACCCCAGGAGCAACAGTGTCCCTAATTTGCTGGGAAGTGGCGGTGCGGTCCCCTACGGCACTGCGTAGGATCCTACGGTCTTGGCGTGCATCCGTGCGTCCCTGCGGTGCGGTCCCAGGTCGACGGGCACGTGCACCTTCCGCCGACCACTGGCGACAACATCGATGTACTGTGGAGACCTCACGCCCCACGTGTTGAGCAATTCGGCGGTACGTCCACCCGGCCTCCCGCATGCCCACTATACGCCCTCGCTCAAAGTCCGTCAACTGCACATACGGTTCACGTCCACGCTGTCGCGGCATGCTACCAGTGTTAAAGACTGCGATGGAGCTCCGTATGCCACGGCAAACTGGCTGACACTGACGGCGGCGGTGCACAAATGCTGCGCAGCTAGCGCCATTCGACGGCCAACACCGCGGTTCCTGGTGTGTCCGCTGTGCCGTGCGTGTGATCATTGCTTGTACAGCCCTCTCGCAGTGTCCGGAGCAAGTATGGTGGGTCTGACACACCGGTGTCAATGTGTTCTTTTTTCCATTTCCAGGAGTGTAGAAACTGCATGAGGATACATATAGGGCAGGTAACCTGCAGAACGTTTCTGTTCTACATTGTTATCTTCCTCTCAGTTACTTAAGAATGAACAGTAATTTTGCCAAAACTGATATAGTCAACGTATCGTTCAGATTTCATTCGACAAGTGCTGATTCTTAACATATACACCTAACGTAATACCAATCGACACTGTAGCAGCTTATTGTATAAATGTAAAGGAGTAAATTCAATATGATTTCATCTAAAGCTTGTGCATTTGTAAAGTAACGTTGTTTAATGTATAAATGTGGACGTTCTAAAAATATATTTGAGTAGGCTGTAAAACGAGAATGAGGAGTTTTAGATAATAATATGATTAAATATTTGTGAAATGTAGTCTTTTGGAGTAGTTCGGGTAGAACAGACAACAACAGTTGCTGCACAATATTTTTGCTTAGCATGAATGACGGGACATAAACTGCTGCGTATCTGATTTGTTAACATCGAATATTCAGTGTTGGTGACAAAATGTGGATCATAGATGAAAAAAATTTGAAAGCGTTGTTCAATATGACGTAGAAAATTACATTCCAATCAAAGTCTTGAGTGTTGGGAAGACCCATCATGGTTTAATATACTTGTCACAATACTGTTACGAAAACGAAGAGAACTTCATGACTTCTCCGAGATAATACAAAACCTAGCCGACGAACAGAAACCGAGCGAAGCGAAAATGAGGGTAGAGAAGCGCTCAATGACTTCGAAAGGAAAAATTTACCAAACAACATGACTAAAACCACTAAGAGGTTTTGGCCTTACGTGAAATCTACAAGCGGTTCGAAATGATCTAATATCTAATCAGTAACTAAGAGACCATAATGGCAACGAAACGTAAAATGACAGGGAGAAGGCCGAAATACTCAATTCTGTCAATCAAAACTGTTTCACCGTGGAAGATCGCAATCCGTTCCCTTCCTTCAATCATTGTGCGGACTTCGAAATGGCAGATATTGAAAAAAAATTGTCACTAAACTGAAAACCAACGACAATTGCTTTCTAGTGGAAAGGGGTCAGGGCAGATGAGATTCCTGCACCATTGCACAGATGTTATGCGAAAGAACTAGTTCACCTTCTACCAGTAGTTTATAGTAAGTCGCTGGAGCAAAGAAGGATATCTAGCGACTGGTGAAAAAAAAAAGTTTGTCATTCCTGTTTTCAAGCAGCGTCGTAGAAGAGACACAAATAATTTTGTGACCTACACTGAAGCACCAAAGCAACTGGTGTAGATACGTGTATTCAAACACACGGATATGTAAACAGGCAACGCCTATATAAGACAAGTGTCTGGTGCAGTTGTTACACCGTTACTGCTGCTACAATGGCAGGTTATCAAGATTAAAGTGAGTCTGGACGAGGTGTTACAGTAGGCACACGAACGATGGGATACAGCATTTCCGAGGTAGCGATGAAGTGGGATTTTCACCTACGACCATTTCAGGAATCCGGCGAAACATCAAATCTTCGACATCGCTGCGACCGGAAAAATATCCTGCAAGAAAGGGACAAACGACGACTGAAGAGAACCGTGCAACGTGACAGAAGTTCAATCCTTCCGCAAATTTCTGCGGATTTCAATGCTGGCCCATCAACAAGTGTCAGCGTGCGAACCATTCAACGAAACATCATCGACATAGGCTTTCGGAGCCGAAACCCAGTCGTGTACCCTTGATGACTGCACGACACAAAGCTTTACGACTCGCTTGGGCACGTCAACACCGACATTGGACTGTTGATGACTGGAAACATGTTGTCTGGTTGGACAAGTCTCGTTTCAAATTGTATCGAGTGGATAGACGTGTACGGGTATGGAGACAACCTCATGAATCCATGGACCCTGCACGTTAGCAGGGTACTGTTCAAGCTGGTGGAGGTTCTGTAATAGTGTGGTGTGCATTGTAGAGATATGGAACCCCCGATACGTCTAGATGCGACTCTGACAGGTGACACGTACCTAATTATCCTGTCTGGTCACCTGCATCCATCTCTGAAGAGATGGACATAGAGAGTGCAACCTTTCATGTCCAGTGTGCATTCTGAAGGACTTGGGCAATTCCAGCAGGAGAATACGAAACCCCACACGTCCAGAACTGCTACAAAGTGGCTCCAGGAACACTGTTCTGGGCTTACACACTTCTGCTGGCCACCAGATTCCCCAGACATGAACATTATTGAGCATACGTGGGATGCCTTGCAATGTGCTGTTCAGAACAGATCCCCACACTCTCGTGGTCTTACTGGTTTATGGACAGCCCTGCGGGATTCATGGTGTCAGTTTCCTCCAGCATTACTTCAGACGTTAGTCGAGTCCACGGCACGTCGTTTTGCGGCACTTCTGCGTGCTCACGGGAGCCCTGCACGATATTGAGCAAATATGCCAGGTTCTTTGGGTCTTCAGTGTATAAAACATGTTGGTGGGCTGCGGACAACAGTGCAGTTGTTGTAGGTAATGCGGGATGAGAGGGATTTATGTGGCATCCGGAAGAGCATGACCATTGGTTTTCGGCTCAAGGGTGGAAGCATTTCAGAAACGGGTAAGTTTGTATATTGGTCGCGTGCTCTGTTGTTAAAATATACCGTGCATGTCAAAATGGCGGTATCCAAAGCCGACGCCGATTCAGCTGTAGTGGGCCACGGTCCGTAGATGACAGGGATGAACAACGACTGGGGAGATGTGTACGGACGAGTAGACGTGCAACTGTTGAGCAGCTCACCGGTCAGACGAATTAGGGGGCTGCCAACAGTGTCTCCAAAGCGACCTTCCAAAGAACGCTAATGCGTGTGGGCCTTCGCAGCAGGCGTCTTGTTCATGTACCCATGCTGACTGCTGCTCATCGGCGACGGAGCCTGAAATTCGCAACGTGAGTACCGCAACTGGATGTCCACTGAGTGGCGACATGCGGTCTTCTCAGGCAAATCAAATTTTATGCTCCATTGGACAGGTGGTGGTGAGAAACGTCTGAAAACAAAGACTCTGCAGAAGTAACGGAAGCGTCCTGATCTGTGGAATGTAACCTCCCTCTTACTAATCGGTCTCTCCTGCTTGCGATATAAAATATAACCGTGGATCGCGTGTATACCTAATGGAATTTTTCTAATTGGATAAGGCCATCTTTCCCGAAGAAGTAATACCGATAAGTAGAGGGAAAGTTACAACCGATCTCTCTGATAGAAAAGTTTACTAAAAATAAAAAAGTAATTACACTGAACAGAGCTACAATTTGTAAAATTGAATGTTATATTGTGCATTCAGTCACGAAAAACACTGGACAGAAAAGGGGTACCACTGATGATGAATGCAAAAGTTACACTAATGAACGAAAATGAAATAATTACGGTCGCCAGCCCACTAGGGCTCTTTACATCCAAAATCCTGTACAAGATGGTGGGAAAGAAAAACATTTATTATTAAATACTGACGTGGCAACTCAAGGTTGTCACGTTTTTCGACACTAATTGTAAGTGGGTATGTAATGATAAAGAAAACTGACAAGTCACTTTTACGTTAAGTGTGTCATTAAATTTTGAAAAAGGCACTCGAGTAATGATTTGGATACATCCACTTAAACTTTATGTTAGTATTGAACTTCGTTACGTGAACAATGACTTTCAGAGACCTCAACATAACATCATCAAAGATATGTACAGAAAGGCAAGCACTTTTTACTTTGCAGCTACTAAGTTTTCAAATTGGATTTCATATTATTGTCTGAACAACTGAGCCTTTTTTTTACTGACTTGAACAGAAATAAATGCTAGAATATGTCCTAAACCAAACAGGCATGTGCTCCAAACTATATGTAAAATAAATAAAACTTCCCCACTCTTAATTTGTGCATTTTCTTTACATCAGGATTTTTTTCCAGTGACAGATTCTCAAACTTCGGTTGGCATATAAGGAGAAAAGGGAACAACGACCCTGCTTGGTAACAATATCTGGGGACAATGAGGACACAATCGCACTGAATTTAAGCGATTATTATTTAAATAAAGTTCATTAATGAAATCAGACTCAGTTGTGGTGCTGGGTTAGTCGTTAATACCTTCTACCAACGAACAGTCTTACTTCAGTGCTGTGCGTGCGACGAAACTCGGAGCCGACGACGAATCTGTGTTGCTGGAACTGCTGCTGTTGTTGAAGACGGTAGCACCTTGTGGGGCCACGGCTAATTACAGGAATGGGAAATTCCAATTAATACAGCCTCTTCCGCCCGTCCACTGTCCTTCCTGCTGCTACTACTCATCTGGCCGGTGCGCGTACATGATGCCGCCGAAAATGGTACTCTCTACTGCGAGAGCGTTAACACCACACTTCCGCACGCTACAAGAGCTGGAACCCGACTCCCGCTCTCTCCGTGCACTCTGCGCAACAACCCCCTACTAAAAGATATTACAACACACAAGCACTGGTATTATCGTTGCTAGTCGATGCAAATAACAATTCCTTTGGCTTTTTACCAGAGCTTATAAGTTTCACGGTAAGACACAGATATATACAATCAAACGTCAACAGAGTTCTACCTAAATGTGCACATATAGTGAAGCAATGTCCTTACTTATTAAAAGAAAGCATTTAAATTACAAATATTTACATTCAATTAAAAAAATTATACGTCGGTAGCAGGTGCCATGCATCCTGCATTTTTGGTGTTACAAACTGACCGGTCAGACGAACCAAGTGGCCAGCCGGTGTAGCCGTTCGGTTCTAGGCGCTACAGTCTGGAACAGCGCTGCTGCTACGGTCGCAGGTTCGAATCCAGCCTCGGGCATGGATGTGTGTGATGTCCTTAGGCTAGTTAGGTTTAAATAGTTCTAAGTTCTATGGCATTTCTGGTCAAGAGAAGTCTACTAATATCAAATACCAGCCATAATTTGAGGAAGAAATTTCTGAGGATGTATGTCTGGAGTACAGCATTGTATGGTAGTGAAACATGTACTGTGGGAAAACCGGAACAGAAGAGAATCGAAGCATTTGAGATGTGGTGCTATAGACGAATGTTGAAATTTAGGTGGACTGATAAGGTAAGGAATGAGGAGGTTCTACGCAGAATCGGAGAGGAAAGGAATATGTGGAAAACACTGATAAGGAGAAGGGACAGGATGATAGGACATGTGCTAAGACATGAGGGAGTGACTTCCATGGTACTAGAGGGAGCAGTAGAGGGCAAAAACTGTAGAGGAAGACGGAGATTGGAATACGTCAAGCAAATAATTGAGGACGTAGGTTGCAAGTGCTACTCTGAGATGAAGAGGTTAGCACAGGATAGGAATTCGTGGCGGGTCGCATCAAACCAGTCAGTAGACTGATGACCAAAAAAAAAAAAAGTTCTATGGGATTGATGACCACAGATGTTAATTCCCATAGTGCTCAGAGCCATTTGAACCATTTGAACGAATCAAGTCACTGCCAGTAGTGTCTCCAAAGCGACCTACCAGCAAACGTTTCTGTGTATGGGCTTTCGCAGCAGGCGTATTGTTCACGTACCCATGGTGACTGCTGCTCATCAACGGCGGAGCCTGTAATTCGCAACGCAGTACCGCAACTGGACGTCCACTGGGTGGCGCATTGCGGTCTTCTCTTACGATTCAAGTTTTATCCTTCGTTGGACAGATGGCCATTGGCATGTACGGTGTGAAACGTCGGAAAGCAAACACTCTGAAACAGTCGCCGAAACTTTATGATCTGTGGAACGTGTTCGTGGCATCCCCTGGTGACATTATCATTATGGAAGGCACAATATGTCAACAAAAGTATGCATATATCCTTCCCTACATGCAGTTTGTCGGTCCGATGGCATCTATCAGCAGCACAATGCAACGTGACAGAACAGTTGGCAGCGTACGTGTAAGGTTCGAACAAAACCAGGATGAATTTACCGTAAGCCCCTGATCACCAAACTCCCTGTATTTAAACTCAGTCGAGAATCTGTGGAACCACCTCTATCGGGTTGTTGGCGGCGAGTATCCTCAACCAAAAAACCTAACGGAGCTGGCAACGGCACTGAAGGCGGCATGTCTCCACACACCTCTCGGTACCTTTCAGAATTTGACTGACTTTCTTCCTGAATGTCTCACGGCGGTTCGTGCTGCAAAAGGTGATTATTCACGCTTTTGACAAGCAGTCACATTAATGCGACTGTGTAGTGCATTTAAAAATCTTACAATCTATAGTTGGACTAGAGAACCAAAATTCAAATAGGATGATCTTTTAACCACTTGTCCACCGTATGAAAGATCAAGAAGTAGATATAATCGTAATTGAAAGACTGTAATACGACTTTTGAAGTACTTAGTTGCAGCCGCTGTTGTTGAAAATAGAGACAGACGGAGAGCAGTATGTCGTCCTGAATGGGGAGACTTCAGCAAGCGTAACATCAGGTGTGCCCCAGGGCAGCGTAATAGGTCCGCTGCTTTTTACAATTTACATAAACGATCAGGTTGATGGTATTGATGCTGTAGTCTACAGAAAAGTAGTATGACATGAAATTTGTGAACAAATCAATGAGGATTTGCAGAAAATAAATGCGTTTAGTAATGACTGGCAGTTACCTCTAAATATTAATAAGTGTATGCTACTGCGTTTAACAAAGCGAAAATCCCCATTAATGTACGAGTAAAAAATGCATGCTGTAATATCCGTCAAGTATCTGGGTGCAACTATTCGAAATGATCTCAACTGAAACGATCACATTACACAAGTAACGGGAAAGGCGAACTCTAGATTGCGGTTCATTGATAGAATCCTGAAGCGATGCAGTGCAACAAAGGAAATTGCTTACAATACATCAGTTCGTCCAGTCTTACTGTTCGTCTGTATGGGCCCTTAGCAGTTGGGTCTGATTCAAGAGATTTAAAAGGTCCAAAGAAGAGCGGGAAGATTCGTGACTGGTACGTTTAGCCATCGCAAGAGCGTTACAAATCTCATGGAAAGTTTGAAGTGGGACACACTTGCAGATAGACGGCGCGCTAAACAGAAGCGTCTGCTCACTAAATTCAAAAATCCGATCTTCGCCGGGGATGTAGAGCATGTATTATTACCACCAAGTTTCAAATAGCCCAATGATCACCATTCAAAGATAAGGGAAATTAGAGCTCGTACTAAGGCGTTCAGATAATCTTCTTTCCCACGCAGGATCCGCTAGTGGAACAGACCGGGGGGGGGAATATGACTTTGGCGCGAATTGTGCCCCCCGCATGGTGGCTAGCGGAGTATATATGTAGTTGCAGAACGTGTTGCAGTCGGTGAGGAAGTGTCATCCTGCTGGAGCTGCAAGATGTGCCAGTTCTGGTGATATCTGCAGCCCTGAGCGCCAGCCTTGAATGGCTATATGCGATAGAACTTTAAGTTATCGTGAGAGAGACCTGCTTGATTCGTGTGATACATAACTGAATTTCCGTGTGAGACTATTGTATCGTCCTCATCCGTTGCAGTTTAGCGAGTGTTTGTGCGTCACTGGCATTCAAAAACGGGGTGGCGAGTTTAACATTAAACATTTCACTTCCAAGGCGAGCTCGACTATCTTTGATAGGTCTGGTTGATGTGTAATAGAGAGAAAACTTGCGGAACTGGAAATGAGATCTGGATCTGAAATGTGATAGGTGCTGGAGAAAGGAAAGAATTTATTTGAAATATTAGTATTTTGTGCGTATCACATAAAAAGGATTTGAATACATAATTTCTTTCTTGAAAAAAGAAGTTAGTTAAGCGATGTAAATAGCTACACCGTCTGTAACTCATAGAATCAAGTAATCTTTTTCAACAACAGAAAGCTGGAAGTGTGGGCAAGTGGAATACAGTCCAGGGCTAACACGCTTACGACTATTTTCAGGTTCCTTGCCTCAGTACTTCAGAGGCTCCTTTGCGTGGTGCGTAATAAGTATTGGGTCAAAAGCGAATATACTGTAAACTGTGATCTTCCACGAATTTCTCTCGTATTACGTTCGCAGTTCGAGCAAGGGACATCCCAGTTTATATTTTCATCATGATCCGTAGAGATGTATGATGCCGACGGCGGAAATGTCACTCTGCCTTTTTCGAACAATAGATTATCGTTCAAGTTTTCCGAACACGTGTGTCAAACTTTTGTATGTGTACTGTTGTGTTCCAAGTAGCTCGACCCTGAATTTGTTTTCGACTGTCGCACCTACAGTATAGTGGCTCCAAATGCTGGTGTATCAGTCTAGAGATGGTGGTGCTGGAGTCTTATATGGTAATTTCCCTTAGTGATGCGGCGTATTTTGCCGTAAGTCAGTCAAGAAAATTACATACTCCACTCGCCTTCCTCACTACATGTTTTATGTATTCATCCTGTTTCGTACCACTTCTCAGAAATATGCATAAATATTTGTATGATGTGACGTGGTTCAGACATGCACCAATCATTTTGTAGAGTTTTCTGGGAACCTCCATATTTAGGTAGCCAACTAAGTGATGTGATTGAATTTACAAAAATATCATTGTTTATGAGTGAACCAAATAGTCACGAGAGAGGTGGAAAATAAACAGTCCGTAACGAATCTGCAGTAAGGACACATGTATATTATGACAGTGCAGTCCCGGACACTGACACGAATGGCCACCACGCTCAGAATTTAGTAGTGTTATCTTCTTCCTTAAATTCAGTGTATACTGCAAAGTCAAGGTGGCAACCAGTGCTGGTGAAAGGTGGTTAGAGAAATATCATCTGCCCCTTCACGAGCACCAACGTTTATCGTAACTGAAGTATCACATACATTGTTACCAAATTCAGTTGACAACCACATGTGCATTGTGTCTCTGCCCAATAAGGTAAGAAGATTACTTGGTATTCCATTTGGATGTAACAAGTAGAGGTGCATGTGTTACATTTTCTAAATACACTATCTGTTCAAAATTATTCGGGCACCTATTAGTGAACGTCTGTTTGAAGTGTAACCACCCTTTGCCTTTATGATGGCTTCGCCCCTAATCGGGACCTTCCAATTCAACTAAATACCTAGGAATTACCACTAAGAACAATTTAAATTGGAAACAACACAAGAAATGAATTTAATTGATGAAAGGAGAAAATATAAAAATGCAGTAAATGAAGCAGGCAAAAAGGAATACAAACGTCTCAAAAATGAGATCGACAGGAAGTGCAAAATGGCTAAGCAGGCATGGCTAGAGGACAAATGTAAGGATGTAGAGGCTTATCTCACTAGGGGTAAGATAGATACTGTCTACAGGAAAATTAAAGAGACCTTTCGAGATAAGAGAAACACTTGTATGAACATCAAGAGCTCAGATGGAAACCCAGTTCTAAGCAAAGAAGGGAAAGCAGAAAGGTGGAAGGAGTATATAGAGGGTCTATACAAGGACGATGTCCTTGAGGACAATATTATGGAAATGGAAGAGGATGTAGATGAAGATGAAATGGAAGATATGATACGGCGTGAAGAGTTTGACAGAGCACTGAAAGACCTGAGTCGAAACAAGACCCCCCGGAGTAGACAACATTCCATTGGAACTACTGACGGCCTTGGGAGAGCCAGTCCTGACAAAACTCTACCATCTGGTGAGCAAGATGTATGAAACAGGCGAAATACCCTCAGACTTCAAGTAGAATATAATAATTACAATCCCAAAGAAAGCAGGTGTTGACAGATGTGAAAATTACCGAACAATCAGTTTAATAAGCCACAGCTGCAAAATACTAACACGAATTCTTTCCAGACGAATGGAAAAACTAGTAGAAGCCGACCTCGGGGAAGATCAGTTTGGATTCCGTAGAAATACTGGAACACGTGAGGCAATACTGACCTTACGACTTATCTTAGAAGAAAGATTAAGGAAAGGCAAACCTACGTTTCTAGCATTTGTAGACTTAGGAAAGCTTTTGACAATGTTGACTGGAATACTCTATTTCAAATTCTAAAGGTGGCAGGGGTAAAATACAGGGAGCGAAAGGCTATTTACAATTTGTACAGAAACCAGATGGCAGTTATAAGAGTCGAGGGACATGAAAGGGAAGCAGTGGTTGGGAAGGGAGTAAGACAGGGTTGAAGCCTCTCCCCGATGTTATTCAATCTGTATATTGAGCAAGCAGTAAAGGAAACAAAAGAAAAATTCGGAGTAGGTATTAAAATCCATGGAGAAGAAATAAAAACTTTGAGGTTCGCCGATGACATTGTAATTCTGTCAGAGACAGCAAAGGATTTGGAAGAGCAGTTGAACGGAATGGATGGTGTCTTGAAGGGAGGATATAAGATGAACATCAACAAAAGCAAAACGAGGATAATGGAATGTAGTCGAATTAAGTCGGGTGATGCTGAGGGTATTAGATTAGGAAATGAGACACTTAAAGTAGTAAAGGAGTTTTGCTATTTGGGGAGCAAAATAACTGATGATGGTAAAAGTAGAGAGGATACAAAATATAGACTGGCAATGGAAAGGAAAGCGTTTCTGAAGAAGAGAAATTTGTTAACATCGAGTATAGATTTAAGCGTCAGGAAGTCATTTCTGAAAGTATTCGTATGGAGTGTAGCCATGTATGGAAGTGAAACATGGACGGTAAATAGTTTGCACAAGAAGAGAATAGAAGCTTTATAAATGTGGTGCTACAGAAGAATGCTGAAGATTAGATGGGTAGATCACATAACTAATGAGGAAGTATTGAATAGGACTGGGGAGAAGAGCAGTTTGTGGCACAACTTGACTAGAAGAAGGGATCGGTTGGTAGGACATGTTCTGAGGCATCAAGGGATCACCAATTTAGTACTGGAGGGCAGCGTGGAGGGTAAAAATCGTAGAGGGAGACCAAGAGATGAATACACTAAGCAAATTCAGAAAGATGTAGGTTGCAGTAGGTACTGGGAGGTGAAGAAACTTGCACAGGATAGAGTAGCATGGAGAGCTGCATCAAACCAGTCTCAGGACTGAAGACCACAATAACGACAACAACATAAAAAATGTTGTGGGGAAGTCTAATCAAAGACTGCGTTTTATTGGCCGAACAGTTAGAAAATGTAACATGTACTAAAGTGTCTAGAATTAACGGACTACATCGAGAAAATTCAGTGAAAAGCAGCACGTTTTGTATTGTCGAGAAATAGGGGAGTGAGTGTCACTGACATGATACAGGATTTGGGGTGGACACCATTAAAATAAAGGCGTTTTTCATTGCGGCGGTATCTTTTCACTAAATTTTCAGCAACTTTCGCCTCCGAAATTTTGTTGACGCCGACCAACATAAGGAGGAACGATCATCATAAAAAAATAAGGGAAATCAGAGCTCGCACGGATGGATATAGATGTGCGTTTTTCCCGAGCGCCGTTCGAGAATGGAATAATAGTGATTTATTGTGTAGGTGCTTAGATGAGCCCTCTGCCAGTCACTTCAGTGAGAATTGTAGAGTACCCATGTAGATTTAGATGTAGGTATCTGAATGTCTGTGGAGGAATCGCAGACCATTCTTCCCCATGGTGCGAAACCAGGGAGGGTACTGATGTTGGACACTGGGGTCTTCAGCAAAGTCGACGTGCTGTCTCATCCCAAACCTGTTCCACTTTGTTCAAGCCGGGACACTGGGCGGGACAGTCCGCTGCAAGAGCGTTATTGTCCACAAACCATTGCCTTACCAATGCTTCTCTATTGCAGGATGCATTCTCATCCTGATACAAAAGTCATCGTGTCCGAAATGTTCCTCTACTCTTACGCAGTACACGGTTCAGTAAAGTGTGTTCGTGATTGGGTTGTCGTTGTTGTAACCTTCAGCGTGAATTACGGTCTGGTGCAGCTCTCCACGCAGATATATCCTGTGGAAGTCTCTCGATCTCTGCATAACAACCGCAGCCTGCATCCATTTGAGGATACATGCTGTAGCCTAGCCCTGGTCTTCATTGGATATATATTCATATCCTTCCACTTCAAGCGTTTTCTTAAATGGAATAAGGGGGCCGAATCCTAACCACGAAATACACACCTGTACCGTAACACCGCCTCCTGCGTACTGTACTGTTGGCAGCACTCGTTGGTGGCAGGTAACGGTTTCCATGCATGCACCCAATTCCAAACCCTTCACTCGAATTTACGCAGGCTGTAGCGTGGTGCGTTACTCCTAATAAATAGGTTCCAGTTATCCACTGACTGTCCAATGGCGTCCGCTTTTACATCGCTTAGCATTGACTACATAACTGTGTTGCTTACGAGGAGATGCTCGAGCGTGGTACTCCGTTTCCTGTGCCTCTCCGCGCACAGTAGTTGTGGTAACTGGGCTGCTGGTAGCACTTTGTAACTCACAGTGACAGCTTTGGCTAACTTCATGGTATATTTTACAACGAATGTCAGCAGTGTTCGACAAATTCATACAAGGTGAGACCTTGAACCCAATGGTGCTAAACACAACCGTAACGCAAGCAAGCACAACTGGAATCCAAACGGAAAACATGGACAAATCAGACACCTCAGACTGTAATCAAATCAAACGCAAAATAACTCTCTCTGACTCACTGACAGAGGAAGAAGACGACGTCTATTATTGCCCTTACGCCAGAGATTGTAGTGTTCATAACAATGATATTCGAAACCGTAATACCGACCTTGAACAGGCCACAGCGCCGGCAGACACCACGAATGCCACACAAAAAGCCGCAGCAACAACCGCAACGAAAGTTTGCGGAGGGTCTGGCAACAGAGGCGACAGTGGGCATAACATACCAAAAGCTGTTATGTCTGTCACAGGTAGCGCAGACGAGCAGTCAAGTGGGAACCAAATCACGTCTAATTAATGCAGAATGGAGGCACAAACAACCAACACATCTGATACACATCAAGACTGCACAAACGAAACACACACAAAAAACAAACGAATCATCGCAGCCTTTAGGAAACTAAAACCGCATAGAAAACCCAAACAGCCTAAGAGAGTCCCGAAAGTGAAAGCGTGTGACGCGGAAGCCAATCCAGCGCCCCCGGCAGAGGTGCACAACAACGCCACTACACCATCACGACACGTCACGGCTGCAGAGACGCCAACACACGCCATCGACACCGATTTAGTTACGACAAGCTAGATATAAATGTAAAATTAAGTAGGCTAGAAAAAAGAGACATCTTAGAGACGGCACAGCGGATGCTCATCCGCACCCTACACCCGTACGGCCAATCTGTTTGTTTCCGTACATCAGAGCAAACCGATAGAGTGATTCTCAAAACGGAGAATATTCCAACAGATCCAGACAGCCTACTAGACCTGCTCATGCAGGTGTGCGCCCGCAGGGAGGAACCATTCGATATGGACAAGCTTTACAAGGATCACGTAAGGGCTCATGGGAGAACATACTTCGATTACAGTCAAACTGGCAGCAAGTGCTACGCCACAGTTAAACACCCAAACTGCTAATAGCACAGCTTAATGCTATGCGGAGTATACTTGTAAATTCGGAGCTCCCACGGGTCCTACGTGAACTAAAAAGTGACATTCTGTGCATACAGGAGCCCTACACTAGACAAGGGCATATCCCCAACTTTCCTCCAAGTGTGGTGACGGTTGCGGAGGGGACAGGCTGCATGGCATCTGTCATAATCCTAAACAAAGAAATACATCCAGTGAAAATTACAGAACTCTGTTCCGAGCACCTAGTTACAGTTGAAGTCACACACAAGGGGGATACTTGGATCATCGCGTCGCTTTACGCCCAATTCTGTCATTGCATCATACCATACGCAGACCTCATCAGAGATGTTGCGCAATACGCTGGCAACAAAAAACTTCTCATCTGTGCAGACATAAATGCCAGATCAACCCTGTGGCATTCAGACAGAACTGACGACAGAGGTAGAATAATAAATGACATCATCCAAGAAAACAGACTACATGTACTCAACAAGGAAGGACATCACCCGACTCACATCGGACACAACGGTCATTCATCAAACATAGACATCTCCCTCGTTAATAACGCCGCCATCAACCACGTACGAGACTGGACCGTACATGACCAGATCACTGCTAGCGACCACAACATCATCACACTAACCTTAAGTGGCACACCAAACGTCAACACAGAAACACTATTATTTGACAAAACAGACTGGGACAGGGTCAGACAAAAAATACATGAGCACATACCGCAAGACATCACCGGCAGTGTTGATTACAGAGCACACATGCTGACAGATATCATCACACACACACAGAACACCTGCATACCCACACAAAGAATGACAAAACACCAAAATATTCCCTGGACTACACAATTAACACGACTCAAACAAGACTCAAAACGTAAACATAAACTTTACCAACGAGCAATTTCAGATAGAGAAAGACAATTACGACTACACGACTACCGGCTTGCCAAGGATAAATATAAACTTGAGCTGAATAAGACCAGGAAAGACCATTGGAACAGCCATGTAGCAGCACAAACACAACTAAACATTTGGGGGGAACCATACAAAATCGTGACAGAGAAAATTAAGAGCCCACTGGTTCTGGGAACGCTGCGACAGGAGGATGGTGAGATGACTAAGGGCTGGAGACGCACAGCGGAGTTCCTGCTGAGCTAACTCCTGCCCGACGACATCGCAGACACAGACACACCACAACATGCAGCGGTGAGACGCGAAGTAGACACAGTATACATCACACCAACCGTCACCTGTCCATTTGCGCAGGAAGAAGTGGCGACAGCGATCTCAGAACTCAAAAACAAAAAGGCACCTGGACCGGATGGTATCCACTCTGAGGTACTGAAACAAATTGCACCGCAGATCATCCCGTTTCTCACAACGTTGTTAAACGATGCATTAAGGCTGGGCCGTGTGCCTGCAGTGTGGAAGACCTCGAAGGCGGTTATCATCAAAAAGGCTCCAGACAAAGACATATCAGACCCCAAGTCATACAGACCAATTTGCCTTATCAATACACTCGGTAAAGTACAAGAAAAACTACTCTGCAAAAGACTACAAGCACACCGAACACTACGGGGACTGACACCACACCAATATGGCTTCAGGGAAGGGAAATCTATAGACGACGCAATTAACAGAGCACTCCAAATAGTACACGACACACCCTCCAAATACACACTTGCAATTATGGTAGACATCTCAGGTGCCTTCGACAACCTCTGGTGGCCGGCCTTGTTCAAGAGGCTCAGACACCTGCAGGTACCGGAGTCTCTGTATAATAGTTTCATGGACTACTGCAGAGACAGAACGGTCGTTTGGCAAATGAACAACCAGAAAGTGATTAAACGAATTACAAAAGGCTGTCCACAAGGGTCGATCTGCGGCCCCATCTTCTGGGACATAGTTATAGAACCGCTCCTACTGTTACTAGAGGAGCACATCTTGACAGATGGAGCTGTCGCTTATGCTGATGATCTACTCGTCGTAGTTTCAGCAAATAACCGTGCCCAGCTAGAAGAAAGAGCCAATGGAACACTTAGGACAATAACAAAATGGTGCACAGATAATAAATTAAAGATAGCAGGAAACAAAACAACTTATACATTGCTAAAGGGTATCCTGCGCAGGAACCCAATAGTCAAAATCGGGGACACTAACATAAAAAGACTAGCAGTCACCCGCTATCTAGGAGTGTACATTGATGAACGATTGAACTTCCACGAACACATGCGAATATGCACAAACAAAGCAGAAAAGATACTACACAAACTGGCTAGGCTAAATTCGGAATAATTCAGACTACCCCTGTCAGTGACACGAACATACCATTGCGCTCTCTTCGAGTCAGTACTATGCTTTGCTGCCAGTACGTGGGCCCAAGGTTAAATCTCTCAACCAACAGAACCATTGTACGTCGAGGCCAAAGAAGTGTTCTACTTCGACTAACAGGGGCATTTAACACAACATCAAATGACGCACTATGTGTCGTCATGGGAATTTTCCCCATAGATATCACCATCAGGTACCGCGCAGCAATGTACTGGCTTAGGATGGGGAGAATAGACCAGGTTCGGCAGATCACTGGTGTACCGACTGAGACAACACGCCAACTCAGAGCATGGCGAGTGGATACCTGGCAGAGCGAGTGGGCCAACAGCGATAAGGGCCGCCGTGTATACAACTTCTTCCCTGACATCCGGGAAAGACTAAAACTAAAACATATTGATCCCAGCCGCGGTATGGTACATTTCATCACCGGACATGGCCCTTATCCCACGCACCTGTACCGCGTGAGTCTGCAGCAGACTAATAGATGCACATGCGGGGAAGAAGGTTCCCCTGAACATACTGTCTTCTTCTGCGGACAACGCACGAACATAAGACACATAGTACACATAAATCGCCTGAACACACAGAACGAACTACATGCCATAATACGCGACCCGGAAAGGTGGACTGAACTCAACAAACTAACGGACGAAATCTCGAAGATCCAACAAATAGAATACTTGCGCAACAGACCCTACCGAAGGCAAGTCGGTCCAAACAGACGTCACGATGCCCAGGGGGACACAGATATGATTAGCACCACGAGTGATGAAGAAGAAACAGATACAGACCAGGACACCAACACAGATATTGAAGCGTCCAGCGCGGATGATCCATAGTGTCAACCAAGTTAAATTCAAAGAATAGAGTGGAACAACCGACAAGAGGTGCACAAGTCACACACAATCCTAAAAACAGATTGCACCTTATATATAAACAGTTAACAGCATCTCCATGTTCAATAAGAGCTTAAAGCTAGGTACCTCTTCAAGGGACCTACGCCCTCCGTTAAGAGGCAGCGCACAGTCTGTATGGAAGGATCTTAATTGTGGCCCCTCTCTTTTGAGCCCAACCCGACGGATACCTATGGTAGATAGGGGAAAACCACCGCTCAGGCTGTGTTGCTGGCGGGGCCGGAAGGTGCTAACTGCCACACCACGTATCATTGTAAGTCTCATTGGCTCAGTGTGAACTGTTTGTACAACTAACCTACACAGCCTATACCTCAACCTCCACTATACTAAGAACTTCTCATGTGAAGCTTAAAGTTGGGCACCTCTTCAAGGGACCCACGCCCCCCTGGTAAGAGGCGGCGCACGTCCTGGATGGAAGGATCTTAATTGTGGTTCCTCTCTTTTGAGCCCAACCCGACGGATACCTATGGTAGATCGGGGAAAACCACCGTTCAGGTCGTGTTGTCGGCGGGGCCGGGAGGTGCTTGCGCCTGATGTACTCTACTAGGAGCCTTGTAGGCTCAACACAAACCGTTAGCGTCATTACCTTATTACTTTTACTACGAGTACCACTTCATTAGCAACTTTGAGCCAAGCACAAAGTCAGTTACCTCTCTATTGTATATCGTAAATAGTTTAGTAGGCTGGACATGGAGGTCTTAGTCTTAGTTTCTAGCTTTAACGTACCCTGATCTCTTCTAGTTAAGGTAGTTTTTAGGATAGTAGATGTTAAAGGCATGGTGAGCAACGGCCAGCGTCTTCAGGTTCATTCCAAGACCCGGGCCGCCTCCCACAACCAGGTGACTGGCAATATTATACCTATAACTTCTCTATTCAGTTCTCTTCCTTCCTTCTTTCTAAATATTTAATTTCGTTTTGTTTATTAATATCTTACTTGATTTTGTATTAGTTATACGTTTTTCTAATGCTGCACAAAAAAAAGATATCAAATGGATCTAAACAGAGCCCGCCTCCACGTGGCGGGACACGGGCAACGGTGTGAGTGGGGACGGGAGCCGGTGTGGTGTTACTTTCAGTCACTCCGCACCCCGGACCCAGTCACAGCGGCTAAGTGGCAATATACGACCCACCATAAGAAATTAGACGGTGGGTCATAAAATATAAGCAGCTAGTGAAAAAAAAAGTCCTTATATATCAGTACACGAGAACTGTCTGAACCTGATTTAGCTGTAGTTGTTTCTTTGCGTATCCATTTCAGAATCACACCAATAACAGTCGATTGTGGCAGTATTAGCGGGGTTGAAATGACCCTGGTGGACTTGTTACTCAGATCACATCCAGTGAATAACACGCGTTCTAAGTCACTGAGCTACTCTGACCAGTCCTGCTCTTACTGATTCTCTTCTGGCAACGCAACACACACTACCTCCGTTTACCCTTAACTCACGAGGTGTGTTCTCTCAAACCGCGCGGAAGTTATCGATCTACCTCTACAAGTTCAGTTCTAGCGGGATGCTTCTAAATCTCCCATACCTTCCTTGAATCACCAATGCTGTAATGTTTTGCTGTTGGTTTTATTGCCTTCTTTTTTTGTTGTTGACGCGTGTTACTGACACTTGGCGCGGTCTTCTAGACCGTACCTCGCGAATTACGTACCTGGTTTCTTAAGTATAGTAGAGAATGCGTTGGCAGTAACATGCTAGCTTTAAGCATCCTAAGTTTGGCGACTTGTTATTCGGTGGCTAGAGGGAGAGGTCAGTAAATCAATAAACAGACGAAAAAGGCGAAGATTTTACAATAGCCAGTTCAAATGGTTCAAATGGCTCTGAGCACTATGGGACTTAACAATTATGGTCATCAGTCCCCTAGAACTTAGAACTACTTAAACCTAACCAACCTAAGGACAGCACACAACACCCAGCCATCACGAGGCAGAGAAAATCCCTGACCCCGCCGGGAATCGAACCCGGGAACCCGGGCGTGGGAAGCGGGAACGGCAATAGCCAGTGATCACACTTCTGCTAGGGAACAAGACGTTCTCTCAGACGAAGAACTTAAGAACAACTGTGATGGGGATCTTTCTGTTTATACAGTGAAGTAGTTCAAGTGTTAATTAAAACCAAATGTGTCCTCAGTGATGACAAAGAAAAATGTAGATCACAGCACTGAATGCCAGTTTTGCACTTTCTTTTTATACCCATCGAGTGTAATTTTTTTGTGCAAGTTTAAACCATGGAATTTAGTTTTATGTGACCATTTACTAGCTACAGATATACTACAACTTTTCAGAAGGTAAAATCCAGTTGTCTAACAGATCGTTTATACGAACTATTTAAAAAACCACACGAAAATTTTTGATTTTGTGTGATAAAAGGAAAATACAGCAGGCATTATGTAATGTAATTAAATTAGAAAAGAGAATTTACTCAACACTTAAATAATTGTATAACATTGCATAACTTAAATTAAAAATTTCAAACGATTTGGGCCTTAAATCTCGGGCTAAACTCAGGGGTCCCAGAGACCCCATCTGGTAGTACATGTTACAGAAAAGTCACCTCGTCAGTTAAGGGGTTTACAATGGCCGGTACCCTCTCGTGTTCTCGAGTGGTCTGTTCCACTTTACATAGGGCTGTCCGCACACTTCTTATCGGCAGTGTAGCTTCATCTTTATTTCCTATGGACATTGACGGTACAGCCAGCATCGGGTCTCTGTGTAAATAATATGGAATGTGACCAAAACTGCATATTTGAAAGCTGTGAAATTAGAACGAAAACTGAAACTTCTTAAAATGTGATGCTACAGGACACTGTTTGAAATTCTGTGACCAAACAAAATACGAAATTGTGAGCTGCTAGAAAGAGCAGGGCAATACCGAAGTACACAGAAAACTCTGGGCACTGGAAGGGACAGCAGAGGAAAAATGTTCTTGTGACAGGCACAGATTAGGATACGAAAACAGATTTTCAGTGCTTTAGGCTAAAATGAAGAATTCAGAAAGATGAACAGCGCCACCAAAACAGTCCAAAAACTAATAATGTAAAACTGATCCCTTCACTTAAGCAATTTGTTACTGGCAAACAGAAACAGACACACCCATATAGTGTAAACACAGGAAAAAATCTTCGTATCCTGAGTACATCATTTGCTACTGTTCAATAAAGTGTTTAGTTTCCTGTAGTGTACATCTGCAGTAGGTTTCCACGTGAATTTTTCTTTGAGTACTCATGCGAATAACGTCACACTTATCTTTATTCAAGGTCAATTGCCACTTTTTCCACCATATAGAAATCTTATCTAAATCATTTTGCAATTCATTTTGGTCATCTGATGACTTTACAAGACGATAAATGACAGCATCATCTGCAAACCCGGATTGTGGAAAGTACAATCGTGTGAAACGCTGCTCATTCTGTTCGTCCACGAGACCGAGAAAGCAATACATGCCGGCGCCGAGGTTCAACAAAATACTATTATGGTACTGGACATTAGATCAGCTGTGTAATTGGACTGACAGGTTTCTAACAAACAGAACACAGCAAGTCATTAATAACGGAGGAAAAACTACGAACTTAAAAGAAAGTTCGGGCGTACTCCGGGGGAGTGTTGTAAAAACATCATATTACGATGTCTATAAATAATCTAGTGGATACTGTCGGTATTCCACGAGGCTTTTCGCAGACGATGCTGTTGTATACAGAAACGAAGCAACACTGCAGAACTGTACCGAAAAACATTATAATATGCTGGAGATAGGTGCTTGGTGCAGCCGGTGGCATTTGACTCACAACGTAAGAAAGTGTAAGACATTGCTTGGAAATCGGCAGATCGTGTGGTTACACCACTGCAGAATAATAACTGAGAGTAGTGACATCTCTTAGTTTTCTTAACTATTGAAAAGTGTTACAGTGAAAGGTTGCTTACGAAAAATTCGATCAGAGTAAAGCCAAGTTAGTAGAATCTGTTACATGACTATACAGAGTTAGTTCAAAGAATAACACCTTTTGAAAGAAAGAAGAAAGTAAGAAAGAGGTTTCCTTCAGTAAGAAAGAGATTTTCTTCAAGTGAAATGTTCAGTCTAAAAAGTGTGTACTTTCGTATTTAAGTATTTTAGTATTTCAGTTTGTTGACTATGAAAGTTGCTTTTCTAAAGGTCCCCCATGGCCAAATTATTTTTTCTTACTTGAAGTTACCTACTGGGCCTTTTCTCTTTTAAAAACGAAATGTATAAGGGTATAGTCCAACATTGTTTACGTGCAGTAATATTTATTTGAATGTTCAAATGTGTGTGAAATCTTATGGGACTTAACTGCTAAGGTCATCAGTCCCTAAGCTTACACACTAATTAACCTAAATTATCCTAAGGACAAACATACACACCCATGCCCGAGGGGGGACTCAAATCTCCGCCGGGACCAGCCACACAGTCCACGGCTGCAGTATCCTAGACCGCTCGGCTATTCCCGCGCGGCAATATTTATTTGAGGAAGCAACTTAAACAGTAGCAAGAAAGTAGACAAAATTCATACTTCCGCTTTTCCAATACCGGTTCATTGACTGGGTAGGCTGGGACTGTTAGTTCATACCTCAAACAAATAAATGAACTTAGAACTGAGTTGTCCTAGCTTCAATACAGGGTGTTACAAAAAGGTACGGCCAAACATTCAGGAAACATTCCTCACACACAAAGAAAGAAAATATATTATGTGGACATGTGTCCGGAAACGCTTACTTTCCATGTTAGAGCTCATTTTATTACCTCTCTTCAAATCACATTAATCATGGAATGGAAACACACAGCAACAGAACGTACCAGCGTGACTTCAAACACTTTGTTACAGGAAATGTTCAAAATATCCTCCGTTAGCGAGGATACATGCATCCACCCTCCGTCGCATGGAATCCCTGATGTGCTGATGCAGCCCTGGAGAATGGTGTATTGTATCACAGCCGTCCACAATACGAGCATGAAGAGTCTCTACATTTGGTACCGGGGTTGCGTAGACAAGAGCTTTCAAATGCCCCCATAAATGAAAGTCAAGAGGGTTGATGTCAGGAGAGCGTGGAGGCCATGGAATTGGTCCACCTCTACCAATCCATCGGTCACCAGATCTGCTGTTGAGAAGCGTACGAACACTTCGACTGAAATGTGCAGGAGCTCCATCGTGCATGAACCACATGTTGTGTCGTACTTGTAAAGGCACATGTTCTAGCAGCACAGGTAGAGTATCCCGTATGAAATCATGAAAACGTGCTCCATTGAGCGTAAGTGGAAGAACATGGGGCCCAATCTAGACATCACCAACAATGCCTGCGCAAACATTCACAGAAAATCTGTGTTGATGACGTGATTGCACAATTGCGTGCGGATTCTCTTCAGCCCACACATGTTGATTGTGAAAATTTACAATTTTATCACCTTGGAATGAAGCCTCATCCGTAAAGACAACATTTGCACTGAAATGAGGATTGACACATTGTTAGATGAACCATTCGCAGAAGTGTACCCGTGGAGGCCAATCAGCTGCTGATAGTGCCTGCACACGCTGTACATGGTACGGAAACAGCTGGTTCTCCCGTAGCACTCTCCATACAGTGACGTGGTCAACGTTACCTCGTACAGCAGCAACTTCTCTGACGCTGACATTAGGGTTATCGTCAACTGCACGAAGAATTGCTTCGTCCATTGCAGGTGTCCTCGTCGTTCTAGGTCTTCCCCAGTTGCGAGTCGCAGGCTGAAATGTTCCGTGCTCCCTAAGAAGTCGACCAATTGCTTCGAACGTCTTCCTGTCGGAACACCTTCGTTCTGGAAATCTGTCTCGAAACAACCGTACCGCGCCACGGCTATTGTCCCGTGCTAATCCATACATCAAATAGGCATCTGCTAACTCCGCATTTGTAAACATTGCACTGACTGCAAAACCACGGTCGTGATGAACACTAACCTGTTGATGCTACGTACTGATGTGCTTGATGCTAGTACTGTAGAGCAATGAGTCGCATGTCAACACAAGCACCAAAGTTAAAATTACCTTCCTTCAATTGGGCCAACTGGAGGTGAATCGAGGAAGTACAGTACATAGTGACGAAACTAAAATGAGCTCTAACATGGAAATTAAGCGTTTCCGGACACATGTCCACATAACAAATTTTCTTTATTTAAGTGTGAGGAATGTTTCCTGAAAGTTGGGCCGTACTTTTTTGTAACACCCTGTATAATACTATTCATACTGCGTTTCTTTCTAACCGTTGGGTAAGATCTTAGGAAAAGAATTTAATAGTCTGATTTACTTACCCATTAGACACAACACACGGTCAAACCCTGTGAAAAAGGTCACTCTATTCATTAGCTTTTCCTATTAACAGGCTTAGCCTCCCATACTGAAGTTTATTTGGGAACTAAACTAAATTTAGTAAGAGGGTTATACTTGGCAACATAGAGACAGGGTTTTCTGTTATTTGGGTAAAGGCATACTAAATTACAATAGCAGTGGTAAGGTAAGTTATAGAATCCTCGTTGGCCGATATTTGAACGTTGATCGTCAGTCTAGGATCCGTACCAGACGAAACTGATGGAGGAAACAGCGAATGTCCAAAGAAGAGCAATGTGTATCGTGACAGGATCCTCTAGTAAGCGTTCTCAGTCAATGCAATAGCAGACTTACAAGATAGCCTTTTTGCATCACAGTTTAGTTTACTGTTAAAATTCGGAGATCATATGTTACTAGAAGAGTTGATCACAAAATTGCTTCCTCCTATTTATAGCTCGCAAAAATATCACGAAAGTAAAATTAGAGAATTGAGCTCACACGGGGACTAACAAGAATCGTTCATCCCGCAATCTATTCACGATTGAGACAGGAAACCAGGAAAGTAAAGTTTTGTTTATTTGTCGACGAAATGGCTTTTCTAGTGCGTAATCATAATCGGTTTAGGCCACAATTGTACGCTTAAGACGCTAAAACCATTTGATGAGTTCACGTATGTGTGAGTTTGACAACGCATGAACTTTTGTTCATCAAATGACGCTTTTAGCATCTGAAGAGGATCAGTGTGGCCTATACCAATTATAATTACATAGTAAAAAAGCCATTGTGTCGACAAATAAACTAAACTTTGTAATATTCGAATCAACGTCTTCTTACACCAATTTTTCTTCCAGAAGCTGTGAAGTGATTGTGGTACATGGAAAAGGTTTATATTGTGGCATTCCTGTCTTTACGACGTGCTTACGGTAACTGCGGAAACGTGATTGTGGCGACATTTCTACCGGATGTATGCAAACAAGACCAGCATGGTTATATTATCTTCTTCGCTGTCGAAGGGTAAACACCGGCAGACATTCATCGGAGACTGGCGAACGTGTGCGGGGCTGCATGTCTGTCGAAAACTGCCTTTGTGGAATGGTGCGCCAAGTTCCGTGTGGCAGCGGTGCGATAGAAGGCGGCGGTCGATTTGTGACGCCAGCAAATTCAAGTGGGAGACATTCAAGCACACGCCCTATAGTCCTTATGTCTCCCCAATTATAATGTCTTCGGGCCCCTAAAAAGACCTGTAAGGGTCAACGACTGCTATCTGTCAAGGATGTGCAGCAGGAAGTTATGGGTATCTTCAGCCTGTTGCGTGGATGGGATGACTGGCTCAATGCACAAGGCTATTCAGCCTGATTGAAATACCGATTCTGGGCTGTACGCCCTTCTAAGGGAAACTTTTTGGTCACCCCTTCCAGTTAGTACTTGACTAGCTGTGGGATCAGTACCTTATTGGTATCATGTGTGTCTGGTGTAGTGGTACTCTACCTTCATCGATCTATATTTCCCTTGCTTATCAGAACTAAACAGTTGTCAGTTTACAAATTTAGCGCACCTGTTGGGAGAGATGCAGATGAAATTCCTCAATAAATAGTGCTTTTGACAGGCTCCTTACTAGTTGCATAAGTGTGAGCATTTCTCAGAAAGTCATTTTCCTTGTCTAAAGTAAGGCAGAACCGTTTGACCGTATGAAGAGCTGTCATCATTTTATATAAAAAGAAATGGAAAGCATATTGCTGCAAGTCTGAAATACGTCAAACGGTTTTAAACTGGAGTACGTTTGCTGCTAACGGCTACTTTCCCTGACGTTGAGACTTTCCTAGCGTTGAACAGCTCGGTAACCATCGCGAACACCAGATCCGCATTACTATAGGCCTATATCTCTGACATCGATCTGTCGTAGATTTTTAGAACATGTTTTCTGCTCGCGTATCATGTCATTTCTGGAAACCCAGAATCTACTCTGTAGGAATCAACATGGATTCCGGAAACAGCGTTCGTGCGAGACCCAACTCGCTTTATTTGTTCATGAGACCCAGAAAATAGTAGATACAGGCTCACAGGTAGATGCTATTTTCCTTGACTTCCGGAAGGCGTTCGATACAGTTCCGCACTGTCGCCTGATGAAATAGGAGCCTACGGAATATCAGACCAGCTGTGTGGCTGGATTGAAGAGTTTTTAGCAAACAGAACACAGCATGTTGTTATCAATGGAGAGACGTCTACAGACGTTAAGGTAACCTCTGGCGTGCCACAGGGGAGTGTTATGGGACCATTGCTTTTCACAATATATATAAATGACCTAGTAGATAGTGTCGGAAGTTCCACGCGGCTTTTCGCGGATGATGCTGTAATATACAGAGAAGTTGCAGCATTAGAAAATTGCAGCGAAATGCAGAAAGATCTGCAGCGGATAGGCACTTAGTGCATGGAGTGGCAACTGACCCATAACATAGACAAATGTAATGTATTGCGAATACATAGAAAGAAGGATCCTTTATTGTCTGATTATATGATAGCGGAACAAACGCTGCTAGCAGTTACCTCTGTAAAATATCTGGGAGTATGCGTACGGAACGATTTGAAGTGGAATGATCATATAAAATTAATTGTTGGTAAGGCGGGTGCCAGGTTGAGATTCATTGGGAGAGTCCTTAGAAAATGTAGTCCATCAACAAAGGATGTGGCTTACAAAACACTCGTTCGACCTATACTTGAGTATTGCGCATCAGTGTGGGATCCGTACCAGATCGGGTTGACGGAGGAGATAGAGAAGATCCAAAGAAGAGCGGCGCGTTTCGTCACAGGGTTGTGTGGTAACCGTGATAGCGTTACGGAGATGTTTAGCAAACTCAAGTGGCAGACTCTGCAAGAGAGGCGCTCTGCATCGCGGTGTAGCTTGCTGTCCAGGTTTCGAGAGGGTGCGTTTTTGGATGACGAATCGAATATATTGCTTCTCCCTATTTAAACCTCCCGGCGAGATCACGAATGTAAAATTAGAGAGATTCGAGCGCGCACGGAGGCTCTCCGGCAGTCGTTCTTCCCGCGAACCATACGCGACTGGAACAGGAAAGGGAGGTAATGACAATGGCACGTAAAGTGCCCTCTGCCTCACACCGCTGGGTGGCTTGCGGAGTATAAATGTAGATGTAGATGTAGATCTTGTTTCTCACCGAAGTTAAATGTGAGTAGATGCAGAAAACTAAATGAAAAGCGCGAACGGGAAGGAGCAAAGGGCGGAAGTAACTGTATAATCCAGATCCAATTCCCTGTCTCCAGTACCTCCGTTATGTGTATAAGACTGTACCTTATAGTGGACACTCAGCGTATGGGAAACACAACAAGCCACATGATAAAAAATATGGTCAGCTTCAGTACTCTCCCGGAAAGTACGCCGTTCAAAGCAGACCCTGTGTAAGAGAAGGTAATGATCATCATTTCGGGACGAATATTACATGTTGATGAATAAATTACCCTCCTTTGGGTCCTTGGCCAAATCAGTCAAATCAATTTTTCCATGAACTTTGACTAGAGTCAGAGCAGAAAAACATGCCTTCCATTTTGGAGATTAAATTTTAAGTGTTACGACTACCTGTTCATTTGGATCTATAGGTTCATTTTCTTTCTGTGTGATGTAGCTGCTGCTAATTTTTGGAACCATGCTAAAAATCATTGCAGTGAAAGGACGTGCTCAAAATCACGTTGTTACAATCACTGGTACGCGACCAGAAGAACTCCGTTCTGTGCTATCAGGCTGACGTAGTTCTCAAAGCAGTTTCTCACATTAATTTTCCTGACGCCGCTTTATTAGCGCTGTTGTCACAGAAACTTCGCTTCCGCTGTTGAGAACTTTGACTCCAAACAAATTATGCCTCTGTGAGGCAGCTTACGACCTCGAGCGCTTTTCTTTGCGCCTTTTAAGGGTTCCTCTTATTATCAGAAAGTATTTGTTTCTTAAGCTCTTTCGAGACACAGACTTTGCCCGCTTTAGTAAGCAAGAACGCTTAAGAAACAAAGTGTTTAATGAGCATAAGGTCGCTTTTATACATATCTCTCGCATCTGAAATTTAGTCTCTCCATTGCGTACCCAGAAAATAGAAAAAATTGTTTGTAATGAAATTTATCAATTACACCATTAGTTGTATTTGTTTAACTGTGGGTTTGAATTGACTAACGTATCGTAAAAATGTTCCACGTATCAGCAACAATGAAAAGAAAGATGTTTGCATAAACAGGAAGAGATGTTTAAGAGGACTTACATTGCTTAGGAAAAAGGGATATGCAACCAGGTTTCGAACTAAGCGAAACATAGGTAGGAGATTAGCAAGAGGAAGAAGTTTCCTTTGATAAAATAAATCCACTGAATATTTTGTCTAGGTTTAATTTGTAGACAAATACTAGGTCTTATGTATATCGCCGTCAGGAATTAAGATTTCGGAAACTGAAAGCGTTAGTTGGAGGGAATTCAAAGAAAATAATTCATGCTATGTAGCTGGGAGCATGTGTGACACGAAGCAAACCGACAGGCGAGACGTCCTTAAAAAAATTATAAAATAATAAGAAGGGGTTGCCGCCCCATAGGTGGTACATGCTGGTTTGGTATGAGGATGGATATACAGAGTGGTCAGATACAATTGTAAAGATGTTGCAGGTCAGCGTGAGCTGAGAAATAATCATTAGGAAAAAAATTCTATGCGTCGCGTCGTTTTCGAGTTGATTACCATTAAAGTTAGCCAATCTGACCGTTGAGCCCACAAATTCAAGTGGCCCGCCGAAGTCTTTGTCGCCAAACTTGTTCATTTTTTTTGTTTCCTAAAACCAATCAGGATAGTCTTACAAGAATTGGACATAGGACGGTAGTAAGAATGGAATTCAAGCCAAAGGCTGAGTATTCTTATGTGCTGTCATCTACGGTATGAGAACAACATTCACTAGTTGTATGTGGCTGGCTACTTGAATTCGCGAGCGCAACGGTCTGATTAGCTAACTTCCATGATAATTAGCTCGTAAATTGTGCAACATCGTTACAAGCTTTTCACACTTTTCTGAGGACACTGTATGTCACATACATTACTGAAAATTTTCCTACAAGTATAATTTATTCGTGTGTGGATCGACGTTGCGCAGATAGGCTTCAAAGATATTTTACACTGAATCGATACGTTTCTGGATATGTGTTTCTTAACAGGACTATCTATTAATTCCCCTGTACATTTCCTAGAAGGCTGTAATAGGAACTGTGAAACATCCTGCATAAAACGTAGAGGCGACACCACCCTGGTTAACAATAGAGTTACTTGTTTCAGAGGAAACAAGATAGCCCTCATCGATGTGTAATTTTCAGTATTCGTAAGACCCCTGCCAGATTTAATACCTAGACACATCTTCAGTGTTGTATAGAAAGGAAGTGGAAGAGTTTTTTGCCAGTAACATGTAGTCTGTTGAAAGAGATTGCCTGATCCATTTCATATGTTTGTGACACTTAGTTGTGTAGTTGCTGGGTTCTCGATGCTTCTAGCTTCAAGTATGTGACAGTAGCGAACGTCAGGGAAGGAAATAAGGCAGTGATTTTTTTAATCGATTATCACATCTATGTTTTGTTACCCTACTACTTTTTTCTGGTGTCTTAACCCTATGTTTTGATTCTGTATATCTGGTTTGAGTGTGTGAGCCGTGCCGGCCGCGGTGGTCTAGCGGTTCTGGCGCTGCAGTCCGGAACCGCGGGACTGCTACGGTCGCAGGTTCGAATCCTGCCTCGGACATGGGTGTGTGTGATGTCCTTAGGTTAGTTAGGTTTAAGTAGTTCTAAGTTCTAGGGGACTTATGACCGAAGATGTTGAGTCCCATAGTGCTCAGAGCCATTTGAACCATTTTTTGTGTGAGCCGTGTGTGCTTTCTCGTGGACTAATGGAGTCTTGTAGTCTGTTAGGTCAGTCTTGCCAATGTAGGGTGGTTAGGTAGGAAGTCCGAGGTTTAACAACAGGTAGAGACAAGTGTTTTTGTGTTAGAGTAGACGCAAGGATTGGTATCATGTAGCAGTGGTCTTTGACTTGCCACTCTCCTTCTGTCTGGCTTCTTGACCATGCGGGGAATGGTCAGTCTAAATGCGAAATAGTCATGTTCGGGCTTTGGTAAGTTCAGGTTGTGTCTCCTGTACGCACTTTCAGATGTGGATAAGGGTATTGGAATAGTCTTCGTATAATTCTAATTTATTTTATAGCAAAGTTCCAAGCTTCGAATGTTAGGAGAAAATATACGTTTTTCGTTTTGAGTATAATTTCGGAACTGCGCACGTTTAGATTTTAGAGAGAAATAGTACTTTGTTATTTATCTTTTGGCTACTACGAGGGACAGTAATACTAAGTAACCACGTTTAGTTATGTATACGTCAAATTGTTTCTTCCTCAACGTTTTATACAAATTAAAATGGTATGTTTGGCTTAATACTGCTTTGGAATTCTAAACTTCTCGATTTTTAGCGGAGTTTGTGACTAGGTGTTTGTTTCAGCCACTTTTATTAGAGAAACTGGATCGATATACACTCCTGGAAATTGAAATAAGAACACCGTGAATTCATTGTCCCAGGAAGGGGAAACTTTATTGACACATTCCTGGGGTCAGATACATCACATGATCACACTGACAAAACCACAGGCACACAGACACAGGCAACAGAGCATGCACAATGTCGGCACTAGTACAGTGTATATCCACCTTTCGCAGCAATGCAGGCTGCTATTCTCCCATGGAGACGATCGTAGAGATGCTGGATGTAGTCCCGTGGAACTGCTTGCCATGCCATTTCCACCTGGCGCCTCAGTTGGACCAGCGTTCGTGCTGAACGTGCAGACCGCGTGAGACGACGCTTCATCCAGTCCCAAACATGCTCAATGGGGGACAGATCCGGAGATCTTGCTGGCCAGGGTAGTTGACTTACACCTTCTAGAGCACGTTGGGTGGCACGGGATACATGCGGACGTGCATAGTCCTGTTGGAACAGCAAGTTCCCTTCCCGGTCTAGGAATGGTAGAACGATGGGTTCGATGACGGTTTGGATGTACCGTGCACTATTCAGTGTCCCCTCGACGATCACCAGTGGTGTACGGCCAGTGTAGGAGATCGCTCCCCACACCATGATGCCGGGTGTTGGCCCTGTGTGCCTCGGTCGTATGCAGTCCTGATTGTGGCGCTCACCTGCACGGCGCCAAACACGCATACGACCATCATTGGCACCAAGGCAGAAGCGACTCTCATCGCTGAAGACGACACGTCTGCATTCGTCCCTCCATTCACGCCTGTCGCGACACCACTGGAGGCGGGCTGCACGATGTTGGGGCGTGAGCGGAAGACGGCCTAACGGTGTGCGGGACCGTAGCCCAGCTTCATGGAGACGGTTGCGAATGGTCCTCGCCGATACCCCAGGAGCAACAGTGTCCCTAATTTGCTGGGAAGTGGCGGTGCGGTCCCCTACGGCACTGCGTAGGATCCTACGGTCTTGGCGTGCATCCGTGCGTCGCTGCGGTCCGGTCCCAGGCCGACGGGCACGTGCACCTTCCGCCGACAACTGGCGACAACATCGATGTACTGTGGAGACCTCACGCCCCACGTGTTGAGCAATTCGGCGGTACGTCCACCCGGCCTCCCGCATGCCCACTATACGCCCTCGCTCAAAGTCCGTCAACTGCACATACGGTTCACGTCCACGCTGTCGCGGGATGCTATCAGTGTTAAAGACTGCGATGGAGCTCCGTATGCCACGGCAAACTGGCTGACACTGACGGCAGCGGTGCACAAATGCTGCGCAGCTAGCGCCATTCGACGGCCAACACCGCGGTTCCTGGTGTGTCCGCTGTGCCGTGCGCGTGATCATTGCTTGTACAGCCCTCTCGCAGTGTCCGGAGCAAGTATGGTGAGTCTGACACACCGGTGTCAATGTGTTCTTTTTTCCATTTCCAGGAGTGTAGTTCGCTTTTGTAGTCTTTCACAAGTGATCACAACTTCAGAGCCTGCACAGAATGCGGTTGATTCTTCATTAAGGTACGGATTTTGAGGCTAAATTGTCGGATTTCGTACTGCTCGTGAACATCATGGTTCCAGCAAGCATTCAATATATTACGTTGAGGTATCTACTCATAGTCAGCATTTAATTGTTCTAAATTTTCTTCAGAAAATGAATACGTGTTCGTGTAGTCACATTTTGTCTGTTTCTCTGATTTCTGATTGAGTGTCTCTTTACGATTTTCTTAAGTGATTTTTTTTTTGTGAACCCGCATGCTCTTCTGGTCACGATAGACGCTATAGCTTGCAACATTAGATTACACTCTCTCCGTTAGGTAGGTATATTTTAGCTGTTTTTCTGATTTCCGATTTTATGTTTGCTTGTGATTTTCTACATCTACTTCAGCAGACACACTCCGCAAGCCACCGCATGGTGCGTGGCGGAGGGTACCCTGTGCCATTTCTAGTCATTTCCTTTCCTGTTCCACTCGCAAATAGAGCGAGGAAAACTGTCTATATACCTCCGTACGATCCCAAATATCTCTAATCTTATCTTCAAGGTCCTTACGCGAAATATATGTTGGTGTCAGCAGAGTCTTTATGCAGTCAGACTCAGGTGCCGGTTTTCTCAATAGCGATCCTCGAAAAGATAATCGCATTTTCCAGTGAGTCCCATTTGAACCCCGAAGTATTTCCATAATACTTGCGTGTTGCTCGAACCTACCGATAAAGAATGTAGCAGCCCGCCTCTGAATTGCTTCGATGTCTTTCTTCAATTCGACCTGATAGGGATCCCAAACCAACAAACAGTACTCAACAATGGGTCGCATAGTGTGCTATATGTGCTCTCTTTTACAGATGAACCACAATTCCCTAAAATTCTCCATATAAACCGAAGTCGAGCATTCGCCTTCGCTACTACAGACCATTTCGTGCTGATTTGCAACGTCTCGTCTATATCTTAAATCGTGGCTGTGTCAAGCAGCCTACTACTAGTACTGTATTCGAAAATTGTGGAGCCGCTTTTCCTAGGCACTTGCGTTAACTTACGTTTTTCTACATTTAGAGGTAGCTGCCATTCATTATACCAACTACAAATTTAGTCTAAGCCATCTTGTATACTCTTGTTTTCACTCAATGTCAACACCTACCCATACACCACAGCGTTATCAGCAAACAGGGGCAGATTGCTGCTCACCCTCACAGTCGGATCATTTATCTATATAGCACAGCGGTGCTGTCACACTTTGCAAAGGCACTGCTGACGATACTCTCGACTCTAATGAACACTCGCCATCGAGGACAACATACGGGGTTCTTAATCTGTTACTTAAGAAGTCTTTGACCCCCTAACACAGGGGCGGGCAAACGTTGCACGCGGCTCGTGAGCGCACAGCGCTGCACGTGTGCTGCTCGCGTGCAATCGTCGACTGGGGCAGTGGCGACAGCCGGCAGGTTGCGGCAGTGTAGTACCAGGCTAAGCTGCGGACGTTGATGCGTAGCGACCACTACGTAGTCAACGTTGTATTTCAAGAACCGGAAAATGCAGAGTGAAACAAGGAAACGGAAAAGTGGAGATTTGCTATCTTTTAAAAAGTAATGGGAGAATCATTTTTTCTTTGTGCAAAAACGTGAAAATTCAAAATGTTTAATATGTGGCAGTATTCTCGCTGGTCAGCGGAAGTTTAGTATTGAAGGCCATTATAACAAATTTCACAAGGACGAGTACAATTTATTGTCGGATTCTGAGCGGAAGGGGAAATTGACTGAGCTTAAAAAGAGCGATCTGACGATATTAGATGAATCTGTCGTAGTTACTGTGGTCACGAGAGATCTGCGACTTCCTTTCGTCATGTCTCTCATATAACTGATTTAACATTTTGTGGAGCACCGTTTTCAATTTTTCAGGACGACAACAATAATAGCCCAGCCGTACGAGCTTAATATAGCGAGAGTTGGAAAACCATTTGCTGAATTATAAGTGTCGGTTAAGAGCAAACATCAGTGATGAAAATTTAAGTAACTGCTTGCGTTTGTCTGTATGTAGAAATTTTGTTCCACTCCACCTGTGATAATTAAATACAACGTATCGTAGGTAATAGGTACTCTTTCAAACCACGATATCTTTCAAGCACTACTACTACTAACCTTATTCCTACATTCAATAAAGCAAGCTAGGAAACAAAACGCATTGCAGAGGAAGGAGCGGACAGAAAGTATGGTGGGGTGGGGAGATACGCGGGTGACCAGGTTGCTTCTGTATGCACGCAGAACACCTGTCAACTGCACGCGTGCAAGTGCACGGCACACGTGCAGGATTCCTGCCCGCCCCTGCCCTAACATATCTGCGAACCTTTTCCGTATCCTTGTACCTTCGTTAACTTTCGGCAGCGTGGCACCGTATCAAATGCTTTAAGGAAATCGAGGAATGTGGAATCCGCCTGTTTCCCTTCATTCATGGTTCGCAGGAGCTCTTGCAAGAAAAGAGCAAGCTGAGTTTCGCAAGAGCGAGCTTTCTAAAACCGTGCTGATTTGTGGACAGAAGTCTTCACCTCTTAATTTTTTATATTCTAACTGAGAATATGTTCAATGATTCTGCAGCAAACATATGATAAATATATTGATATAATTTTACGGGTCGATTCTTTTACGCTTCTTATATACAGAAATCACCTGCGCTTTTATGCAGCCGCTTGGTACTTTGCGCTGTACGAGAGGTTCGCGATAAATGCAATTTAAGTAAGGAGCCAATGCTGTAGAGTACTCTTTGTTAAACCGACGTGGGATTCCATCAGGACCTGTCGACTTAATTGCTTTTAACTGTTTCAGTTGCTTCTCTACACCAGCGTCCTCCATATAAGAGTCCGTCTTATGGTCTAAACACGGTATGTTTGTACGATTTTACTGCGGGAACGATAACTTAAATGCGAAATTTAAAACTTTGGCTTTACTTTTGCTGTCTTCTACTGCCATACCAGACTGGTCATGGATAGAAGCCTTACACCTTCTTGACGATTTTACGTAGGACCAAAATTTTCTCGAGTTCTCGGTGAGATCTATTGCTAAGCTGTGACGTTGTTATTTGTTGTAAGTTACGCCCATCGATAATTTTACAGGCGCACGAATTTCTAAATACTTCTTCCTTTCATCATTTGCGGATTGAGTCACCGAGAGTGCAACAAAAGCTGTTGCACTCTCGGTTCAAAAGAGAACGCGCAAATGACGACAGGCAAAAGTAAATAGAAATTCGTGCGCTTGTAAAAATATCGATGATTATCCGGCATTTTTCGAATTGCGTAGTTAAACCACGGTGGGTCTTTCCTGTTCTTAATGCACTTACTCGGTAAATTCTTATCCAGAGTACGGTTTACAATCCATTTTAATTTCCTCCAAAATTCATCCATGTCCATCGTACTGGAACTCAATGATTGGGTTTTAGGTGACTGTGTCTCTCTGCCCACGTGTTCATGCTCTACGTTTCTTTAATCGACTACTCTCTTCCTGTGGTGTAGAAAAAGTACCTACATCTGCAGCAGGATTTTATAATTCTTTTATTTATCTAATTTAACGATTTTTCGCCGTTGTTATACCTGTTCATTGTAATGAGTTTCTTCTCTGCTCATTCTGTAGCAGTTTCAGTAGATATAGTAGTGTTTTTGATTCTGTCTTGCTAAGTATATTTTCAGGCGAGCGACTGAGTGTTTAATTCTATATTTATTGATTTACTCTATGAATTCATGCTTTTCCTTGTTCTTTGACGTAGTCCAGTGAAGTGAATAGTTACAGACTCTTGTTCTACGTCATACACAAAATGAGTAGCTGGAGTTGCTCTAGATATGCTTTTATTCCTAACTTCTATTAGTCCATCTCGTCCTCCTTCTTCTTAGTCCGTCTCCTCTCTTTCCTTTCTCGTTCCATTTCTCTTTCCCCTCTCTCTGTTCATCCCCTCCTACCCTTTATCTGTCTATCTCTTCTTTCCCCAGTCTCTGTCTATCTCCTCCTACTCTTTCTTCCTCTGTCAATTTCTTCCACTTCCCTCTCTCTGTCCGTTTCCCTCTCCCCCTCTCTCTATCAATTTCTTCCTCTCCGTACCTGTGCCCATCTTATCCGTCCCCCTCTCTTTCTGTCCATGTCCTCTCCCCCTTTTGTCTCCACGTTATTACTCTCAACCCAGTAGGAAGCTGTTAGTTCTTATACCCACAGTATTTCTCTCCAAATCGCAGTATGTGTACCAAATTCATTGGAAATCATTTCAGCGGTTTAGGATGAGATTTTTATCAAAGCCTCGGGCTGCGCACACACATGTCAAATAAATTTCACGATATTTAACACGGTTCACACGTAATCGTATACATATTTCTCTGGTACCTCCAGCGAATTTTGCTCTGCATTTTCATTTTCGGGCAGCTCAATGTTTATAATGTCGTATGTACTCAACTTTGGGCTGTACCGTGATATAATTTTGTAGGGACAGCCAGTAGTATACGTGTGTACAGACTGGGAAATGTGGTGTGAACAGTCAGTAGTAAAGAAATAATAAATTAAAACGTAATACTTCATGCAGCAATTTTACTGCATGAACAGCAAACAAGTAGTAACAGACAAAAAATCGTTCTAACATTATTTTGTGTGGACTGTCAGCGACAAAAGTTTCATTAAAGTTCGAAGTTGTGTGTAAGAGTTTGTTGTACGTCATTACGTGCTCTCGTTCTGAAATACTGGATGACTACAGAATGGGTATTCGTGTGTCGTGGGCTACAAAGCTTTCGCACCCCCGGCCTCACTCCTTTGATAGGTAGGGGTTTATTATACTCCACAGCGATTCTTTCCAGGCAGTCAGTGATATGTGTAACACTTCTGTTTGGAATCGATCGAGTTGTTTAAAAGGACTTGTGGAACAAACATACTCGTACATGCAGACGTACATCCATGGATACAACAAGGCCATTTTAATATAGACTGAATGAAGCTTTATGATACACTTTGCACATCTGAAAGTTATTATTTGGTAGCCTCTCATGGACTTATAAAATAGGAATTTCCCAAACTACGTGTGTCAGAGAATTGTTTCGCCAGCTGTCCACGTTGAATTATGTCAGTATTGTCCAGTTTCTGAAAGAGCCGACGTACAGATGTGACTCGGACTCTGCAGGCTGGCAGGTAAATGCTTGCCCCATCAGTTAGTATCCAGCGTGAGACGACAGTTGGAGAGTGCTGAACAATCATTGCTGAACTGATTGTACAACTCTGCTCTTATCAAGTACTTCAGAAGCTTACACTGTTGTTTTTCATAGAGGGAACACCTTAGCATCACATGGTCGATGTCTGCGATCTCATTTGTATGTTCTTCATAGTACGGAGATGGCTGAACCCATCTGGTTGCGAAGGCCATGACGAAACCTGGTGCTCGTTATAGTAGCTATGTCATAGGCGCATCTGCCAAAACCATGTTTTCGCCGGAATGTTCGGCTGTATTGAATTCCTTTCCTCTGTTGTGAGATCTGCCACATCTGTCTGCATCTCTAAGAGTCTTGTTTATTGGAGCCGGCAACGAGATCCATATGAAGTAGACAAGTGTAGTACTGGTGGCTGTCAGCAGCGCTACATCTCGCTAGGTGGTCTTCCAACTCGTTAAATAAGATACCAGAGTAACCCTTGATCCATAATAACTGGATCCCTTCGTAATGGCATTCACAGTGGTAGATTAATTTAAATGCATCAAGCACACAAGGCATTTGATTGTAGAATCTCACCCCTGTTTCTCCCGTGCATATGAGTGATCTGGAATAGCGGATACAGATATCTGGTAATACGACAAGACAGACTTTAAGAACTCAAGAGTAGTCAGATCACAGTACGAGTTCATAACGAGCCATTTGTACGCTAAATTCCGACAAAACTTTCAAACGTGTTATAAGCGAATCTACTGGAGTAACAGATCTGGTGACCAGATCATTCAAGTTCAGTAACTCGTGAATCATCACGCCAATATCTGGTTACGTTTGATAAAACTGTACAGTATAATTCACTATCCCATCTATCACTTTTGAAGGAAAAGTTTGGTGGCGATCTGTAGTTCATAAAGTATTTATTTTGGACTTAAACGTTCGACAGATAACTTGATTTTAACTTTATTCATTTAACTTTCGTACTTTACCACTAGTTTTGTCATCTCAGCTCCAAAATCAAGCAAAAATCATTCCTACCATCTTTCTGGAATACCACGTGGCCACGTGCTAACGCTGGATCCCATCCTGAGAGATTGGCTCATAATTAACACTCACGAAAAAGTTTTCCAAACACAGAAGAAAATGCAGAAAAACAAACTTTTAACATGGACAACAGTGGTCTCACGAACAGTAATGAATGGAGAAAAAAATCGCTCCCTATTACATTTCGATTCATAGGTTTGAGGTTTAAGTTGTGTAAACGTACCAGCTCCTCACTAATGTATCCACTGTTGCAGCTGCTCTGAAGATTCACCACCCGCATTAGAGAACTTTGCAATGAACAAGTCAACCCATGAACCCCTTTGGGCCAAGAGTAAGACTGCCTGTACGTTCCCGTACATGTCAATAGTCGCCCGTAGGTTCTGCGATAAAACTACTGGAACCAGGTAATTTCTGTCTGACATAAGAGAACGTCACTATCTAGGACAAACATCTCAAGACATCCGCAACCTCACTGTATGAATTTTCAGAGGTTGCTTCACCAATTACAGCTCTCTCCGGGAACTCGCACGATCGGCAGTGTGTGAGTAATGTCCTCTAACAAGAGTCAGGATACCCCGAATCACAAATCTCTTGCTGATGCTCGAGATAGGCAGTGGGTCATTGTAAAACACAACGCAGAGGAAACCGTGAAAACAAACCTCATATACTGTGCACCCAAGCACGTGGGACCTGAAACACCACTGCAGAAACTCATTACAGTAAACTAGGATGGACCAAGTGCTCACTGAAAGCAAATGAAACTCATAGCTTACAATATTTACAAGGAAAATATGAAAGCGGATCGAATATGTGTACCAAAATACAGCGGATTCACAAATAATCATATTCAATTACAGGTTATAAGCTCTATTTCACATGTTGTGAAAGTAAAAATAAACAGTTGCCTTCATTATTTTTTGTTTCTTTCGCTATTTATACGAGTCAGCCTTGCACGACATCCACTACTAACCTAAGTAGCTTGTCACGTAATTTAAAAATTCTTAGCTTAAATCATTACGTGTGTGCATCAAACATAGACGTTATAATGTTTTAGCAGGTGTAAATCGATTAAGCATAACATATTTACAGTTAGGGAGCAATCACCAACTTTGGTGTCCAAGACTGTACTGAAAGTATGAATCATGTCAGTCCATCCTCCCACGCAGCTGTGGCGTTGCAGTGGAAAAGCAGTCAGTCTTGCTCATCGATAACACAAAAGCACCTTCCAGATCTAAAGGCAACAGCTCGAGAAGCGACTTATCTAAGTGATTCACAAAACCTGCACATATTTCAAATGGTTAACCTGCCACAAAATTATTTAAGATCTGGACATACGTTTAAGGACTGAGATGACTTAATGTGCACAAACGGATTAACTAACACAAAGAATCTGTTGCCCTAGCTGTAGGTCTTATCGTGGAGATCTGTATAAAAGTAAAATGAGATTATTTGAAAGTATGAACAGAAACAATTATAAATTAACAAATTAATGTATTTAGTTAAAAACATAAACATGAAACGCAGCTAACAGCCTCAGTTGATATTAGAGAGCTACACTACATGTTTCACACCAAGTGAACTGGCTGGTTCCCAAGTGTTACTTAAAAGTCTTGAGAACGTGCGCTTTGATCTCAACTGCCTTTCTACAATTAACCCACGCACCACGCACCTTTAACTACACGAACACAGTGATTGTTGGCCTAGGCACTCCACTGAGAAACGCATGCATCTATCAACGCACTGCTAGACGTGAGACAGATAACTGCAACGAACTGACTAAATTCTGGTCAGAGGGTGTTCTAAGGTGCTCAGGAGGAGACTTGCAGGACATTGCCATCGCGACTGTCTCTCTGGCGTAAAGGGCGAGGGAAGTCGCTCTGCCGATATGAACTCTGGACCTCGGACGAACTCCTAGATCCACTCTCATCTCCATCTCCAGACGAACTCTTCAATACGCACTCACCATTGTCCCCAAACGAACTCTCCTACGTTTTAGTTGAGTCGTACTGCCTTCTCTTTCCTTCCTGCCAAACAAGACATAACAAGACATGACCGGCAGTCACTGTATAAGAAAGAACACTCAGCCGTCAATGGTGTGATTGCTTCTTCGACAAAAATCACTCCAAGAAAATGCATCACGTTCGAATTCCAGCCACTTTCGATCTATCCCTCCTTCAGTTAGCCCTGCATCGGAGGTCCTCAAAAAGTAAGAAACAGTGTTAGAAGCTAGGCTTTTATCTTACGACATGCTGTGTATGCTTAGTAAAGCGCTAGACTGTTATCTGCTGAAGGCACTCTTCAAAACACGACAGAGCATCGATCTCCCACTCATAAAAGTCCCTCCGCTCCCCCCCCCCCCCCCCCCCCCCCCCGTCTTCAGCACTGCTTGGCCATTTAGCTGGTGGGTCATAAACAAACCACTGCAGTGATCTCTCAGGGCTACCCCAGCTGTGCAACTGTCATGATGACAGTACTTTACACTGCTTGCCCCGTGCAGACGCTGGCTGCTCCGGCCCGCTTTTTTGTTACATCGCACACTGCTTTGCCTGACCCACATCCAGCATGCATCATGTCCCCATGCACTCTCACATAGTAAAAGAAAAGCAGACCTGCACCATATGAAATGTAGTTGAGATATGACGTTATTCAGAGGTCCGTGCGTATTGTCACAGTAGTCCAGTTCACTTTTATTAGCCGTTATTGTAATATTCTGTCCCCCCATTACCCTATTAGTAGTGTATAATTCTCATATTAAATAAAAAGAGACACGCCAAATGACTTCCCAATTTTCAATGTTGAGACGCCAGTCCATATATTATGATCACTTCTCATATTTTGCAGGAATTTTAACAGTGTCTTACATTAAGGTAACTAGTCCTCGAAGTTAAGCTTTTGTGCAGAAATCCACATAATTGAATTACAGCTCATATATTCGTGAATACATGTGCGCCCTAACGTAATTGCTTTTATTTACGTGAGAGTGACGTCAGTGAGCACATTGGGTATGCTGTATACACCGTGTAACATCATGCATCATATACACTTCTGAGCCAAAATATTATTACCACCTGTTTAATAGCGTGTTGGTACACCTTTGCGACGCAGCACAGCAGCCATTATTTGTGACGTGGACTGTACAGTGTCCATGGTAGGCTTCCATGGGTATGTGGCGCAAGATCTCTATGCTTAGGTCAAGCAGTTCCCGTAAATGTGTTCCATCTCGTTCAGATGAAGTGAATTTTGTAACTAAGGCGTCAAAGTGAGTTTACGAGGTGCTTTCAAGTTCTAAGGCCTCCGATTTTTTTCCTCCGGACTGGAAAGAGATAGAAACATGCGCATTGTTTTAAAATGAGGCCGCGTTCGTTGTCAATACGTCCCAGAGATGGCAGCACTGTACGGCAGATGGAATTTTACCGCCAACGGCGAGAATGAGAACTGTTTTAAATACTTAAAATGGCAACGTTTTCCTTACTTCAACAGCATGCAATCATTCGTTTTCTGAATTTGCGTGGTGCGAAACCAATTGAATTTAATAGAAGTTGAAGGAGACATGTGGTGATGGAGTTATGGATGTGTCGAAAGTGCGTTCGTGGGTGCGACAGTTTAATGAGGGCAGAACATCGTGTGACAACAAACCGAAACAACCTCGGGCTCACACAAGCCGGTCTGATGACATGATCGAGAAAGTGGAGAGAATTTTTGTGGGATCGCCGAATGACTGTTGAACAGATCGCCTCCAGAGTTGGCATTTCTGTGGGTTCTGTGCACACAATCCTGCATGACGACCTGAAAATGCGAAAAGTGTCATCCAGGTGGGTGCCACGAATGCTGACGGACGACCACATGGCTGCCCGTGTGGCATGTTGCCAAGCAATGTTGACGCGCAACGACAGCATGAATGGGACTTTCTTTTCGTCGGTTGTGACAATGGATGAGGCGTGGATGCCATTTTTCAACCCAGAAACAAAGCGCCAGTCAGCTCAATGGAAGCACACAGATTCACCGCCACCAAAAATATTTAGGGTAACCGCCAGTGCTGTAAAAATGATGGTGTCCATGTTCTGGGACAGCGAGGGCGTAATCCTTACCCATTGCGTTCCAAAGGGCACTACGGTAACAGGTGCATCCTACGAAAATGTTTTGAAGAACAAATTCCTTCCTGCACTGCAACAAAAACGTCCGGGAAAGGCTGCGCGTGTGCTGTTTCACCAAGACAACGCACCCGCACATCGAGCTAAAGTTACGCAACAGTTTCTTTGTGATAACAACTTGGAAGTGATTCCTCATGCTCCCTACTCACCTGACCTGACTCCTAGTGACTTTTGGCTTTTTCCAACAATGAAAGACACTCTCCGTGGCCGCACATTCACCAGCCGTGCTGCTATTGCCTCAGCGATTTTCCAGTGGTCAAAACAGACTCCTAAAGAAGCCTTCGCCGTTGCCATGTAATCATGGCGTCAGCGTTGTGAAAAATGTGTACGTCTGCAGGGCGATTACGTCGAGAAGTAACGTCAGTTTCATCGATTTCGGGTGAGTAGTTAATTAGAAAAAAAATCGGAGGCCTTAGAACTTGAATGCACCTCGTACTATCATTACAAAATAGTTATGCTGCTGGAAGGTGCCAATGTTGTTGGAAAACAGCAAGCATGAGCCGATGCAGATGATATGAACTAGTATTCAACTATCCCACAGCGATAATGGTGTCTTTGATTGCTAACATAGGCCCCACAGAAGCCCGCATACCACTATACTGCAACTACTTCCCAGTGTCTGTGGCTTGGTGCATATATGGAGCAGCCGTTCAAATGGATGGCAGTTATCCGTGCACGACAGTCGAGTTGCTGTAATAATAAACGTGATTCATCTCAAATTTCCATTGATCCACAGTGCGATTTAGATGGTCCCGTATGTCCTTCAGTCGTTAATGATGGTGTCATTTGTGAGCTAACGGGCGAGTCGTCGCACCCTGAAAATGTCCTGAGGAGGCAGTGGCCGCACGGGCCGCTCGGTAGGCCGACCACGTGGTGGCGGACGCTGTCCGAAGCAAGAGGGGTCCAGCCGCGTGGCTGGGGATTCCATGGTGACGCTGTTTCGATGAAGGAGACAAGGTGGGAGTGCCAAAGATGGCGGACTCTATGAAACCTTAATGGCAGACATTTCACAGTTCGTATGGAAATTAGTAGTAGCCAGATGAATCATGATACCCCAAAAAGAAACATGTACATTATTATTATTTGCACAACGATTCTGATGGTGCAGTCAGATTTTCAATATCTCTTTTAGTTTAAAGTTTAGTATCTGATGGTAAATTATACAAGTAACAAACACTGACGAATTACCAAAATATAAACGCTTCATCCGATTTTGTCGGTCGCCGTGTCTTTAGAAAGCTATTAATGTAAACCTGAACTGGATTGAATTACAGGCATGTAACTTCAAGAGTACATGAGTTATTGGAAGTCAAAGTGGCAGATTACTATCGATCGCGTCAGGCCGTAAGTACTCCACAGTTACACGAAAAAACGGTAGCAACATGCTTATAAATATATTTATTCATCTATGTCTTTGTTTATACCCGGTATACACTATTCGTGAAGAAATTGGTTAAATATTTACTGTGTTTTAGAAAGCACAGAGACATTAGGCTACTGGCCTACCTTTTGTTCTATTCCTTTGATATATGTATATATAATTTGTTTATGTACCTAATAATGTGTGTTAGAGCGTGTTTATGGTCCAGCCGTAGGAATATTTATTTAATTTCAAGTTATTTAAATGTAAATCCGGCATTTCGAATGTGTTTCCTTATGTTTGTGTGGGTGCGTTGGCTTGACGACATAACCCGAGCGCTCTAGCCAATCACAGCGCTCGTGAATAGGGAGACTCGGGAAGTGCTGGACAGTACGGTGCAGAACAGGGAAGTTCGGAACAGGACGGCGACGAACGCGGATTGGTGGCAGAGACTTGGGAAGTGTGGAGCGGTTCGCGCGTGGTCGCGGCAGATAGAAATACATCGGAGTGCCGTCTTGTGCACTTGTGAGATTTCCGTGGCTTCTACAGTGAGAGGCAGTGTGCGTTTGGAAGTGAATATCTCGCGAACTATGTTGTTGTTCATGACTAATTACGTGCAGAAGGAATCTATTGTTTCTGTGTTATTCGATTTGAATTTTATTTAAGTGATGGACCATGTCCAAAAGTACAGATACCATCCTAGTATATATATATATATATATATATATATATATATATATATATATATATATATATATATATATATAGTTAAGGCTCACCGGCCACTTGAGCATCTTCTTCTTCTGTGCGAATGCACAAACAGTGCCCGAACTCTTACGGGAATCGGCAACGCGCCGCGAGTAGTGACTATAATGGGCGGAGGCGCTACGAATGTAGTGCGGCACAATAAGTGAGAATGTGGGTTTTTCGCGGGAGACGTGCCAGAGATAAATACACTGTCCTCTGTGTCCTCGGTGGCTTAGATGGATATACCAACTCTTACTGCGCTGGTGTCCCAGGAATACCCTGGAAAAGAAGTACCCAGACAAGAACTGGCGACGGATATGGCGCGTTATACGGAACGTTTACTTTCCAACGTCGGTACGCTCAACATGATATGTGGTGGTAAATAGGAAGTTCGCAACGAATCAACGGCGGCACGCGATTCATTTGGCAGACACTCCACTATGTTTAGGCTGCGCAACAGTGGACACTGATGAACATCGTTTAACATGTAGTGGGACGGCTCCAGTGTGGCACTTGGCACAACGGATATTGGCGTTCCTGTTACGCTCCGCTCCTCTCACAATTTCGTCAGACACATTTTTTTCCCCCAAGAATCTTATTTTCCGGTCCAAAAAACCAATGCAGTGACGTGGGTACGGGGAATGGTGGTGGGCTACGTGTATAACGAATCGGATATGGATAAAATTGATTTTTGACATTTTCTCCTGGATGGACGCACGAAGTTGCAACAGCATAAGAGATATGGGCAAGACTTCGCTAATTACTTGCGACTTACATTTACCGACCCGCCGGCCAGATGGGGTGTGACGGGTGAGAGATGAGATGGACGAAGAAGCCGAGATAGACATCGATCACACTTACGGACCCTTAGTTAATTTCGAGAAGACGACCCAATCTTACACCAACGTCTGGGGAACGAGTCGATAGATGGTGCTCTTGCTCTATCGAACGTCGGGTCGTGAGCAGGTGTCGCCCCCAACACGAATTTCATTTCATTGCTACAGGAGCACGTTTCTTTTGTATCTGTACTATCCGCAATGTCCTCCTGTCTTTCATTTGGGCATTTTCAGTTTTCTTCATTTCCTTAATTAATTAATTTTCTAATTAGCCACTATTTGTCAACATATAGACATTGTAGACACAATTTATGCGATAGTACAACAAAATGTATGTCAGCAAAGGTGGTAAGCCTGACATTGCAAAAAAAATGTTATGTATAAAAAAAACAAAAAAATAAAAAGAAAAAATAAAATAAATAAAAAAACAAAAAAACAAAAAAAGATAGTAGAGCACTTGCCTGCGAAAGGCAAAGGTAAAGAAAGAAAAAAAGATGTTGCTTTTAGGCGGTTTTCCACATCCCACTAGGTGAATACCGTGCTGGTCCCCACGTTCTGCCTCAGTTACACGCGTCGCAGAGATTTGAAACACGTTCGCACTAATTCACGACTTACACTAGATGCAGACGGCTGGGATACACTGATACCATCCTTGGGGGGCACGAGGTGGCGGCAGGAAGGGCTTCCAGCCACCCCTAAAACTAACCTTGCCAAATCCGTTCTAACCACGCCGACCCTGCAGGACTATGGACTAAGCGAAAGAAGAAGGTATTTAAGAAGGGTTCCGAACCTGAAAATAGGAATATTATATTTGCTGTAAAACGTCACATTCACTACTGAGACTTAAATTTTTGGATTAAATTTTAATGAAAAATTTTAAACAATTACAGAATGTCGTATAAGAAATCATTAAAAACATTACAAAAGAAGAGGGATAGAGCGTCTGCCATGAAAGCAGGAGATCCCGGATTCGAATCCCGGTCGAGGCACACATTTTCATCTGTCCCCGTTGACGTATGTCAACGCCTGTAAGCAGCTAAGGGTGTTCATTTCATTGTAATTTCTTATCATATACTGTAGACTCAGCAGTATTTGGCCTGTAAGGCGGCAACTACGTATCCCTGCCCCTAGACAACGAAACCAGCCAAAACTTTTAATATTTCAATTCTGAGTCAAGAGGGTGCATAGTTACCTGAAGGCCCGCACACTGAAACACTTTTAACCACCGCCAACATTATACGCTCTCGTCAGGTCTGCACCAGGTCAAAGCCTGCCCCGTTTTAATGAGCTTGCAAGCCTCCGACCTTCATATTCTATGACGAGCGCGTGTCCATCACGTTGTCACCCACGTGAAGGTTCACAGTAGTTACACCACTTTCCAGTGATCATCACGACAGTATCAGGTAAGTAAAAGATCAGGTTCGCCATTTCAAAGATCCTCTTTCCAAGCGCCAAACCATTATAACCTACAAATTAGTTTACGACAGAGGATTTCTCCATTTACAGGCCATATCGTCGCCAGGATGATTCACCACTAGTGTCTGCTCCACTTATACTTGCGTAGTTTCATTACGTGCCACTTGCCTACAGCGTGACCAGGCGCTGTTCAGTGTCGCGATGGGCAGCTAGCACACCGTTTTTGCCGTACTGATTGTGAGGACCAAGTCCAACGTGACAGACTTCCGTAAACTTGCTGAAATTCTCGCGTAACAATTACACACACACACACACACACACACACACACACATATATATATATATATATATATATATATATATATATATATATATATATATATATGTATGTATGTATAGGGCGTTACAAAAAGGTACGGCCAAACTTTCAGGAAACGTTCCTCACACACAAATAAAGAAAAGATGTTATGTGGACATGTGTCCGAAAACGCTTACTTTCCATGTTAGAGCTCATTTTAGTTTCGTCAGTATGTGCTGTACTTCCTCGATTCACCGCCAGTTGGCCCAATTGAAGGAAGGTAATGTTGACTTCGGTGCTTGTGTTGACATGCGACTCATTGCTTTACAGTACTAGCATCAAGCACATCAGTACGTAGCATCAACAGGTTAGTGTTCATCACGAACGTGGTTGTGCAGTCAGTGCAATGTTTACAAATGCGGAGTCCGCATATGCTGATTTGATCTATGGATTAGCACGGGGCAATAGCCGTGGCGCGGTACGTTTCTATCGAGACAGATTTCCAGAACGAAGGTGTCCCGACAGGAAGACGTTCGAAGCAATTGATCGGCGTCTTAGGGAGCACGGAACATTCCAATCTATGACTCGCGACTGGGGAAGACCAAGAACGACGAGGACACCTGCAACGGACGAGGCAATTCTTCGTGCAGTTGACTATAACCCTAATGTCAGCGTCAGAGAAGTTGCTGCTGTACAAGGTAACGTTGACCACGTCACTGTATGGAGAGTGCTACGGGAGAACAAGTTGTTTCTGTACCATGTACAGCGTGTGCAGGCACTATCAGCAGCTGATTGGCCTCCGCGGGTACAATTTTGCGAATGGTTCATCCAAAAATGTGTCAATCATTTCAGTGCAAATGTTCTCTTTACGGATGAGGCTTCATTCCAACGTGATCAAATTGTTAAATTTCACAATCAACATGTGTGGGCTGACGAAAATCCGCACACAATTATGCAATCACGTCATCAACACAGATTTTCTGTGAACGTTTAGTCAGGCATTGTTGGTGATGTCTTGATTGTGCCCCATATTCTTCCAGCTACGCTCAGTCGAACACGTTATCATGATTTCATATGGGATACTCTACCTGTGCTGCTACAACATGTGCCTTTACAAGTACGACACAACATGTGGTTCATGCACGATGGAGCTCCTGCACATTTCAGTCGAAGTGTTCGTACATTTCTCAACAACAGATTCGGTGACCGATGGATTGGTAGAGACGGACCAATTCCATGGCCTCCACGCTCTCCTGACCTCAACCCTCTTGACTTTCATTTATGGGGGCATGTGAAAGCTCTTGTCTACGCAACCCCGGTACCAAATGTAGAGACTCTTCGTGCTCGTATTGTGTACAGCTGTGATACAATACGCCATTCTCCAGGGCAGCATCAGCGCATCAGGGATTCCATGCGACGGAGGGTGGATGCATTTATCCTCACTAACGGAGGACATTTTGAACATTTCCTGTAACAAAGTGTTTGAAGTCACGCTGGTACGTTCTGTTGCTGTGTGTTTCCATTCAATGGGTAATGTGATTTGAAGAGAAGTAATAAAATGAGCTCTAACATGGAAAGTAAGCGTTTCCGGACACATGTCCACGTAGCATATTTTCTTTCTTTGTGTGTGAGGAATGTTTCCTGAAAGTTTGGCCGTACCTCTTTGTAACACCATATATATATATATATATATATATATATATATATATATATATATATATATATATATATATATATATACTGACGAATCGATTCCACAGACCGAACGTAACTGGATAATACAAACAATAAAAAAATGCACGGAAGTATGTTTTTTAACACAAACCTAAGTTTTTTTTAATGGAACCCCGTTAGTTTTCTTAGCACATCTGAACAAATACCTAATCAGTGCCGTTTGTTGCATGCGCTGAAAATTACTCAAAATCTAGGTATTTAAAGGGTCGGACGTGACTTACAAATGAAAGTGACAAGAACATTAAACTAATATATTATCAGATTAATAGTAAAATTTAGCTTACGTTCAACAGCAGCGAACCAATAAGTCCGACTTCTCCCACTGCACACAAGAAAGAGGTTGAACAGATAAAAGAAGACAAATGAATACAGTCCTTCTTTACCTAAATTCTCCATTGTTAATTAATGTGTGCTTTTTACTCTTTGCAATCGACAGTCTCTTCAGTATTTTATATAATAATAATAATACATATGAGAAGAATTATTACCGCCTGAGCGGTTAGTACTCACACACAACATAATATTTTGTGTCTAGATAAAATCTCTCGTCCACTTTATTTGTTGTTAAAAATATAATTCGAGTTTTTAGCAATATTTCCACTGGTGACGGCACAACATATAGATATTTCTTTGTTCTCTTTCGTCGTGATGATATCAATGTAGCGGGTATTCGTGATTAAACTGATGGTTTCTGAGAGATGCAGCGCGGACTGTATACATCGCAGGAGGCTAAAACATCGTAGGTATTTTCTTTGATCGTTACCCTCACGGACTGTCACGAAAAAAGTGATAGTTACCCTTTCTGTCATAGGTGAAAATATGGCGCTGTAAGTAGACGGATTATGTGGGTGCAGGAAAAGGGGAGGTACGTTCAGACACAGTGGCTGCGGTATGTTTATTAATATACGATCACAAGTTACAACATGTATTCAGTATGGTTTGCCGACTAAGCAACAGGTTGCATCTGTAACACGGCATGGCCAACAGTTTCTCAGACCATATCCTGTTGTAAGATCGATATGTCGTCGTTTGCTATCCTTCGTGTGAGGAATAATCCGTATACGTACCTGATACACACGATCTTTCAGATATCCCAACAACTATAAGTCACATTGATTTACGTCGGGGTACCTGAAAGGCCACCCATCTTGAAATTGTCTAGAGATGATGCGGTCGTTACCAAAGGTTTGTCGAAGCAACTGTTTCACCTGGCAATTGACATGTGGTGTCATCCCATCTTACATATAAGATGAGTGCGGGCGCAATTGCGTTCTTGCAAAGCTAGCATCAAGTGTTGAAGAAGGAGGTATTTACAACATGCAGATTTCACTGGAACCTGTGAGGTCCGCGAGGTGTCATCTACTCGAAGGAAAACCGACCGAGAATGAAGGCAATGTGAAACCACGCCACATAGTCTCATAAGTTGACAGCAGAACCTGTGGCGTAGTAGAACCCCATCTGTGTCTGTTGTGTTCTATTTTGAGGTGTCACGTTCGCTCCAATGTTAGTGTGGTATACGCGGATCTGTAGCGGCAGAGTAACTACTGAAATCGTAGATGTACCCTGATCACTCAATGTGTTTCGTCTTGGAGCCCTTCATCCACTTCAACGTTGGCTACAAACTTCTCACGAAACTCCTATCACTTTACTTCAACCTTTTGTTATATAGAGATGGGATACCGCCCAATGTCCATACCTGTTTGAAACCCGCTTATATGCTCAGATCGTCGTGCTACTGAACGCAGAGCTAATAAACGAAGATATCGGAAGTATAGACTGTACACCTTCGATACAGTTCCTGATAATTCAGCAGTAAGTAGATATAGTACAAGAAAAACTGATGGTAGCAGTGTTAGTAATAGTAGTAAAAGTGGTAGTAATAGCAAATTTTTCTATGTTTTGACCCGTACAACCGTTCCATTTTTTTTTAAATTTTGAATATAGACCAAACATACGGCTTTTTATGTGGTGCTACATTAAGATCTCAGTGCTTTGACTTTAAATAAAATATGCTTTTCTGTAACAAAGCATTGTAATACTAATAGATTTACACTGTAGATATTTGGGTTTTATATCTGGAAAGACACGTGCTGAATGGACGCCACAGTTTCAATGACACACGAATGTTCTACTGGTGAAGTTTTCAGTAATCATTTTGTATTAATTTGGTGCTAATTCGTTGATACAGGGTACAATTTTGGCCTCGTAACGCTTGGGTAATTGTGGAACCGTAGGCGTTAAGATGAGATTTCAGAAATCCCCACAGGAAAGAGTCAATAGGAGTTAAATAATAGTAACATGTCATCCAATTCCACTCTTCAAAGCGGATGATGAGACGAATCTTTTCTGTGCATAATGTAATGGCAGAAGTTGCTGAGTTAAGTGCATTTTGTATGCATGGAGATGTAAATCTGGAGTGATAATAATGTGAGGAGTGGCTGTTGACTTGTCCAGTTATTCTGCAAGACGACGAATCGATATCCTGCATTCTTGGCCACGCTCTCTCGACTTGCCGTGATGTTTATTTCTGAATGACCACTACGAGCTCGTGTCGTGTGTTGTACATCAACAACTGAGCCAGTACCTTCGAACGTTTCGATTATTCTTTTTACAGCTGATAAAGTTGGAATATTGTTAATACCTGAAATGGATCGCAGTTTACGTATCGTAACAACGAAACTTTCACTAATTTTACAATAATGCTTTTTTAATAGGAGATGTTATTCCATCGTATAGCGCTCCGTCTTTACTCTTATCTGTCTCATGTCGACCTGTTATATTTGTCGACCTACAGGCTTAAGGCAGCCAGAATGGGACACAGTTCAAGTCATGCGCTATTAATGTAACATCTTTTAGAATAGTAGGCATTAAGAGTAAATAAATGACTGCGTATCGCAACTAACCAAGATACTCGCAATTTGTTTACCGTACAGAACTAAATTACACAGCAGCATTAAAGGCTCTAATTCACCCCTAAGATACTGCCTTCCCAAGTCGGAATGAGTCGATAGAAGGAAACCGAAGCGACTTAATACCCAGCCTCGATTGGCTACAGTACGTAGACGAGTGTTGCCAAGAAGAAGCTGCAAGTACAGCGGTGTCGAGGAAATTCTCCTAATGTCCGGAATCTCCGAAGGCGAACCACTCAACAAAGGAACATAAGCTGTCGCTGTAACTTGTCGTTTGTCAGATGTCCTTGTTATTCTGAAAACTGTTTGCAAGTCAATCCCGAGTTATATATAGCTATCCCACAGGCCCTGCCAATTTATAACTGTATGTACATACAGACAGAATTCAAACGAACTCCCTGATCATAGTCCACACCATTGCCAACTATCACTGTCCGCGAACTATTTATGGCTTCAGCTACTACAGCCTCCAATAACTTGTGCTGAACGTACAACCTTGTTTAGCATTGGCATGTTTTACAGTCTCAGGTCGACCTGTTACATTTATCGACCTACAGGCTCAAGGCAGCCAGAATGGGACACAGTTCAAGTCATGCGCTATTAATGTAACATCTTTTAGAATAGTAGGCATTAAGAGTAAATAAATGACTGTGTATCGCAACTAACCAAGATACTCGCAATTTGTTTACCGTACAGAACTAAATTACACAGCAGCATTAAAGGCTGTAATTCACTCCTAAGATAATGCCTTCCCAAGTAGGAATGAGTCGATAGAAGGAAACAACTTGCATCTGTTTCAGCACACTCGGTAGTGTAACCTCCCCCCCCCCCCCCCCCCCCAGTTTCGCACCGAACTATATTATTCGCAAACGCTGTGGGTGAAGTTATATTTTAATTATTTTAGCATAATATATATCTTTCCTCCTTGTCATGAGACTCACTGTTGTCCACTTACGTTATTGTGAAATCTACAATATGATAACATCTCCTTTTTTAAATGCTGGAATTTATTAGTTAAATCACTCAATTTATAAACATATATGAACATCAAACACTGTGTGCCACTCATCTCCGGCCTCGCTACCGAGCAACCTCTCTCTCAAGCCTCTCACACCCGACTTCCACCCACGGACTCCAACACTCGACTATTGCTTACCCACTCGCACATTGTTGACTGCACTGCAGTCTTCGCTTTAACCATAGTGCATAATCGATACTACGTAGGGGTACTGTACCCTTACAGTAGGATATGTTTTACGTACTTTGTCGGCGGTAGCCAGTATATTAACTTACTTTTGTGTTCCAAATGAGTTGTTTATTTTGACGACAGGTCCATCTTCGTGCACAAATCTTTCTCAGCATCCTGTGACGAGCGTTGCAGAAAAACACGACGTAATAAATGATACGTACTGATAGTACCAACACAGTTGTTTCTTTGCACATAGTCAGACACATTGTAGCTACGATGGAAATTCTTCCACAATAATATACACATAAACTAGATGTGATGCGCAGTTAGTACAAGCTCAGAGCCATATTTCGTATAGTAAGAAAATGGCTATTTAAGTTGGTTGTTAGCGAAACTACAGTACTGTGTTATCGTTGAATAGGTTGTGATTACCGTGTGTATCAACAAGTATTGTTTTGTTTCCTTTTATTTTCCGCGAGGACAACAAGAGCACTGATCTTTGTTTATACACTCACTAGAGTGAACTTATTCGAACAGCTGTGCTGTCACAAATCCATATTGTGTGATGTCTGTATGTTTGGTATAAAATATGGCTGTCAGTCTTCTATGTATGCGATGTTTGTAACTAATCTGTTGTATCCTACATCCGGGATGATGGTTAATAACGGAAACCGGTAGATGACTAAAGGGACAATAAATATCTGATGATTAAAATGCATTTCATTTCTTTCTTTTGTAGCGCTTCGTCGATGTTGTTTAGAAGAAGCCTGACTGCCGTAAGTGTATCTTCAGATCTGAAACCCAGAGGACAAAAAATAAAAATCTCATCAGACTTTAAATACCTAGGAGTGACATCGCAACCAACAGGCAAATGCTTCACAAAACATATAACAGAATGTGCAGCCCAAGCAATAATAGCAATACAGGACATAAAAAACATCCGCCTACTCAGTCTAGAAACAGCCATGAAATTATTCAGCAGAAAAATCTTGCCAATCCTGGCCTATGGGATGGAGGTTATATGGGACCACCTGACAGAAAAAAATATAGAAACACTAGAAAAGGTAAAATAGACCTATCTAAAAAGAGCACTAGGTCTCTCAAAGACAAAAAGATCTAGACTAGTGTACCTGCTAGCGAGAGAGATCACGAATGAGATTAGAGCGCGCACAGAGGCTTTCAGACAGTCGTTCTTCCCGCGAACCATACGCGACTGGAACAGGAAAGGGAGGTAATGACAGTGGCACGTAAAGTGCCCTCCGCCAAACACCGTTGGGTGGCTTGCGGAGTATTAATGTAGATGTAGATGTAGATGAAGACATCAGACTTCGATATATGATGCCACACACCAGGGCTTCCAAAAAGCAACTGAAGATCATGGAGGACAAACGAGAAAAAATATGGCCGGAGTTCTATGGCACCGAAGCAATGACGAACCACTCATGGACAGCAGCAAACTTCGAACAGCGACATGTCGTAACTAAACTTTCTATTCACGGCTTTCATCTAATCTGCAAAAACAAAACTTATCACGACCCAACCACAACATGTGTATGTGAACTGTGAAACGAAGCCTGTGAACGATATCACATAGAACTGTGCAGTAAAAGAGTGAAATCGATAAATGAATATGCAAAAATATAAAACGTAAATGTAAAATGTTAAGCAAAGTAACTGTATAAGGCTATATGGCTGCAATTTTATTAAATAAAAATGCATTTCATAAAAAAACTTACGGAAACATTAGAAATGAGAACTTTTCGACTTCTTTGAGCCATCATTGTTTAGTCAGAGCCGGGCCATTGTATTATCCGTTCCTTTGAGTTGGAAGTTTGATGCACATTTGGACAACTAGTGCGAGGCATTATGTAACAGCTGTTACAAAGGGAACGACTGTTGCGTCAAAGATGACTTACTGGTCACGTCGCCTTACAAGAATGAGCCAGCCAGTGTGGCCGAGCGGTTCTAGGCGCTTCAGTATGGTACCGTGCGACCGCTACGGTCGCAGGTTCGAATCCTGCCTCTGGCATGGATGTGTGTGAAGTCCTTAGGTTAGTTAGGTTTAAGTAGTTCTAAGTTCTAGGGGACTGATGACCTCAGCCATTAAGTCGCGTAGTGCTCAGAGCCATTTGAACCATTTGAACCAGAATTAAATACGTCGTGCTCATTAGTACAGCTACAGTAGCACAGTACGTTAGCGTATTGGAAGAGTATTACGTGTAGGAAACTAAGCCTTATGCGGCGGCAGAGACAGAGCAGAGTTAATTCATTTGGGAGCCGCCAGGGCTCGCCTGCGGGGCCGTGTGCTAATGTGTGGCAGCGTGCTGGAGTGTGCCGGGCCTGGAGCAGCACAGTGTTTCTGAGGCGGCGGGGCGGCCGTTTAGCATTCCGGCAGCGAGCTAACAGTTTCCAGGGAGGCGGCGGCCGTTCATTAGGCGCCGAGATGGCACCAGCGGTAGCTGCGCCAGCGCCGGGCCGGCGGGGCTTCCCCGGCGGCGCTCCCCCGGCGGGGCTTCCCCCGCGCCGCTCATTGCCATGCAGCGCGCGGCCGCGCCCCCCAGATCTCGCGCACGTAATGGCGCGCAATCGCTCCTCGGCCTGCCCTCGCGCCGCCCTCCAAATGTCCCGATGACTTCGCAGACGGCCCGGCCGAAACAGATTCTGAGCCAATATTGGCCGACGAGAGCGGCCTTACTGCCTACCTGCAAAGACTTCTCCAGCCGGTCGATGACTCGACGCACTTTCCTTACAGCAGGTGCGCAGAGAGAGCCGGTAAAAGCGCAAGTACACCATCAGGAAGATATCAGGCACCTATTAAGAGGTTACATTGAAACTAGAATGAGTTTTCACTCTACAGCGGAGTGTGCGCTCGTTTGACACTTCCTGGCAGACTAAAACTGTGTGCGGGACCAAGATTCGAACCTGGCGCCATTGCCCTTAGGTACCGACTGTGCTATCCAAGCACTCCTCACGACCCGTCCTCACAGACTAACCTCCACCAGTGTCTTATCTGTACCTTCCAAATTTCACAGAAGTTCTCTTGCGTACGTTTCGGCTCCAAGCCAATGGTTCTCAGACCCCGTCCTTCAACCCCCCCACCCCCTAGGCGAGCATAGTAGCACAAAACGTGAGGCGCAGCCTTCTTGGAAGAAAAATATGAATTAAAAATTGATTTATGTACTGAGTGAAGCAAAACACATTCTGACATAACAAAAAGTTGAAATTCACATATACACTGATATAATGCACATCGAAATAGGATTGCGTCATACGAATGCATTGTTTCACGGCGATATGGAATGATAAAATTGTATCGAATTTCTGAACGCGTCGAGTTGTTTAAAATGCATGAGGTTTTTGCCGGAACTCTCCTCGGCCATTATCAAGTGGTGACTGTGTTTTGGTCACTCCCTCCTTCCGGTCTGACACAGCCGCTCCGCCTTCTGTGATGTCACTGCTGTTCTTCTCGGCTAATTACAAAGTAATGTTTCCACTGTGCGCCCGCCGCTTCCACTTCAACCTCCCGTTGGCCGGAACCTGAGCCGTGCTTAGCTACTGGCCGCCGTCTATGGCGAGGATGACTCAGTTATCTGATGACATTGTTGTGGATTTATTTAAACACACACTGACGTCACAGTCTTTTATGGAAAACATTTTAAATTTATTTAAACACACACTGACAGCATGGAGAATATTTTAACCAGACGGAAGTAGTCGCGATGGGGAACCCATTACTTCAAGTTACGGCCATCCTGTTTGTGAAATTCTTTGAGGATATCGCCCAGGAAACAGGTCCTACAAAGCCTAGTTGCTTTTATCGTTACGACGACACATTCATGTCCTGGTATCAAGGACGTCAAAAGCTGTGAGCAATCTTGGCCCACATCAGCTATACCCATGACAATACCAAATTCACGATGCAGATAGATGCAGATGGTATCGTGCCGTTCGTTCCAGTAGTCGTCCGCCATAAACCAAATGGGTATCTCAGCCGCAGTGTTTACCGGAAACCCACCCACATGCACATACACTACTGGACATTAAAATAGCTACACCATGAAGATGATGTGCTACAGACGCGAAATTTAACCGACAGGAAGAAGATGCTGTGATATGTAAATGATTAGCTTTTCAGAGCGTTCTCACAAGGTTGGCGCCGGTGGCGACACCTACCACACGCTGACATGAGGAAAGTTTCCAACCGATTTCTCATACACAAACAGCAGTTGACCGGCGTTGCCTGGTGAAACGTTGTTGGGATGCCTCGTGTAAGGAGGAGAAATGCATACCATCGCGTTTCGACTTTGATAAAGGTCGGCTTGTAGCCAATCGCGATTGCGGTTTATCGTATCGCGACGTTGCTGCTCGCGTTGATCGAGATCCAATGACTGTTAGCAGAATATGGAATAGGTGGGTTCAGGAGGGTAATACGGAACGCCGTGCTGGATCCCAACGGCCTCGTATCACTAGTAGTCGACATGACAGGCATCTTATCCGCATGGCTGTAACGCATCGTGCAGCCGCGTCTCGATCCATGAGTCAACAGATGGGGACGTTTGCAATACAGCAACCATCTGCACGAACAGTTCGACAAGTTTGCAGCAGCATGGATTATGAGCTTGGAGACCATGGCTGCGGTTACCCTTGACGCTGCATCACAGACAGGAGCGCCTGCGATGGTGTACTCAACGACGAACCTGGGTGCACGAATGGCAAAACGTCATTTTCTCGGATGAATCCAGGTTCTGTTTACAGCATCATGATGGTCGCATCCGTGTTTGGCGACATCGCGGTGAACGCACATTGAAAGCGTGTATTCGTCATCGCCATACTGGCGTATCACCCGGCCTGATGGTATGGGGTGCCATTGGTTACACGTCTCGGTCACCTCTTGTTCGCATTGATGGCACATTTCAGATATGTTACGATCCGTGGCTCTACCCTTGATTCGATCCCTGCGAAACCCTACATTTCAGCAGGATAATGTACGACCGCATGTTACAGGACCTGTATGGGCCTTTCTGGATACAGAAAATGTTCGACTGCTGCCCTGGCCAGCACATTCTCCAGATCTCTCACCAATTGAAAACGCCTGGTCAATGGTGACCGAATAACTGGCTCGTCACAATACGCCAGTCACTACTGTTGATGAACTGTGGTATCGTGTTGAAGCTGCATGGGCAACTGTACCTGTACATGCCATACAAGCTCTGTTTGACTCAATGCCCAGGCGTATTAAATCCGTTATTACGGCCAGAGGTGTTTCTCAGGATCTATGCGCCCAAATTGCGTGAAAATGTTATCACATGTCAGTTCTAGTATAATATATTTGTCCAATGAATACCTGTTTATCATCTGCATTTGTTCTTGGTGTAGCAATTTTAATGGCCAGTAATGTATATCAGCCCGGTAACAGGTATCACCATTCGTGGGAGGAACGTTCTTTTCTGAGGACGTTGGTGCATCGAGATGAATCAGTCTCAGATATTGAAAACCTGCAGAAGGAATTGAGCCACTTATGAAAAGTGTTCAAGGAAAATGGCTACAACAATCGCAGATTTCGCAAGCCATTTTTCCGATTTTCCGAAAATATGTAAGCAGAAGCTCCCACAGGAGGACCCGAAGAAGCTTGTGTTTTTGTCGTTCTGTGGCTCAGTAACAGAAAAAAATTAGTTCACTCCTAAAGAGGCAGAAAATCGATTCGGTCTTCAGGCCTCCAGAAAAAATTCAACAGCACATTACGCCTATGAAAGGCGATGTACGCTTCAGGAAGCCAGGAGTATACAAAATACCATTTGGGTTAGACAGTTCTACGTCGGACACACTGTTCGAACTATTGAACAGCGTCGTGTAGAACACGAGAGATATTTTCACCTTCTATACCCTGAGAAATCAGCGCTATCAGAGTATGGCAAATGGACATTGTATTGCATCTGACAAGACATCTGTTGTTACACGTTTCTGAGATAACGTCATGAAAGAAGCGATAGAAGTAATAATTTGCGACGGCACCATCAATAGCGCAGATCTATGCACTTTATTCGACCCGGCTATCGGAAGGCTGGTTTGGGTGCGGCGGGGGCACAAACAAAAAATTACCTTATGAGGCGCTGTAGCGAGCAGCAGTAGCGTCACAGAAGGCAGCTCGGTTATATAAGGACGGCAGCAGCAAACAAAAGACAGTCACTACATGACAACGGCCGAGGAATATTCGGCCGAAAGCTCGTAGGTCTTCAACCACCTGTCTTGGCTGGAAGGCCGAGAGAATCTTATCACATGTCAGTACTGCAAAATGCGTTCAATAATTAACTTTCAATCCTAAATTAAAAACAAATTAATGTTGACTCCTTTGGGCCTGGCTTTCGGAGAAACGTATTTCGAAGGAGGGTTCAATATTTGGAATATACTATCCGAGTTCCTTTCCTATGTTTAACTGACATCTGTATTTTAACTCAACCCAAAAGAATTCAGTTCCGAATAGGTTGGATGATGAAAATGGTAGCAGTTGACGGAGTGTTTTCGGTCCAGATAACGAACTCATCATCCACCTGATCCTAAAATTCAAAGATCGATTTGCTCCTAAATTTTCGTTTGATTTCGTCACTTGCCTTGGTATAAGGAAGGCTGGAAGTGGGGGAGGGGAGATGAAAATTATGATTAAAATTTGGGTCGCGAATCCTGAAAGGAAAAGAAACGCTGCCGTAGGGTGTGGCTAAGCCATGCATCCGCAAGATTCTCTTTTCCAAGAGGGCTGGTAACGTAGAGTATGAGGAACTTCTCTGAAGTTTGTGAGGTAGATCAGGTGTTGGTGGAAGTAAAGGTGTTGTTCTCGGATTGGTCAGTCGGTAGAGTACTTGTCCGCGAAAGGTGTGGGTCCCTGGTTCGAGTTCCAGTCTAAAACACAATCTTGATTTGCCGGGAAATTTCAGTAAGGAAACTACTTTCCAAGTAGCTAAACCTCGGTGTTTCAATGAGTAAGTGACATGCTAAAAGTGTAATACTCAAGGGCTCAATGGCCAGATGGTATCAAGATTCTCCGCTTCTGTCACCTCCGACAGTGATTTCTGAATGTGATAAGTGGTAACTCTCATCCCGGTTCGCAAGTCCACGTTAAACTGCAGGCCCTCGAAAACTGGTTGGCTAAGTCAGTTCAAAGGTAGGACGAAGGTAGCAGTATACCATCTTCACTCTTAGTATGCCAGCAAATCAGTAGGTTGATGATAACTTTACTTAACTTTTGACACCACTAGGCACTTTATCGGTTGTTGTTGTTGTTGTTGTGGTCTTCAGTCCTGAGACTGGTTTGATGCAGCTCTCTATGCTACTCTATCCTGTGCAAGCTTCTTCATCTCCCAGTACCTACTGCAACCTACATCCTTCTCAATCTGCTTAGTGTATTCATCTCTAGGTCTCCCTCCACGCTGCCCTCAAATACTAAATTGGTGATCCCTTAATGCCTCAGAACATGTCCTACCAACCGATCCCTTCTTCTGGTCAAGTTGTGCCACAAACTTCTCCCCAATCCTATTCAATACTTCCCCATTAGTTATGTGATCTACCCATCTAATCTTCAGCATTCTTCTGTAGCACAACATTTCGAAAGCATCTATTCTCTTCTTGTCCAAACTATTTATCGTCCATGTTTCACATCCATACATGGCTACACTCCATACAAATACTTTCAGAAATGACTTCCTGACATTTAAATCTATACTCGATGTTAACAAATTTCTCTTCTTCCTTGCGATTGCCAGTCTACATTTTTATCCTCTCTACTTCGACCATCATCAGTTATTTTGCTCCCCAAATAGCAAAACTCCTTTACTATTATAAGTGTCTCATTTTCTTATCTAATTCCTTCAGCATCACCCGACATAATACGACTTCATTCAATCATCCTCGTTTTGCTTTTGTTGATGTTCATCTTATATCCTCCTTTCAAGACACTGTCCATTCCATTTAACTGCTCTTCCATGTCCTTTGCTGTCTCTGACAGAATTACAATGTCATCGGCGAACCTCAAAGTTTTTATTTCTTCTCCATGGATTTTAATACCTACTCCAAATTTTTCTTTTGTTTCCTTTACTGCTTGCTCAATATACAGATTGAATAACAGCGGGGAGAGGCTACAACCCTGTGTGTATACATAAACATACAGTTATAAATGTCTCCGTTCGTAGTCTCTAATTATAACAATATGTTACTTTTGTGCTGTAACATATAGCTATAATCAGCGGTGGAAACATATTTGCGAACGCCGACCGCCTGCGGCTGTTTCTTGTTGGATCGTCTGATCAGTCGGAAGTTGCATTGCATAGGAGAGTAAATGCCTATTCAAAATATAATTATTTTGGATAGCTCAACATGAATTTCCTAAGGGACCGTAGTTTATCATGCATTTACCAGTAGAATATGGCGCCGAGAAAATATTTCGCCGCATGCAACTTCCGTCCGAACTCGACGAAAGAATTCGTGACTGTGAACTCTCTATTTGGCAGAAACATATAGAAAATTAAATAATTTCATGAAGAAGTGAGACATAGATTCTATAGTAAATGAATAGTCCATACACCAGTTCCATTTAACTCTGAATTTATGGCAATAAATAGACAAACTTACACTACAATGACGGATTTAACATGGATGCCGTTTTGACTGGCACTTCTCTTAATGAAAACAATTCCTTTGACGTTTTCACATACACGTCGCACAATAAATCTACTGCTAGGCACTTTTAGTATTACACATTTACTTTACACTAGAACAATATTAATTTTGACAATAATAATACGGCGGCAAGACATGCGCGTCCGACACAAGTTACAGGAGACAAGAGAAGAATGAGTAACTGTTCATCGAGAATATCTCGTACCTCAAAAAAAAAATGTGTAAAAGTGTTCTTCTTCTGTCCGTTTTTCGCGCCGCGGTTTTCAAAGTCAATAACTCACTGCATCTCTGACGGCGCTTCGACAATAAACAAGTTACGTCACAGGTCGTTCACCTTTTACATTCTCGCAACATTATTTGCTAACTGTAGCTGTTGCCGAGCGACTGCTCCATTAGTGAATGATTTAAAATGATAAGGCAATCACATAATGTTACATTGCCTTCCATGGGAATCTTGGAAATCAAGGAGATTACCAAGATTCACATGTCGCCGTTAACATTATGGGATTAAGTACTTTACAGATTTACATTGATCAAACACAGTATTCCTGTCATTTGATTATTAGGATTACACAAATATGATGATCTCTCATTCATAGACAAAGACAGTTCTTAAGGTAAAGATACACAAAAAAATTTAAAAACTAAGTAAATCTACGAAGTTTACAATGGACATTATACATTATACTCATTACAGTCTTTTTTTTTTTTTTTACAGAGTTCATACCGACCATCTTTGTGGCCTCAAGTTATTGTCCAGAGCTCATAGGCTCTTTGCTCCTGAAAGAAAACACATAGGATTCATCTTTTTATACGCACATAATTCTCACACTTGGAATTTCTCACACGTGTCCATTTTTATACACATATAATTCTCACACATGGAATTTCTCACACGTGTCCATTTTCCATTGCTCACTAGTTGTCATGATTTTTACGCTTTCACTGTTTGTGTATTGACAGGTAAGTTAAAATTTGATTCTTCTCCAGGTGAAGCTTATGCCTTGAGAAGTTGGATCGCTACTTTGCGGTCTCCGAGTAGAAAACTTTTCATCAGCTCTGGCGGGCGAGTCTCACTCGCACGTTACGTACACACGTTACATGTAACAAAAAAAATATAAATATCCATTAGTCTAAAAAACTAAGCTTAAATCTATTTTTGGACTTGGGATTCATAGGAATTTGACTTTGTCACTATTCGCGTGCGGTTTGGCTGTTCACATTTCATCCACGGGATATAACATTAGCATAGTATGTGATATGTTGTGAACTCATATAAGAGTCTTTTATTTTGGGAGCGGCTTTCATGCAAAGTCCGTTTCGTCGAACTGCAGCGGGAGTGCTGTGCTAGTACATCACTTTAAATTTAACGCGTTTGTTGCGTCGATGTACGTTGACACAGGCTGATTGTTACAGCTGAATCGCAACTCGAGGCGCTCACTAGCCTCCACGCGGTACTTCAGCTTTTCCGCGCACGGTTCAGTGAACACGTTGCGTCGATGGTGTTGTGGTATTTTGTGGTTTGCTGAGCTGGTGCGGAGGGACGAGGATTACCAGGGACAGAGACTCCATTGAAACCATCCCTGTCTCCACATTTTCCAGCCGATTTTGAAGATTTTAAGGTAGGCTAGCGCTCGCACTTTGCAAAGCAGCTAACACACTTGGTTTCCGATGCACTGCACGTAATCACATCACCGCCTTCGGTTACACAACCGGACTATCATTGTCCGTCGGCCTATCTGCACGTTTAACACTTTTTTCTTCACCGTGTCTGTGGCAGACTTCCACACCATTTTAAGCCTTCACTTATACACTACGACGTACATAATTTTTTTTTTTTTTTTTACAGTTTATAATCAAATAGATTGTCTCACTTTGAAGCTTGCTAAGTGAGAGCTTTGATTATCATGTCCATTTCAATTTCTGTTACTTTGTTGGTAACTACCTTAACATTTCGCTTTACATTGTTCCTCATCTTTTTCTAAGACTAATTATGCTTTTAGTTCACAGTCACAATACATTAGTTTCTCCGATCTGTTAGCAATTATTATTATTTTAATTCATTTCAATCGTTCTTTCTATTTATTAGATTCATTAAAGTTATCACTGTCATTTCAACAAAAATTCTCTTTTTACTAGATGTGAGGATCAATCAGTCACATTTGATTGCCCTCTCACATGAGAACAGAACACCATTCAAGAAAATTTCAAATTCCTTATCGCGATCTCGGTTTGCGTCTCGGATTGACTTTAAAAGGAAAAATAAAGACATTTCAAAACTAGCTTTTCTCGATTTCGTTCACGCGCTTCCTTTTGAAAATCGTATGCCAAACCAGCCTTCCACATCAACCGCATTTCTCAATCTGTGACGTCAAGTCTACGGGACGTGTTTAGGCGGCTTAGGATATTTACACAAATTCAGAAGAAAGACATAGATATAATAGTACATAGAAGAAGAAATCTAGCAAACAACTCCTTGTTCCTTATGACTTAGAAATTAATTTTCCTTTGCGCCGTACGTCTGCGTACACGCTCCAATTACAAACTAGCTACTTTGTTTTGCCGGCGGTTTCATTGTCATTTTATTCTCGCCTTGACGCCTGCTTGCACTACACTGCATTGGCCTCTATATATGACCTTAAGTCATAATTGCTTTGTCCTTGCCACTTACGCTCTTATACTTGGTATTTATTTCACTTATGGCTTTGAATGTATCTGTCCTGCGTATTGCAATTACAATTAATGCTACTTTGTTTATCTAGCTGAAGGATAGCGCTTTCGTGGTCATGTTGGTACTTACAAGTAACTCACATGCTTCGTAAACATTACGTTATTTTAATGCAGAGATGAACCTGTTCCAGATTTCTATGTACATTGGAACTTAATCTAACTTAGAAACTAGTTACTTGTTTTCCTTTTTAGTGGGATCAGGAACCAATAATTGTCAAGCGACCCTTGTCCTTGACGAAAATAAATTTCGTTTCTGGATCATTGCTCCTTGAACTTAAAAAAAATTCTTACATACTATGTTTTATTTTCACTTCTTTAGCATTTCATATCGCAGAAGCTGGCTTGTTAGGCACATCCTTCGCTTTATATTTCATTTCTATCTCTTAAATATTATCTCCTTAAAACTAAATCTTAAAACTAGAGTTCTTGGAGTTGATCACTTTCTTTGTTAAACAAGATTTTTTTTTTTAATCAGCCTGTCTGTACTTAAATTATGGCTCAAGATAACATATTTTAAATTGTCTGCTGTATAGCAAGATAGACTCACTGTCGTGTAATATATTCTAAGCATTTTTTTTAACGAAGTCAAATCAGTTGTCACTTAGTCACTAGCGGCTAACCTTCTCTTGTCATTATAAAGCTTTCCTTTTGACTTATTCTGTAGCATGATATTTTTTAAGATCAGAGTGATGGTGTAATCCTTTTATTTTTCCATTTGCGGGATCAGAAATCAGATAACAACCTGTATGCGGTATACGAAGGATCTCGTAAGGCCCCTCAAAAAGACTTTGCCATTTTCGATTTTTGTGTAAGAGCAACGATGGTTTAAAGTGTGTTTTTAGCAAGACCTTTTCGCCTACTTTATAAGTTAACACCTTATTAATATGTTTGTCATACGCCTTCTTGCGTAAATTGGCTTGGGTGGTCAACGTTGTTAGAGCTTGTCTTATTCTGGCGTCTAAACTAGCACTTGTGTTGTTACACTTAGGAATTGAATTGACCTTGAATATTCTTGGACGGGTAATGTTGGAATTTTAATTAATGTACTAATTTGCTTATAGAAACATAAGGACATAGCATTAATATTTGCACCTGTATCTAGGACTACAGTCGTCAAAATTCCGGCTATAGGAAGTTTTGTCATAGCTTGCACTTGGTCATCTATCGGTTCATCACCGTCAGTTGTCTCTTTCTCTTGTAATAATTCTTGTCTCATGTCAATCCCGTCATTGTATCTCAGTACAAGTACGTCATGGTTAGTCTCTCCGTGGAAGTGGTAGCCCCCATTCTGTCTCACAGCATCACTTAGGGAGCTTTCAGATGCTGGACTTAGTTTTCCTGCTTGTGTCATTTTGTCAGAGATGAAAAGGACTTGGAAGAGCAGTTGGATGCAGTAGATAGTGTCTAGAAAATAGATTATAAGCTGAACGTCAATAAAAGGAAAAGGACGTAATGAACTGGAGTCGAACAAAATCAGGTGATGCTGAGGCAATTAGGTTAGGAACTAAGGCGCTAAGTTTAGTAGACGAGTTTCTCTGTTTCAGCAACAGAATGAGTGATTGGCGAAGAATACACAATGCCAACAGCAACCAAAACGTTTCAGAAAATAGGAATTAGTTAACATCTACCATAAATGTGTTTGTACGTCTTTTGTGCAGGTATTTGTGTGGAGTGTAGCTTTGTGTAAAGTGCAACGTGGACGATAAGCAGTTCAGACAAGGAGAGAATAGAAGGTGCTACAGCAGAGTGCTCAAGATTTGAAACGTAAATCGAGCAACTAATGAGAAAGCACAAAACTGTTAAGGCTTCGGCGGTCACTTCTTTTGACTTCAGTCTCGGGTTATTCTGTCAATATTTGAATCACGATTTTTCTGATGTTTCGCCAGTACGCGTCGCTACACTTGAAACCTCACCTTGGAAAAATTTATGAATGATTGTGCTGATAAACCGCTTACGTTATTTGATTTTCAAACAGCTGAGCAAAACTGACCGTGAACATACATTTCTCTCTTTACTTATTCAGATCATCAATAAACTGACACACAATATTTTTAGAGCATCTCAATCTGACTTTCAATAGTCCCTACAAAAGAATGGCCCTGACTAACAATAACCTATACCTTTCATGAATCACTTACCTCACAAAAATCTCCGTTACTCGAACTACTGCAATACAGCGAGCGCCAATACTGCCAGCTAAATACCTTAATAGTGTTCAAAAGACATAATACACACACACACACACACACACACACACACACACACACACACACACACACACACACACACACACACATATATATATATATATATATATATACATATATACAGGGTGAGTCACCTATCATTACCGCTGGATATACTTCGTAAACCACATCAAATACTGACGAATCGATTCCACAGACCGAACGTGAGAAGAGGGGCTAGTGTAATTGGTTAATACAAACCATAAAAAAATGCACGGAAGTACGTTTTTTAACACAAACCTACGTTTTTTTTTAAATGGAACCCCGTTAGTTTTGTTAGCAAATCTGAACATATAAACAAATACGTAATCAGTGCCGTTTGTTGCATTGTAAAATGTTAAATACATCCGGAGATAATGTAACCTAAAGTTGACGCTTGAGTACCACTCCTCCACTGTTCGATCTTGTGTATCGGACAGCACCGAATTACGTAGGGATCCAAAGGGAACGGTGATGGACCTTAGGTACAGAAGAGACTGGAACAGCACATTACGTCCACATGCTAACACCTTTTTATTGGTCTTTTTCACTGACGCACATGTACATTACCATGAGGGGTGAGGTACACGTACACACGTGGTTTCCGTTTTCAATTACGGAGTGGAATAGAGTGTGTCCCGACATGCCAGGCCAATAGATGTTCAATGTGGTGGCCATCATTTGCTGCACACAATTGCAATCTCTGGCGTAATGAACGTCGTACACGCCGCAGTACATCTGGTGTAATGTCGCCGCAGGCTGCCACAATACGTTGTTTCATATCCTCTGGGGTTGTAGGCACATCACGGTACACATTCTATTTTAACGAACCCCACAGAAAGAAGTCAAGAGGTGTAAGATCAGGAGAAAGGGCTGGCCAATTTATGCGTCCTCCACGTCCTATGAAACGCCCGTCGAACATCCTGTCAAGGGTCAGCCTAGTGTTAATTGCGGCATGTGCAGGTGCACCATCATGCTGATACCACATACGTCGACGCGTTTCCAGTGGGACACACTCTATTCCACTTCGTAATTGAAAACGGAAACCACGTGTGTACGTGTACCTCACCCCTCATGGTAATGTATATGCCCGTCAGTGAAAAAGACCAAAAAAAAGGTGTTAGCATGTGGACGTAATGTGCTGTTCCAGTCTCTTCTGTACCTAAGGTCCATCACCGTTCCCTTTGGATCCCTACGTAATTCGGTGCTCTCCGATACACACGATCGAACAGCGGAGGAGTGGTACTCAAGCGTCAACTTTAGGTTACAATATCTTCGGATGCAATTAACATTTTACAATGCAACAAACGGCACTGATTATGTATTTGTTTATATGTTCAGATGTGCTAAAAAAACTAACGGGGTTCCATTTTAAAAAAATGTAGGTTTTGCTTTAAAAAACATACTTCCGTGCATTTTTTTATGGTTTGTGTTAACCAATTACACTAGCCCCTCTCCTCACGTTCGGTCTGTGGAATTGATTCGTCAGTATTTGATGTGGTTTACGAAATATATCCAGCGGTAATGTTAGGTGACTCACCCTGTATGTATCAGTTCATGACATCCAGTCTTACAAATTTACTGTCTCTGATGGGCACACGTCCAGATCATCCGCTCTCAAAACTCCGCCATCTCTCTCCTCACATCCACCACTGCTGGCGGCTCACCTCCAACTGCGCAACGCTACGCACTGTTCACATCCAACTTCCCAACACTACAATAGCGAATATTCCAACAATGCAAACCAGCCACAGACTGCACAGAGTACAGTCAGTGATTTTCATACAGAGCGCTACGTGGCGTTACCGATGCATAAACCTAAACAGCCCACTCACACACTCTCCATTGCTGCTGGCAGACTGCTGATAAAGGTTTGAAATGAAGACGTGCTGAATGAAACTGCGAAGGAAAAAATTGTCATTCAGCTTCTATAAATGAGGGGATAGATAGGTATGATACATCCTGAGGGATCAAGGAAAAGTCAGGTAATGGGTGGAAGTATAGTGGGTGAAAATTGTAGAGGGGACCAAGGGATGAATACAGTAAGCAGATTGAAATGAGTGAAGGTTGCGTCAGTCATGCAACGATGAAGAGGCTTGCGCGGAACAGACTGGTGTGGAGAACTGCTTCAAGCCAGTCTTTGGATTGAAAACCGCGACGACAACAACAAGAAGCTTTATGAGACTTGACAACGGAGGAGATTAGTGTTTAACATCCCGTCGAGGACGAGGTCGTTGGAGACGGAGCACAAGCTAGGATTGCGTCAAGGATGGGGAAGGATATCGACCGTGCCCTTTCGAAGAAACCATCCCAGTATTTGCCTTGAGCGATTTAGGGAAATCAGGGAAAACCCCAATCATGATGGCCGGACGCGGGTTTGAATCGTCGTCCTCCCGAGCGCGAGTCCAGTGTGCTAACCATTGCGCCATCTCGCTCGGTAGACTTGACAGCATTCGTGTACCGACGTGGGGAGATGGAGTTCTGGTGAAGTGGAGCACCTGGTGCAGCTCGACACGTCGACCTGGTAAGAGTGACCGGCAGAGCATAAAACTCCACTCACAGCGCGACCTCCGTGGACTGCTCGGCGTGGTTGTCGTCCGGCATCGGTTCACGAAGAAGCGGATATCCCGGCAGCGGCGAGTATTTCACGATCAATCGCCGACAAATTGAACTGAATCTGTAATAATACTCCGGAATCATAAAATATACGACCTGCGGGCCGGCTCTCGGTGGGCCGCGCGAGGGCGCCGCCCCTGGCCAGAAGTTACAGCGGGGCGGCGGTGACGGCGTAAGGAGCGCCTGGGGGCGGCGGCGGCAGCAGCGCGGGAGGAAAGAAAGGCAAGAAATAACAGACATAAATTGGAGGCGACGGATTAGAGCTGCCCGGGCCGTGTACTGCAGTTCACATATCTCACAGGGGCTGTCGAAGGGAACTGCCTCCAGCCAATTCCCTCAAACTCCTGCCGCCGACCGGCTCCCTGCAAGCAGTGCGCTCGACTGAGATCTGCGCACAGGCAGCGCCTCGCAGCGGGCGGCAGAAAAACCCCGCACAGCCCGTCTCTCCCCGGGTATCCGATTCACGAGGCTAAAAACATTCCTCTGCTTTTGCAGAACGCAACATGTCATTCTCAATGGAGAGAAGTATTCCGAAGTAAGAGCGATTTCTGTGGCGTCACCGCCAGACACCACACTTGCTAGGTGGTAGCCTTTAAATCGGCCGCGGTCCGTTAGTATACGTCGGACCCGCGTGTCGCCACTGTCAGTGATTGCAGACCGAGCGCCGCCACACGACAGGTCTAAAGAGACTTCCTAGCACTCGCCCCAGTTGTACAGACGACTTTGCTAGCGATGCTACACTGACAACTACGCTCTCCTTTGCCGAGACGATAGTTAGCATAGCCTTCAGCTACGTCATTTGCTACGACCTAGCAAGGCGCCATGACCAGTTTATATTGAGATTATGTAATGTATCAACAAGAGCGATGTTCACCAATTGTCGATTAAAGTTAAGTATTCTATCAGTTACTCTTGTTTGGCTAGTCTTATTTCTCTGACCTGTTCCAGACCTCACGCCAGCCTGCGTGAGCTTAACGCGTGCTATTCGGCTACAAGTCATAGTGGATTGGCTGTCGGGTCAGTCCACTACAATTTCAGGTGTGCGGTAGGGGAGTGTCGTAGGACCCTTGCTATTCACAATATACATAAGTGACCTTGTGGATGACATCGGAAGTTCACTGAGGCTTTCTGCTGATGATGCTGCGGTATATCGAGAGGTTGTAACAAGGGAAAATTGTACTGAAATGCAGGAGATTCTGCAGCGAATTGACGCATGCTGCAGGGAATGGCAATTGAATCTCAATGTAGATAACTGTAATGTGCTGCGAATACATAGAAAGAAAGAACCCTTATCATTTAGCTACAATATAACAGGTCAGCAACTGGAAGCAGTTAGTTCCATAAATAATCTGGCAGTATGCATTAGGAGTGATCTGAAATGGAATGACCATATAAAGTTGATCGTCGGTAAAGCAGGTGGCAGACTGAGATTCATTGGAAGAATCCTAAGGAAATGCAATCCGAAAACAAAGGAAGTAAGTTACAATACGCTTGTTTGCCCACTGCTTGAATACTGCTCAGCAGAGTGGGATCCGTACCAGATAGGGTTGATAGAAGAGATAGAGAAGATCCAAGTCGCTCCCCGGGTATCCGATTCACGAGGCAACTAGCATTCCTCTGTTTTTGCAGAACGCAGCATGTCATTGTCAATGGAGAGTAGTCTTCCGAAGTAAGAGCGATTTCAGGTGTGCCGTAGGCGAGTGTCGTAGGACCCTTGCTGTTCACAATATACATAAGTGACCTTGTGAATGACATCGGAAGTTCACTGAGGCTTTTTGCGGATGATGCTGCGGTATATCGAGGGGTTGTAACAATGGAAAATTGTACTGAAATGCAGGAGATTCTGCAGCGAATTGACGCATGGTGCAGGGAATGTCAATTGAATCTCAATGTAGATAAATGTAATGTGCTGCGAATACAAAGCAAGAAAGATCCCTTATCATTTAGCTACAATATAACAAGTCAGCAACTGGAAGCAGTTAGTTCCATAAATTATCTGGGAGTATGCATTAGGAGTGATTTGAAATGGAATGATCATATAAAATTGATCGTCGGTAAAGCAGGTGCCAGACTGAGATTCATTGGAAGAATCCTAAGGAAATGCAATCCGAAAGCAAAGGAAGTAAGTTACAGTACGCTTGTTCACCCACTGCTTGAATACTGCTCACCAGTGTGGGATCCGTACCAGATAGGGATGATAGAAGAGATAGAGAAAATCCAACGGAGAGCAGCGCGCTTCGTTACAGGATCATTTGGTAAACGCGAAAGCGTTACGGAGATGATATATAAACTACAGTGGGAGACTCTACAAGAGAGACACTCATTAGCTCGGTACGGGCTTTGTTGATGTTTCGAGAACACACCTTCACCGAGGAGTCAAGCAATATATTGCTCTCTCCTACGTATATCTCGCGAAGAGACCATGACGATAAGATCAGAGAGATTAGAGCCCGTACAGAGGCATACCGACAATCTATCTTTCCACGAACAATACGAGACTGGAATAGAAGGGAGAACCGATACAGGTACTCACACACCGTCAGGTGGCTTGCGGAGTACGGATGTAGATGTAGATGTAGATGCTGAACATTCTATGCTTATTCGTAAGGTTACTGTGTGTGAGATTGCCGCACACACACACAAACACACACACACACACACACACACCTATGAAATTGTGTACTAGCATCGTGAGAGATTAATTGTGTGCTTTCGTGTGTATAACTGAGTTGCTGAATCCATTACATGCCCAGGATGGTCATAATCAAAGTGCAACTACTGTCGGAGGTCCATTCTGGGCCGTAACTATCGTATGACAGGGAAACTTGGTGCCAACGTCCTTGCCGCTGTGGTAATACCAGATCCTGTCAGATCACCGATTTTAAGCGCTGTCGGGCTTGGCTAGCACTTGGATGGGTGACCATCCAGTCTGCCGAGCGCTGTTGGCAAACAGGATGCACTTAGCCCTAGTCAGGCAAACTGAGGAGCTACTTGAAAAATGTTCAAATTTGTGTGAAATCTTATGGGACTTAACTGCTTAACTGCTTAAGTCATCAGTCCCTAAGCTTACACACTACTTATGCTAAATTATCATAAGGACAAACACACACACCCATGCCCGACGGAGGACTCGAACCTCCTCAGGGACGGATCTACTTGATACAGAAGTAGTGGCTCCGGTCTCGGTAGCTGACATACAACCTGGAGAGCGGTGTGCTGACCACCTGCCGCTCCATATCCGCATCCAGTGACGTCTGTAGACTGAGGATGACACGGCGGTCGGTCGGTACCATTGGGCCTTCATGGCCTGTTCGGGAGAGTTCAGTTTTTTCAGTTTTTTAGCGGAACTTGGTAAGTATACTAATGCGTTAATGCGGAGCCGTTTCACAGTGAAAAAAATTGCAAGTTAGGCCACCAGGTGCAAATCTGGTGCTGTACAGCATTTTGTCGACGTCTCCCGTGCTCGTATTGAGTAAACTGTCGAAGCGACAGTTAATAATAAAATCAACTTTATCCGTCTCTCGCTTGCTTGAATTTTTCTGTCCAGGTGTTGTTTGTAAACCATTACGTATCAAAACATTTCTGTTCATCTTTCTTGCAATGACAGCGTCACATTTGAACCTCCTTGCCGAAACTGCAACTAATTTTTCCGCAACGTAAATCGGTTCTGCGTTTATGCATCAGAATATCTACCAAGATATGATAATTACAGCCCACACTTAACCTCAGTGAGTAGCTCCTAACTGGATATCCTCCTCTAGCATTAGTTTTCCTCAACAGTAGTTGTTGATACAAGTATTATTTTTCGACTTTTGGACAGGTCAATATTGTCTCAGCTGCTTTTCTGAAAACTACCATATAATTTCATACACAATATCTTATATTTCAAGCTAGAATTGATGAAAAGGAATCACTTGATTATCCATGCTGAAATCGATAAGTACTAGCTCTGAATGTACAGTTAAATGTTTTTAGAAACACTTGAAATTATGAATTATTTAGCACACTTAAAATTTCTATTATTAATTACGCAATCTAGCAGTGTTTACTATGATTATTTCTGGATTCATTTACGAAATAATAATCGAAATTAATAGAAATTCATTTGTCAATAAAAATTGTAAACCCCTTGTAATATGGTTATAATATGGTTATGGTTTAATAAGCCACAGCTGCAAAATACTAACACGAATTCTTTACAGACGAATGGAAAACTGGTAGAAGCCGACCTCGGGGAAGATCAGTTTGGATTCCGTAGAAATACTGGAACACGTGAGGCAATACTGACCTTACGACTTATCTTAGAAGAAAGATTAAGGAAAGGCAAACCTACGTTTCTAGCATTTGTAGACTTAGAGAAAGCTTTTGACAATGTTGACTGGAATACTCTCTTTCAAATTCTAAAGGTGGCAGGGGTAAAATACAGTGAGCGAAAGGCTATTTACAATTTGTACAGAAACCAGATGGCAGTTATAAGAGTCGAGGGACATGAAAGGGAAGCAGTGGTTAAGAAGGGAGTAAGACAGGGTTGTAGCCTCTCCCCGGTGTTATTCAATCTGTATATTGAGCAAGCAGTAAAGGAAACAAAAGAAAAATTCGGAGTAGGTATTAAAATCCATGGAGAAGAAATAAAAACGTTGAGGTTTGCCGATGACATTGTAATTCTGTCAGAGACAGCAAAGGACTTGGAAGAGCAGTTGAACGGAATGGATGGTGTCTTGAAGGGATGATATAAGATGAACATCAACAAAAGCAAAACGAGGATAATGGAATGTAGTCGAATTAAGTCGGGTGATGTTGAGGGTATTAGATTAGGAAATGAGACACTTAAAGTACTAAAGGAGTTTTGCTATTTGGGGAGCAAAATAACTGATGACGGTCGAAGTAGAGAGGATATAAAATGTAGACTGGCAATGCCAAGGAAAGCGTTTTTGAAGAAGAGAAATTTGTTAACATCGAGTATAGATTTAAGTGTCAGGAAGTCATTCCTGAAAGTATTTGTATGGAGTGTAGCCATGTATGGAAGTGAAACATGGACGGTAAATAGTCTGGACAAGAAGAGAATAGAAGCTTTCGAAATGTGGTGCTACAGAAGAATGCTGAAGATTAGATGCGTAGATCACATAACTAATGAGGAAGTATTAAATAGGATTGGGGAGAAGAGAAGTTTGTGGCACAACTTGACCAGAAGAAGGGATCGGTTGGTAGGACATGTTCTGAGGCATCAAGGGATCACCAATTTAGTATTGGAGGGCAGCGTGGAGGGTAAAAATCGTAGGGGGAGACCAAGAGATGAGTACACTAAGCAGATTCAGAAGGATGTAGTTTGCAGTAGGTACTGGGAGATGAAGAAGCTTGCACAGGATAGAGTAGCATTGAGAGCTGCATCAAACCAGTCTCAGGACTGAAGACCATAACAACAACAACATGGTTATTACCGCAGACTGAAGCAGTACTAACCATGCCTCTGATGTGATCGGACGTATTTTTCTATTTTGGGTGAACAATGTAATTTCCGCTTTGTTAATGTGAAAATTCAAAAGACTTTATGAACACCAAAGTGTGACAAAATATATTAACGTAACAACAAAAATTCTGCAACAACAGTCTTCAGATTTATTTACATCACTTCAAACATGACGACTTAAAATGTGAGAATTTCAGCATCAAGAATCAGACCCCTAGACAAGAAGAACTGCAGCCAGTTCTACACGAAAAGCTAAGTAAGCTAGAAAGTTTAAAGTTTATTGTAATCTTCGCTCTTCTCAAATTTTTCATAAAAGACATTGCTTATTGTGGACAATAGCTGGAGTTAGGTGGGAAAGGGTGGGAGGGGGGTGAGATTACAACCTGCACTTTATTTATAGCCATCCAGTACAAAATGTCGGTAACCTAGACAGTCTTTTTCTTCAGGTGCTGGAAACTCTATTGCTGTGTGTACTCGGTGCATAATCTCTCTCAGACTCTGTGGTTACAGCTGTAATGAAACTGGTCGGTGCTGCATTATTTTATCATTTACTAAAGAGTGCAATGTATTACTCTCAATGTACAACACGATCCACTAAGATTTCACCAACGTTTCTTTACGTCTACGTTAATAACGTCTAAACCAAGCATGCGTATATATAAGGTGAAATTCGTACGCAAGTCGAACCTGTATCCAGTTAATATTGGTCTGAAAATGTTCCACAGATTTGTTCTATTTTGTGATTAAATTATTTAGAAACTAGCTTTTGCCCGCGGCTTCGTCCCTGTGCATCTCGAACCTGCATAAGTTTTGAAATAACCTAGAGCTTAATATCGGCGAGAAAAACGGATATAGAAAACTGAAGATGAAACTGTCAGTAGGAAAATTTTCCTATCAGATCACAAGAAAGGCGCATATCCTTCAGTTTATTAAAAGGCTCTGACTGAAACCTTATGTACCAGCTGCTTCATTCTACCTTCCTCAGTCCCCTTAAAAAGTATCGCATAATCTTCGCATGCCAAAGTATCCGCGATTTTTTTTAACGTGCAACTTACTCCCACATGCTGCCCCAACTGTTACTCGCTCACACCCAGAAATGTATCGCTGTAAGTCTTTCATACCCATCCACTCTCACTTGCCCATTCTCACTGACTCATTCAACCATACTCATTGTCATTATTCTTTGTGTCTTCTGCCACTGCCTCCTCTCGCACAGCCTCCTTCTTTCCGTCCTATTACTACTGTCTTCTCTCACTGTCACTGTTTCCCCCTTGTTCTCTCTTACTCTCATCCATTGCTTCCTATTGTTCTTACCCCTTCTCACTGCCTCTGTCTCTTTCTTCATCTGTGTCATTGTCATAGACATTGTGTCTTAACCGAGTCCAGTTTATCCTTCTCTTTACACCTCTCCCAATGGCGTTGTCTCCTTCACTCTTTTCCTAGCTCTGTCCTGTAACCGTCAATTATGTTACACCGCCACTGAGTCCCTCTGTTTCTCTCGCACTGCCATTGTCTCCTTCGTTCTTTCTGTATCACAAGTACTGGCTACTGTCTTCCAGTATTTAATATTTTCCAGTGTCTTTCCCACTGTCACTGTCTCCTTCTCTCTCAGCCTACAAAAGCGCGAATACGATCGCATGCAAAACTTTTAGGAAGAGTTTTAATGGTGCTGTGGAAGATAGAATAACTCAGCTGGTATCCAACTTTTCCGCCAGTCGTTAAACAGGAACATACTCGCCTTTTTGTGCTCCCATAGGAGTATCTTTCCGCTGATTACCAATATTTTCGCTGCTACAACAAAGCACGCCACTCATACGAGAACAACTTTATGTGGAAGTGAAACTGAAATTACGCAAAACTAAATTCACACCTCAGACTAGATTCCTCGTAACAAAAATTTTTCATGTGCTTCAGTGTTAGAACAAGTGGTTCTCAGACCCTTCTGATGATAACGGAGACACCTTACAGCATATTCCTCTGTACTGCGTCACTTCACAAGAAAGGATTTTGTCCGACACAGAATTTTGCGTGCGTAGATTACGGGTACAAGTAGGGCAACTTTGAACGCCTGTATTTCGGAAACGGATAAAGATGTCAAGAACATTTAAAATTTTGTTCAATGTCGCAATCTTAGGAATATAACATAAAAAATTCAGCCATTTGCTGCTTGTAACCATTTTTGATATTGCTGCTCGGTTTTGGTAATTAAAAAACATGTTTCTCGGATTTTCTCAATAATGGAAAAATATTTTTGAAGACGGGACTTCTTGATAAATATGTAGATAACACAACTTTAAAATATGAGCTGTTTGTCGCAGTTATTTATTTGCATATTCACTGCTGACGGCGAAAATATTGTGAAAAACGCTTTCTCCTTGTTTTCTCAGAACAGCCCATGAACTAAATGGTGCCTAAATAAGCCTCTTAAGGTGCAAAATAGACCACTTATAACGCAAAAAGAACCAAGAGGTTTGCTCCATTTGCCTAAATTGAAGGAAATGTGTAATATTCAAAATGTGGCCCTGTACTGTAGCATAGTTACAATAAGACGATTCTGCTGTTGGGTGTACAAATGGTCCCCAGCCCAAGGACTATCCATAATATTTGACCATACCTTTCTCTCACCAACAGAGGCCGAAGTACAAGCATCGGTAAAATTGCGTTTTAATGCGAGGCGTTTTGGAACATACTGCTAGCGGATGCTGTCGGGTGCGTACCTACTTTTGTTAACGTTATGATTACCATCTTTCATGAACAAGTTTTAGCGGGAGTAGTAATATTGTATAGAGCATATTGCACTTGAGTTGTATTTTGCACCTTGTGCTGATTGAAAGTGATAAGCGGAGTTGATTGTTAATGAAAGCTGGAAGATTGAAATAAATAGCCTGTTAGATTCCATTAAATACTGTATACTCCTAAAATAGGAACCAAGAAATTGTTTTTTCAAGCAGAATCATTTCAGTGAAAACGTGTGCCTACAACAAGAACGAGTAATAAAGGAGAAATAACAGGAGCTAAATAAGACGTCACTTTTACACCATTAAAATTGCGTGCAACCTAATAACTTTCTTTAATTTATCCGCAATTTAACGAAAAAAGACGACGCCAACCATTTCGTAGAAGATACTTGTGCGGTAGGCTAAATAAACAGAAATTATGTAAACTGTAATTTTCGTCAAAGTACCAGAAGAGAAAGGTTAGTGAGTCCGGACAGCAGTTACGCAGCAGCTCAAGAAGACTGCTGCGTCGGCCATTGAAAACATGCGCATAAAAATAAATCAAAAACTCAACTCTACACCTAAATATAACACAGTAATTATATACTGTATTTCAAAACTAACTTACGACATAGAAATTAGTCGCCTATCAATTAGTGAATCAAATCGATAGTGCGAAACAGCGACCAGATTTCTCATGATTTGCCTTAATATGGTTGACAGTCATTAGTCATGTGCCTCAACGCCTGGAAATACAGCCAAAGACAAACTGCGGCTTAGGTAGGAGGCAACTCGCCTTGTGCACCTACGTGGGAGACCTTTACTGAGTTTGGTATCGAGAACCCGTCGTCTATAGAAAAATTTGGAAATTTGTGGTAAGTTCCTATGGGACCAAACTACTGATGTCAAAGGTCTCTGGGCTTACACACTACTTGATCTAGCCGGCCGCTGTAGCCGAGCGGTTCTAGGCTCTTCAGTCCGGAACCGAACTGCATCTAAGGTCGTAGGTTCGAATCCTGCCTCGGGCATCGATGTATGTGACATCCTTAGATTAGTCAGGTTTAAGTAGTTCTAAGTCTAGGGGCCTCATGACCTCAGATGTTAAGTCCCATAGTGCTTAGAGCCATTTGAACTACTTAATCTAACTTAAACTAACTTAAGGTATGGGCAATACACGCACCCATGCCTAAAGGAAGGACTCGAACCTCCGATGGGGGAAGCCAAGCAAACCATGGCAAGGCGCCTGAGACCGTGCGGCTACCCCACGCGGACCGTCGTCTATGGTGCCTCGTGACAAAGTTATGATGTAATCAGGATTTATTCCGTTTGGTATCCCATTTACTATCGTTTCTGTGAAAATACTTCAAAAACATTTACAGAGCCTTAAGATGCAATCACGAGATCGTACAACACAAAGCAAAGGATAGTGCAACAATCCTAAGAGGAACACGTGAATTGAGTGATGCGGTTGCTCTTCCATTGCATTGAGTGAATATATATGCAAGGTGCAGCAAGCAGTAAAGGAAACAAACGAAAAATTCGGAGTAATAATTAATATCCATGGAGAAGAAATATAAACTTTGAGGTTCGCCGATGACATTGTAATTCTGTCAGAGACAGCAAAGGACCTGGAAGAGCAGTTGAACGGAATGAACAGAGTTTTGAAAGGACGATATAAGATGAACATCAACATAAGCAAAACGAGGATAATGGAATGTAGACGAATTAAATCGGGTGATACAGCGGGAATTAGATTAGGAAATGAGACACGTAAGGTAGTAAATGAGTTTTGCTATTTGGCGAGCAGAATAACTGATAATGGTTCAAGTAGAGAGGATATAAAATGTAGACCGGCAATGGCAAGGAAATCGTTTCTGAAGAAGAGAAATTTGTTGACATCAAGTATAAAAAAATGGCTCTGACCACTATGGGACTTAACGTCTGAGGTCATCAGTCCCCTAGATCTTAGAACTACCTAAACCTAACTAACTTAAGAACATCACACACATCCATGCCTGAGGCAGGATTCGAACCTGTGACCGTAGCAGTCACGCGGTTCCGGACTGAAGCGTCTAGAACCGCTCGGCCACCGCGGCCGGCTACATCAAGTATAGAAGTCAGGAAGTCGTTTCTGAAAGTATTTGTATGGAGTGTAGCCATGTACGGAAGTGAAACATGGACGATAAATAGTTTAGACAAGAAGTAAATTAAAACTTTCTAAACGCGGCGCTACGGAAGAAAGCTGAAGATTAGATATGTAGATCACATAACTAATGAGGAGGTATTGAATAAAAATGGACAGAAGAAAAATTTGTGGCACAGCTTGACTAGAAGAAGGGACCGGTTGGTAGGGCATATTCTGATCATCAAGGGATGGCAAATTTAGTATTGGAGGACAGCGTGGATTGTAAAAATCGTAGAGGGAGATCAAGAGATGAATACACCAAACAGATTCAGAAGGATGTAGGTTGCAGTAGGTACTGGGAGATGAAGAAGCTTGCACGGGGTAGAGTAACATGGAGAGCTGCATCAAACCAGTCTCTGGACTGAAGACCACAACAACAACATATGTGAGGTGCACATCGGTCCTCTCTTCATCAACAACCGCGTCGCCACCGCTGTGTACTGTTTATCACTGTCAAGGTACAACTAACCATGGTCGAAAATTGGAGACAGAATCGCGCTGAATGCAAGATACAGGGCCAAGAGTAAAGTGGACTCTACAACAACTGGTATAGGCACTGAATGGAACAGCTTTGATTCGAACAAGACCCACGGCCCATATAGTCGACATATGCAATGCTTTGCAGATACACTCCTGGAAATTGAAATAAGAACACCGTGAATTCATTGTCCCAGGAAGGGGAAACTTTATTGACACATTCCTGGGGTCAGATACATCACATGATCAAACTGACAGAACCACAGGCACATAGACACAGGCAACAGAGCATGCACAATGTCGGCACTAGTACAGTGTATATCCACCTTTCGCAGCAATGCAGGCTGCTATTCTCCCATGGAGACGATCGTAGAGATGCTGGATGTAGTCCTGTGGAACGGCTTGCTATGCCATTTCCACTTGGCGCCTCAGTTGGACCAGCGTTCGTGCTGGACGTGCAGACCGCGTGAGACGACGCTTCATCCAGTCCCAAACAAGCTCAATGGGGGACAGATCCGGAGATCTTGCTGGCCAGGGTAGTTGACTTACACCTTCTAGAGCACGTTGGGTGGCACGGGATACATGCGGACGTGCATTGTCCTGTTGGAACAGCAAGTTCCCTTGCCGGTCTAGGAATGGTAGAACGATGGGTTCGATGACGGTTTGGATGTACCGTGCACTATTCAGTGTCCCCCGACGATCACCAGTGGTGTACGGCCAGTGTAGGAGATCGCTCCCCACACCATAATGCCGGGTGTTGGCCCTGTGTGCCTCGGTCGTATGCAGTCCTGATTGTGGCGCTCACCTGCACGGCGCCAAACACGCATACGACCATCATTGGCACCAAGGCAGAAGCGACTCTCATCGCTGAAGACGACACGTCTCCATTCGTCCCTCCATTCACGCCTGTCGCGACACCACTGGAGGCGGGCTGCACGATGTTGGGGCGTGAGCGGAAGACGGCCTAACGGTGTGCGGGACCGTAGCCCATCTTCATGGAGACGGTTGCGAATGGTCCTCGCCGATACCCCAGGAGCAACAGTGTCCCTAATTTGCTGGGAAGTGGCGGTGCGGTCCCCTACGGCACTGCGTAGGATCCTACGGTCTTGGCGTGCATCCGTGCGTCGCTGCGGTCCGGTCCCAGGTCGACGGGCACGTGCACCTTCCGCCGACCACTGGCGACAACATCGATGTACTGTGGAGACCTCACACCCCACGTGTTGAGCAATTCGGCGGTACGTCCACCCGGCCTCCCGCATGCCCACTATACGCCCTCGCTCAAAGTCCGTCAGCTGCACATACGGTTCACGTCCACGCTGTCGCGGCATGCTACCAGTGTGAAAGACTGCGATGGAGCTCCGTATGCCACGGCAAACTGGCTGACACTGACGGCGGCGGTGCACAAATGCTGCGCAGCTAGCGCCATTCGACGGCCAACACCGCGGTTCCTGGTGTGTCCGCTGTGCCGTGCGTGTGATCATTGCTTGTACAGCCCTCTCGCAGTGTCCGGAGCAAGTATGGTGGGTCTGACACACCGGTGTCAATGTGTTCTTTTTTCCATTTCCAGGAGTGTATTTTCATTGTAATACAGATGCAATTCTGCCCAATGACATCCTGGACGAGTCGCACGATTAGGAGGTGGTCACAGCCACTTTTCCCCGAACCGTCCAGCGCTGAAATCACGTAGTTTTCTTATGAATGGCCGAGGAAACGTTTCTCACACATCGCCGCTCAGAATCGAAAAATTCTCGCGCGGTGGCATAACGCGTCAGTCACCCCATTGCTTGGGACTTTTATTACCATACATTCCGCTGTCTATAAGGATAGTTCGCCGTGCGATTTTCCAAAGGACGACTTTCTTGAAAACCTTTGGCACTGTTGGCACCTCCTGGGTGATTCAACGCTTTTTGACGGATATCACGGAGTTTCAACCGCAATTAACTTGTTCACACCCTTTTCGTGTTCATTAGAGCCGCAATGTTTGGTCTGGTTTACACAATGGATCCTCCTTACCGTTCAAAATCATCAGTAGAAATTTTAACACGAACTGAAGCAGCAAAAGGTCCTTACTCTTTTTCAGTATTTCCGCTCACATACAGCTGTGGCGTGATCACAGATGGGTGCGACATTGACACATGTGACCAAAGAATTGCAAAGGGTCCCTCTAAGAACATTCAGTTTGGCAAAAGTCTTAATAGCATCTACCCACACTTACTGAAATTTTTCAAAATGTGCATTTACAGAGGTAATGTTGAAGTAACTCGAACCGTCGGCAGGTAGGCAACAACTTGACACACCTCCAAAGCCAGCTGCCTGTCTGCAGGCGCCTAGGAGGTTTTTCTCTGTGAAAGTAAAAATACACTATGTGATCAAAAGTATCCGGACACCTGGTTGAAAATGACTTACAACTTCGTGGCCCCCTCCATCGGTAACGCTGAAATTCAATATGGTGTTGGCCCACCCTTAGCTTTGGTGACAACACGCCGCGCAGGATTAGCCGAGCGGTCTAAGGCGCTGAACTGTGCGGCTGGTCCCGGCGGAGGTTCGAGTCCTCTCGCGGGCATGGGTGTGTGTGTTTGACCTTAGGATAATTTAGGTTAAGTAGTGTGTAAGCTTAGGGACTGATGACCTTAGCAGTTAAGTCCCATAAGATTTCACACACATTTTTTGGATCCCGATGCAGTTTGGAATTCCTGTGTGATGGTCTCGATAGATGTCTGTCTAATACACATTACGTCCCTCTTCAACTGTCAGCGGTCTCGTGTCAGACAACAGACGAGGCCGGCCTGTACGCTTTTGTGCTGTACGCGTCCCTTCACGTTTCCACTTCACTATCACATCGGAAACAGAGGACCTAGAGATGTCTAGGAGTGTGGAAATCTCACGTACTGACGTATTATCCAAGTGACACCCAATCAGCTGACCAAGTTCGAAGTCCGTGAGTTCTGCGGAGCGCCCCATTCTGCTCTCTCACGATGTCTAATGACTACTGAGGTCACTGGTGTGGAGAACCTGGCATTTTGTGGGCAGCACAGTGCACTTAAAGGTATGTTTTTGGGGTGTCCGGATACTTCTGATCGAATAGTGTTTACTCAATTGGTAGGTGATATTGAACGTTTTACCAGATTGGGAGGTCTTGGAGTGAGCATTTGCCGTTTTATTCACGGATGTGTCATGATTGCACTCCTCTGTGATCACGCCTCAGAAGGGCGTGAACACTTAAAAAGTATAAGGATCCTTTGCTGCTTGTGATCACGTCAAATTTTTGTCGAATTGTTTTGAACGGTCCCTAGTGGTACACAAGAACAAAACCAACGTCGCGCTGCACTCAAAATCGGTAAGATCAAGTTCAGCGGTGTTGAAAGCTGTGATGTTCGTCGAGAAGGGTTGAATCACCCCGGACGTGTCAGCAGCGCCAAATATTGTCAAAAAAGTGGTCCATTTGCTCGTTATTACTCGAACTGTCGTGTCTAGCGCGGAATGTATGGGAATCAACGAGCCAACATAACGGTTGATTGATGCAATTGATGTCACCTCCTGAGGACTTCTCGCTTCGATTCTGAGAGTTGGTGTGTCAGGTTTCCTGGCCCACTCATAAGAAAACAGCCACGTAATTTCAAATCTGGTCTTCGCAGTTATGAGCTCCAACGCACAGGCGACAAAAGAAGTGATGAGATGTGGGTGAGAGGGGCTGTGACGACCTTCCCATCGAGTGACACGTCCGCGTGGCATTAGATAGAATTGGGGTGAAATGTAGTGCCAATGTGACATCATTAACCCACCGAGCTCTGGCCCCTCTTCCGCACGTGTCGGCACCTTACTGTCTGAAGCGACGTCGAGGCCGAGGGTGACGTGGCAGGGCGCAACGGTTTTGCAGCGTTGCAGAGGAAGGTTGTAGAAACATTTGAGCCAACTTCAAACTTATTCGTTGGAGTGAGACACAATTACGTGATCTCGAAAAGTAATCCTTTAATTTTGTTACCACCCTGAAGAGTCTCCGTGATTTTGTCTATGGATTTCTGGTTCACCCCGTATAGCTACTGGTAACCTCTATATAGCAGGTTCCTTATCTCGTCCCTTCACTTAATGTTGCAAAGCTACCAGCCTCGTTCGGGTGATGAGACAGGTGTATTCCGATCACAGTGTCATGTGACGGTACGAGGCACAGCGTCCTTACTAATGACGTCATTAATTAAAGCCAATACGGAACTAATCGTAGGTGTACTTTGGCATGCTAGTGTTGCCGTGGTTCAGTGGCAGAGTCCCATACTGAAGAAGCGTTCGACATCCGATCAGCTCTAGGATTTTTATGTATCACTTGTCACTTCATTCACATCTGGAAATATTTGTTAACAGCCTGGCTAAGGCAATTCAGTTGTCGGATGAAGGAAGAGGCATAGCAGATGCAACAGGACTACCCTTCGGATTGCTCGCCTGGTTAGCCGAACGGTCTAACGCACGGCTTTCCGGAGTGGGAAGGAGCGCCTGGTCCTCGGCACGAATCCGACCGGCGGACTTGAGTCGAGGTCTGGTGAGATGGCCAGCCTGTGGATGGTTTTTAGGCGGTTTTCCATCTGCCTTGGCGAATGCGGGCTGGTTCCCCTTATTCCGCCTCACCTACACTATGTCGTCGATTGCTGCGCAAACAAGTTCTCCACGTACGCGTTCACCACCATTACTCTACCGCGCAAACATAGGGGTTGCAGTCGTCTGGTGTGAGACGTTCCCTGGGGGTTCCACCGGGGGCTGAACCGCATAAATTTGGTGTGGGGCGGCGGATGGCTGCAGTGGACTGCGGTAGTCGTCGTGGGGTTGTGGACCACTGCGGCTGCGGCAGGGACGGAGCCTCTCCGTCGTTTCTAGGTCCCTGGTTAACATACAATACAATACAACCTTCGGATTAATAACAGCATTAGGTTAATGCGTACACTCATTGTAGGTGGACGTCATACCACGCAACCGATACTACAAGGCTTCGCCAGAACAGTGAAATTAGTTGTTTTGCATACAGTAATCGCGATGTTCTAATAAATTAACGTTTTTGTCAGTCACATTACATTTTCACTGTTATTTATTTGGAAGTTTTATTCAGTTTTAATTTTTAAAAGTGTAGGTACATCATAATTTTAACCAATGTCAAGCTTGGTGTTGCTTACAATGACTTCCGTGTTTTGCGATGTGTCTTTCAGTTTTCGCCTACGTGCTGTTGCCTAAATCACTACATTAGCGTGGAAGCTATTTTTAAGAGAAATTTAGGAAGGGCACCAAAATTATTAGGCACCAAATGTTTTAAAAATGACTGTAGTAAATATTTTGAAGCAAAAAGTGATAAACTGTTAGTGGCCTTAGGTTTTAGTCTCACTAACACTACGTTTCATCACTACACCCTTCTCTGTAAGTCTACGAGTTGCCTTCATGGCGGGCAAAAAGTTAACAACTGCAGCACCAACTTGGTGACACCCAATCCGAACATCACAGAAAGTGTGTTGGCTAACCAACTCAAACCCAAAGCATACCTTCGATTTGTGCGATTCCTACGTAAACTACTGCTGATAACAAGAAGACTATATCTCCTACCGTCGTAATTGATCAGCAGTTCATGAAACACATACATTGGAATTATATATCAATAGCTTTATAAGAAAGTACGAATGTTTTGCTTCGCGAACGAATGTTATGGCCAAAATATCCTTCAAGCTACTTCCAGCTGTGAATATGAAATGAAATGCCGATCTCATCAGTTTTACGTTCTCTAGAGAGTACCGATGAGAAAAACAGAAATTTCATTAGCTGTCACCGTTGCTCTTACATTTATAACGTCTTGTGAAAGAGTGATGAGTCCTTGAACAGCATGAACATAAATACGGCTTCTTGTTACGTTCTTGTAGAAAGCCGTGCACCGTTTACCAAAAAACTTCATTTGCTTGTGAAAGCTCTATCAGTCACATCTAAGGCAGGAAACTGAAGCTCATAAACTACGAAAACAGCCTCAACGTTCCCTCCCCATTACGCACAAGCACTTGGCTTGTAAAAACGTCACAGTCAAGAGGACGTTAAACGATGATCTCGTTGTCTTCCTCTCACGTAGTTATGCTTAGCCAACAGTACGATCTACTTAAAGTACAGTTGATTAAATGAAAGAATAGAAGGAATGCAGATAAATATAACGTTTCGTACGCCTTTTTATCTTGTGTTTTCATTTCATTGACACAAGCACTACTTTAGTATTATAGTGGCAATAAAAGTGACGCTGCATGAAGAACATAATACACTCCTGGAAATTGAAATAAGAACACCGTGAATTCATTGTCCCAGGAAGGGGAAACTTTATTGACACATTCCTGGGGTCAGATACATCACATGATCACACTGACAGAACCACAGGCACATAGACACAGGCAACAGAGCATGCACAATGTCGGCACTAGTACAGTGTATATCCACCTTTCGCAGCAATGCAGGCTGCAATTCTCCCATGGAGACGATCTTAGAGATGCTGGATGTAGTCCTGTGGAACTGCTTGCCATGCCATTTCCATCTGGCGCCTCAGTTGGACCAGCGTTCGTGCTGGACGTGCAGACCGCGTGAGACGACGCTTCATCCAGTCCCAAACATGCTCAATGGGGGACAGATCCGGAGATCTTGCTGGCCAGGGTAGTTGACTTACACCTTCTAGAGCACGTTGGGTGGCACGGGATACATGCGGACGTGCATTTTCCTGTTGGAACAGCAAGTTCCCTTGCCGGTCTAGGAATGGTAGAACGATGGGTTCGATGACGGTTTGGATGTACCGTGCACTATTCAGTGTCCCTCGACGATCACCAGTGGTGTACGGGCAGTGTAGGAGATCGCTCCCCACACCATGATGCCGGGTGTTGGCCCTGTGTGCCTCGGTCGTATGCAGTCCTGATTGTGGCGCTCACCTGCACGGCGCCAAACACGCATACGACCATCATTGGCACCAAGGCAGAAGCGACTCTCATCGCTGAAGACGACACGTCTCCATTCGTCCCTCCATTCACGCCTGTCGCGACACCACTGGAGGCGGGCTGCACGATGTTGGGGCGTGAGCGGAAGACGGCCTAACGGTGTGCGGGACCGTAGCCCAGCTTCATGGAGACGGCTGCGAATGGTCCTCGCCGATACCCCAGGAGTAACAGTGTCCCTAATTTGCTGGAAAGTGGCGGTGCGGTCCCCTACGGCACTGCGTAGGATCCTACGGTCTTGGCGTGCATCCGTGCGTCGCTGCGGTCCGGTCCCAGGTCGACGGGCACGTGCACCTTCCGCCGACCACTGGCGACAACATCGATGTACTGTGGAGACCTCACGCCCCACGTGTTGAGCAATTCGGCGGTACGTCCACCCGGCCTCCCGCATGCCCACTATACGCCCTCGGTCAAAGTCCGTCAACTGCACATACGGTTCACGTCCACGCTGTCGCGGCATGCTACCAGTGTGAAAGACTGCGATGGAGCTCCGTATGCCACGGCAAACTGGCTGACACTGACGGCGGCGGTGCACAAATGCTGCGCAGCTAGCGCCATTCGACGGCCAACACCGCGGTTCCTGGTGTGTCCGCTGTGCCGTGCGTGTGATCATTGCTTTTACAGCCCTCTCGCAGTGTCCGGAGCAAGTATGGTGGGTCTGACACACCGGTGTCAATGTGTTCTTTTTTCCATTTCCAGGAGTGTACATAACGCGCCACGTAAGCAAAATTCGGTAGTGATGGATGTGTTCCATAAATGGAGTTTGAACGTCTATACCTTAAAGGACGCCATGATCTAGCCACATGATACCTTACGATTAGAATGAGAATTCATAATTTTGAAAAATTGAAAGAAAGAAAAAATGAATTAGAATTTCAACTGAAGACTCCAGTGGCGTTCCGAAGATCGAAGAAAGCTTACGTCACAGATTGGGACACGCAGTCATTGCGACTTTGTGTAAGGTACGATCGAAATGTATCCGTTCGAAGGCAACACTAATCTCTTGTCTACAAGTCGGTGCTTATATACCCGCATCGGTGTTGCTCGAGATTCCATATACTCTGCAGGAATGCCTGCAAACGAAAACTTTTTGATCGCCTCTTGTAATGCGTATCACCTCTTCCGTTGACACTAAGACGAATCATAAGAATATTGCACGAATTACCATTATACCCACAGAAATCACACATAATCCGGAAATTAAATCGTAGAGAACCCTGTTTAGATAAGATACTTGGCGGAATAGCGTTAGTAGCTCTAACTGTCGTAGTCAGAACACCGTTCTTGGTAGTTGTGAATACGTTATATGGTAGCTCAGTGCTTTCGACGTGGGAAAATTGTGGAAAATTGTGTACCTTCGTATCCCAGGCAGCCGCAGATCCACCAGTTTCCTCGACGGTGAAGGTCTGGCAAAAAGAGTTAAAGAATTACATAAAAAAACATAGTTTGCGCCTCTTACCTAAGTTATTATTTACCAGACTCGCAAATGTGTATTGTATCGCACAATTAAAGCGAATGCAGACAGTATCAATGCTATTGTCGAGGACGTGTTGCTACGCTTGAAACAATGTTTCCACGTAATCTGCAGAACTCCACAGACGTTGACAGGGAAAGTCGCGACACAAATTGTTGGACAGAAGGATGAAATAATTCATCTTCTATTTTTAAGGTGCCTCGTTGAACTTTAAGACCATATTCTATAGTCTACGATGTCTTATGATGTCAGTGTTTACGCACACACCTGTCAAACACTTCAAAACGGAAGCCCAAGACTGAAGAAAAATTCGTTGTCTTCCTTCCTAGAGACATGATAAATTTAGTATTCTACGTTTATTCAAGAATGGTTCAAATGGCTCTTAGCACTATGGGACTCAACATCTTAGGTCATAAGTCCCCTAGAACTTAGAACTACTTAAACCTAACTAACCTAAGGACATCACACACACCCATGCCCGAGGCAGGATTTGAACCTGCGACCGTAGCAATCCCGCGGTTCCGGACTGCAGCGGCAGAACCGCTAGACCACCGCGGCCGGCCGTTTATTCAAGAGACTATTAACAAATTTACTCCTAAGTGCATCGCCATTCATTATGTAATTGTCAAGACGTAAATTAACCTGTGTTGCTACCTGCTGCTACTAGGAATAATGAGGAGAATAACTAATTACATGTACGAATGTACAGGGAGTGAACAAAAATATGGAAAAACCAAAACAATTCGGTGTAGGAAAGCCGTTGGCTTTCAGAATAGCTTACAGTGGTCTCGAAATGGATCAATTCAGGTCCAGTATGGTTTTGAAGGGCATCTGATACCAACCTTTCTGCAGAATGACCAGTTCGGGCAAAGAGGATGTAGCTGTGTAGCGATCACACATCGTTCGGCCTGATGTAGACCGCAAAGGTTAAATAATATTGATATCTGGTGACTGTGCTGGCCATAGCGACTCCGAATAATCGTCCTCTTGCTCACGAGGCCGGTTGTGGCAATGCGGACTGTGTCCAGAGGGGCTCTTCGTCTCGTACGACGGCATCACCATTGGGGAACAAAATAATAATGTACCATGGGATGGACCTGATCAACCAAAATAGTCGCATAATACTTGGTAGTTATGTGACCTTGAAGAACAACCGTGGGACCAATGGAATACCACGATATGGCTGCCCGGACCCCCGGCATGTTTCCCTCTTGCCAGCGAGCAGTCGGCATTGTAGACTTGGGACGCCTTACTCCAGACGTAAACTTCGCCAGAAGTTGAACACAGTTAGGAAAAATAATCACGTGACCTAATGACTTCCATTTTGCCGTAGTCGAGATTTTTTGCTCTTGGGGGCATTTGCATCACTGACGTAGGGTTTTGAAATTCCAGTTCATTGTCCATTTCCCAGCTTGTGGAGCTCACTTCATGTTATTTTGTGCTGTAAAGCTTCGCGAATGCTTTGCGGCTAGCTTCCTGTTACTTTTCGTCAAAGTCCTATTCAATGACCGTCCGTCACGACCACCCAATACACATTTTTGCCCGCGTTGTGATTTAACGGATGATGTTTTTTTCGGTTTCCCTGTTTGCTGTATAAATCTTCGATACGGTGCGTCTTGAAACACCAAAAACTTATGCTGCTTGGATACAAAGTACCTATAAAACTGGCACCAACAAGTTTCCCACGTTGAATGCACTGGGCTACGACATAATGGACTCACAGCTACAAAGAACAGTGTTCTCACTACGACTGACACGTGAAGCTTATTGTGGGCATTTCACATGTGTCATACGTGATCAAATACAACTGCACGCTCTGCACTCTACGCTATCATCTGCTTCTCTGCTCGAGCTTTAATTTACAGCGGTATTACAATGTTTTCGTCCAAACATCATTGGAGGGCGAGTTATACTTGCATATTCATTGTCATCAGAGATTTTTTCCCTACTCCTTTTGCAGTAAACGTGATGTAATATATGCATACAACATTAATGAATACAATAAATAAATCTGTCTAGTTGGAATAACAAGGAAAAATTTTGAGGCTGCCTAAATGCTATTCAGTCTTTTGTTGCTCTTGATGTCCCTGGTCCTCATTATGGATAAATACAGACGGTATGGTATTTCCACGGGTTATGAATGCGTCGCTGCTGACTCTATGCTTTTGAAAAGGCAGTCCCTGCGGCTATCGGACCTCCAGTGCCGCTATCGCTAATTCGCGCGCGCGCGGCTGGCTGTGTTTTTAACGCCCAACGTTTCGCGTTACACGACTCGCGGGTACTGTGCACCGTCTTTTCTTTGTTACCGCCGACCGTTATCACTATACATAGCATACTGTTGCCTGTTTCTGACTGCTGTGTTACTGAGAGGATCAAACCAGGACGTGGCGTAGTAGCTGCTACCCCTCTGCAGGCGTAAAATTCAGTGTTATTTTCATTTATCTTGGCTTATGGTTTGCTGATGAATATATTAATGAATTTAGTAAATATGTATCTCTTCTCAGCTAGCCGATTCCGTCAGTCACAACATACCAAGCAGAAGGCGTATCACTCTTAATAGGACTTGGCCTGCCACATTTAGGCGGAAATATGATCTTTCGGGTTCTTGTCGGCCAAAAAGGTGGGGAGATTGGAATTAACGTTTCGTCCATTACAAGGCCATTATACATGGGCCACACATCGTACTGTTGTACGATTGGTAAGAAAATCTACAGAATCCTTTTCGCAGGAAATATCACGCCATTCGCGTTCAGAGAGCTAGGGCAACCACTGAACAAATAAAGCTGGATATGTGTGACGGGATTAACCCCATCCGTCTGAAAGCTATTCCATTGTCTTGCTGTCTCTCTGATAACAATTTCTTGATTGTTTCAAAATTAAAGCAAATGTCTATGGACTTTGTGAGGTCGGCATTAAGAAAAGGGGTAACTTCAGTATTCTCATGATTATATACGCATGCATCTTCATGCAATATTGATGTATTGTGGCATGTATCTCTGTTCATGCCTAGTCTTCACGCAACGAACCGCCTGAACCAAAAACGCTTTCACTGTTGGTAAGCAAGGAAACAATCATATTGCAGCCAAGTTCAGAGGGCGAAAACAATCGAAATTAGTTATCCTACTAGAAAAGCGGTTACTTATATGGTCAGCATGACAGTATCTCGATTAGAAAGAGCCCAAGCAGTGACATGACGGTTTCTGAAACACTAAATCACTTCTGTGTGAGAGAAGCACATAGCGCTGACAGAAACTGAAAAATTCCGTAACAGATCTGGATATGGGATTTTCTTTCACAAAAATAGTTCTAACTACATCAGACAGTGGCAAAAGCTAAAAAAGTGGTAATACTCGACAGATTATACGCATCTACAAGAAATATAAGACGTCGAAACTGGATTTTGTTCTGTAAAGGTACTGTCCGATAAATATTTGCTCTTTGGTGAACATTACAAAGCTGTCTGATAGCTGGGTATCTAGAGAGTGAGACTCTGACAGCTTTGGATCGGAGTCAGGAAAATGTGAAGAGAGAGAACTTTAGACAGGAGGGAGAATTACAGCACATTAGAAGAACAAAATACACTACTGAGCATTAAAATTGCTACACCACGAAGATGGCGTGCTACAGACGAGAAATTTAACCGACAGGAAGAAGATGCTGTGATATGAAAATGATTAGCTTTTCAGAGCATTCACACAAGGTTGGCGCCGGTGGCGACACCTACAACGTGCTGACATGAGGAAAGTTTCCAACCGATTTCTCATACACAAACAGCAGTTGACCGGCGTTGCCTGGTGAAACGTTGTTGGGATGCCTCGTGTAAGGAGAAGAAATGCGTACCATCACCTTGCCGACTTTGATAAAGGTCGGATTGTAGCCTATCGCGAATGCGGTTTATCGTATCGTGACATTGCTGCTCGCGTTGGTCGAGATCCAATGATTGTTAGCAGAATATGGAATCGGTGGGTTCAGGAGGGTAATACGGAACGCTGTGCTGAATCCCAACGGCCTCGTATCACTAGCAGTCGAGATGACAGGCATCTTATCCGCATGGCTGTAACGGATCGTGCAGCCACGTCTCAATCCCTGAGTCAACGGATGGGGACGTTTGCAAGACAACAAACATCTGCACGAACAGTTCGATGCCGTTTGCAGCAGAATGGACTATCAGCTCGGAGACCGTGGCTGCGGTTACCCTTGACGCTGCATCACAGACAGGAGAGCCTGAGATTGGGTACTCAACGACGAACCTCAGTGCACGAATGGAAAAACGTCATTTTTCGAATGAATCCAGGTTCTGTTTACAGAATCATGACGGTCGCATCCGTGTTTGGCGACATCGCGGTGAACGCACATTGGAAGCGTGTATTCGTCATCGCGATACTAGCGTATCGACCGGCGCGATGGTATGGGGTGCTATTGGTTACACGTCTCGGTCACCTCTTGTTCGCACTGACGGTACTTTGAACAGTGGACGTTACATTTCAGATGTGTTACAACCCGTTGCTCTACCCTTCATTCGATTCCTGCGAAACCCTACATTTCAGCAGGATAGTGCACGACCGCATATTGCAGGTGCTGTACGGGCCTTTCTGGATACAGAAAATGTTCGACTGCTGCTCTGACCAGCTCGTTCTCCAGATCTGTCAGCAATTGAAAACAGAGGTGGCCCAGCAACTGGCTCGTCACAATACGCCAGTCACCACTCTTTATGAACTACGGTATCGTGTTGAAGCTGCATGGGCAGCTGTACCTGTACACGCCATCCAAGCTCTGTTTGACTCAATGCCCAAGCGTATCAAGGCCGTTATTACGGCCAGAGATGGTTGTTCTGGGTACTGTTTTCTCAGGATCTATGCACCCAAATTGCGTGAAAATGTAATCACATGTCAGTTCTAGTATAATATATTTGTCCAATGAATACCCGTTTATCATCTGCACTTCTTCTTGGTGTAGCAATTTTAATGGCCAGTAGTGTAGATTGCTGATGAATAAAGATCACCAAGGAGTTGAATGTATTCGATTGAGTGAAGTTGCCAAAGTAAATTATGTTACACAAGTGACTATAGTATTGTGGAACCGCCAGCTAAAGCGCAAATAAGAACGTTTTCGTTGCACGTATTTAGGGAAAGTTGCTGAAGCAACCAGTAAACAGTAACTGAAAGAGTAATAGGATGTTATCGACCAAATATGTAGGAATAATTCTTAAATAGTTCTTATTTCATTGCCTACTTAAAAATCTCGGGTACGAGATGTAAATTTAACGGAAACAAGTAGATTATGTTTCGTGAAATAACGTTCTCGTAGCGCTGGTCTAATCCATATGTGCTCGTAAAAGAACGAGAGACTTCATATCCGGCCACTGTGGTCGAGCTGATCTAGGCGCATCTGTCCGGAACCACGCAGCTGCTACGGTCGCAGCTTCGAATCCTGCCTCGAGCATGGATGTGCGTGATGTCCTTAGGTTAGTTAGGTTTTAGTAGTTCTAAGTCTAGTGGACTGATGACCTCAGATGTCAAGTTCCATAGTGGTTAGTGCCATTTGAACCATTTGAGGCTTCAAACTGCACAAAATTCGCAGAAAAATACAGAACGTGATTCAATTAAAGAACTCACAAATGTTTACTGGCGGAGTGGATACTTGTTCTGCACGTCTGTAAATGTTCATGTACACGCGAAGGAGCGAGTAAACCATAATTATGACTTCGACACGATGTTGTTGCCTGGTGCAGTCGCACTAGTGCTTACAACATAAACGTCCGTTGTGTCATAACTCTGCGCTCAGAATGAGTCGAGAGGCACAGCTGACGAAAGAGTTCACACACGTTAGCAATGACTGTGTTCTTTCAAAAGTTGAATTCAGTTGCATTCCACCGATTCCGCTGTTACAGAGCTGTAGAATTCTCAAGGCAACTCTACAGTTTTTACCAGCATTCTATTCAGAGACACTGACAACACTTTTCAAAAAACATCACCTCAGAAACTTTTCAACACACTGTCGCTGGTTTCAGCGTCTCTGAAAGAGGGAGTCAGGAATGCAGATTATCTCGCAATTTGCTGATAGTAATCTTTGTCTGTAGCGGAATATGGATGTGTAGTCTGTTACAATTACTCAACTACCGTTCGGTTTTCACCCAACACATGTAATAAATGAAACTTCCTGGCAGATTAAAACAGTTTTAATCTGCCAGGAAGTTTCATATCAGCGCACACTCCGCTGCAGAGTGAAAATCTCATTCTGGAAACATGTAATAAATGTTCATACACAGCTGTGTAATTCCTTTTCAGTTTTCGTTGTTTGAAAGGTTTCCTTTTCCATTAACATTAAAACCAAGATTTTAGTTTACATGAGATACAGAAGACTGAATATGTTGAGTATTAATAAACAATTTGCAAAATGAGCAATTTACAAAGAGACTTGGAAATGAATCACAATGTGACGTAGCCTTGAGACGGTTCACAAGCTTCAGAGAGCATAGTTGATGTACCGTCTGTAACATTATTAACTGGTGATGATACAACGGGCTGCTATACGGAAAAAAGAGAAATCGAACACTGTTCCGTCTCATCCGTTGCTCTTGATTTAGACGAGCAAGCGTAAGATTTAATACGTACGCCACTGAGCACATCTCCATTCGTTTTCCTGCTGCATCAGATTGAACAGAAAGTTAGAAAATTTTGCGGAATGGGTCAGTTAACGTAATACAGGCGATGAGTCTCAGATTTAGCATACTGGTTGAATCAGTTAAGATGTTCACCTCAGATATTTCCTGAACTGTTTAAGACATCGTAATTCTGTTTCCACCCAGAATTAACTGTGAAAAATCGTCACTAAATGACGTGCAGTCCCTTTCATGGTTGCATTAATTAAGATATATCGGTTTTGTCTTTGCTTTTCCACATAGAACTGTAGTAGTTTCTGCTGCTGGTAGCGTAGTTATAAAAGAGGAAAATTCAGCGGCCTTTCACTCTTCAGAAACCTATTAGGAGTTGAGGAAAATTATAATAGTTAGAACTTAGGATTTCTACAATGAAACCAATTGCTGTTTTGTGCGAAAGTTGCTATGCGGAACCATTGTGTCAGGAAGCTAAGACAGTCTTCTAAGAAAAGCGAAATATTGGACAAAAGTTTAATTTGAAACTGATACTACATCACACTCAGCTACATGTTGTTGGACCGACACAACAACTGGAAGGCAGACGGCGTTGCATCTAAATATTATTCAGCAGTAACAATTCTGCTCTTGATTCTGTCTCAGTCTTGAGAGAAAGTTACACCTCAAAAAATCTGTGGGTTTCTAAGACAGGGGTAAAATCGGAGTATAAGATTGTTAAGGAATCAGTTCGCATCTTGAGTTTAGAGTAAACTTACACTGCCAAATTTCATCAGCAATAGAAAGAAGAAAAGGAAATCTCAGATTAATGTAGAAAGAATACTTATTTTCAATCAGTCGATAGCTTCCTTATTATCACAAAAATATAGGTATTGGGGGAGTGTCGCCCATTCTGGATAATTTCTCGTAGTTGCGGAGTAACGAGTTTTAACGGGAACACTATCACTTGGGCAAAAGAATGTGGTTATAAGCCTTTACTTAAAATTCTGTTTATTTCATGAAGTGTTTGGAATGTCCAACATCTACTGCAATACTGCAGTTGCTGGTGAAAGGACTTCTGGACAGACTGAGAAGATTCCTTAGATATCTTCGCACATGCGCCATGAATATGATGTTTTTAACGTTCTCGGAGCATCGATATTAGCGCAATAGACTTCATCTTTGAGCTTACTCCAGGTATAAAGGTCGGGTGGTGTCAAATCAGGCGGACGTACGGCCAACACATAATCCCTTAACGTCATACCTAGCGAAAAGGAAAGAACTGGTGAGCTCTTTTCTGATAACAAACTGAGCATCCATCATGCTGCAGCAACACATATCTACTTATACCAAGTGGCATTTCCTCTAGAAGAGCCAGTACTACTTCGGAGAGAAACTGAGCATGTAATTTACCCGTTAAGGCTTCGTCAGTAAAGTAAGAAGAAGTCACGTAGTCAACAATAACCCCACATCAAATGTTCACAGTCCACTGCCTCTTATGTTCATCCGACCTCAGACGCAGCAGTTTCTCAGACGACCAATATCGCGAATTTTCTTACATTTTATTTTCCCTGATTTGTAAATGTCGCTTCATTAGAGAAGAGAATTGCGTCCAATAACACGTGGTTGACTTATTCCAGAGGCACTCCCAGCCGCTGCTGCCAGCACAGCTATTTCGTTCGCTCCGCTAGTTGCAGGCTTGCACCTAACCCCATGCTTAGTATTCCAGCGCCCTCCCAATAACAATGTCTACACCCGCTGAGCTGCCACTCTTGTAGGACACCATCTCCTGGTATATCTTCATGCGCACCACTCAGCTGTTCTCTGCGCGTTTCTTTTGCTTCCTCCGCACAGAAATGGCATACAGAGTGTCTCTTAGTTCGTGCAAGGCGTTTGAATAGTTCGTTATTGAGGTATAAAAGCACCATCTTCCGCATGAGACAGAAATAGGATTAATTTCGAAACAGATAAATCGTGAGCTCTAAATATTATAATCATTCTGAAACTAAACTGGTACCCAAAATTAAAGCCACGAACAGAAATTTTGCCAGATTCCGTTTATTTTGCCACAGAACAGTGTAAACAGGTGATAGCAAAGTAGAAACAATGTATAAAATACAAACTGCAACATGCATAACGGTAGACAAAAATGTTTTACGTTTTCTCCAACTTAACATATTTGCACACACATTCCGACAACTGGTTAATGTGTTCTGTTATGTATGAGACGGAACTATGGGTCTCATGGAAAATGGGTGACGCAGCTGAGTCACGCAATTTGACTGTTAGTCTGATCACGAGGGTTGGCCATTAATTGCACGCGTTGATCACGTAGCTTGACGTGAGGATCAGTGAACCATACTTGACGGGATGTATCTGGAACACATTTACATTTACATTTACATTTATACTCCGCAAGCCACCCAACGGTGTGTGGCGGAGGGCACTTTACGTGCCACTGTCATTATCTCCCTTTCCTGTTCCAGTCGCGTATGGTTCGCGGGAAGAACGACTGTCTGAAAGCCTCTGTGCGCGCTCTAATCTCTCTAATTTTACATTCGTGATCTCCTCGGGAGGTATAAGTAGGGGGAAGCAATATATTCGATACCTCATCCACAAACGCACCCTCTCGAAACCTGGCGAGCAAGCTACACCGCGATGCAGAGCGCCTCTCTTGCACAGTCTGCCACTTGAGTTTGTTAAACATCTCCGTAACGCTATCACGGTTACCAAATAACCCTGTGACGAAACGCGCCGCTCTTCTTTGGATCTTCTCTATCTCCTCCGTCAACCCGATCTGGTACGGATCCCACACTGATGAGCAATACTCAAGTATAGGTCGAACGAGTGTTTTGTAAGCCACCTCCTTTGTTGATGGACTACATTTTCTAAGGACTCTCCCAATGAATCTCAACCTGGTACCCGCCTTACCAACAATTAATTTTATATGATCATTCCACTTCAAATCGTTCCGCACGCATACTCCCAGATATTTTACAGAAGTAACTGCTACCAGTGTTTGTTCCGCTATCATATAATCATACAATAAGGGATCCTTCTTTCTATGTATTCGCAATACATTACATTTGTCTATGTTAAGGGTCAGTTGCCACTCCCTGCACCAAGTGCCTATCCGCTGCAGATCTTCCTGCATTTCGCTACAATTTTCTAATGCTGCAACTTCTCTGTATACTACAGCATCATCCGCGAAAAGCCGCATGGAACTTCCGACACTATCTACTAGGTCATTTATATATATTGTGAAAAGCAATGGTCCCATAACACTCCCCTGTGGCACGCAAGAGGTTACTTTAACGTCTGTAGATGTCTCTCCATTGAGAACAACATGCTGTGTTCTGTTTGCTAAAAACTCTTCAATCCAGCCACACAGCTGGTCTGATATTCCGTAGGCTCTTACTTTGTTTATCAGGCGACAGTGCGGAACTGTATCGAACGCCTTCCGGAAGTCAAGGAAAATGGCATCTACCTGGGAGCCTGTATCTAATATTTTCTGGGTCTCATGAACAAATAAAGCGAGTTGGGTTTCACACGATCGCTGTTTCCGGAATCCATGTTGATTCCTACATAGTAGATTCTGAGTTTCCAAAAACGACATGATACTCGAGCAAAAGACATGTTCTAAAATTCTACAACAGATCGACGTCAGAGAGATAGGTCTATAGTTTTGCGCATCTGCTCGACGACCCTTCTTGAAGACTGGGACTACCTGTGCTCTTTTCCAATCATTTGGAACCTTCTGTTCCTCTAGAGACTTTGGTGATTAGAAAGTTAGTAGACACGAATACAGTTAAATAGTTAGGTTTAATTCAGCATCAGCGATGAACGTCGGTCTTGACTTTGTACAATAATATTTACAAATGCAGTTATAGACTGGACTGCGAATACTTGTATACAATTCTGATTGCTTCACACATATAGATCAGTTGTCAGTGCCTAAAGTGTATGTGGCGCCTGGCTAGGTCGTAGCTACTGACTTAGCTGAAGGCTATGCTAACTAGCGTCTCTGCAAATGAGATCTCTGAAGCTATAGCAAGTGAACCATTGCTATTAAAGTAGGCTGTAGAACTGGCCAGTGCGCTAGCTTGTCTCGTAAGACCAGCCGAGTGGCGGCGCTCGGTCTGCTAGTGTCGACAGTGGCGACTCGCGGGTCCGATGTGTACTGACGGACCGCGGCCGATTTGAAGCCTGCAACCTAGCAAGTGTGGTGCCTCGCGGTGACACCACACGTTCACTACAAGGTATGACCACCCCTCGCAGCAATACAGGCCTGACAACGACGGAGCACGCTGTTAATAACGTCATCAATGCCATGTTGAATCAATAGCGCCCATTCTTCCTGCGGAGTTGCTCGCAAGCCTTGGGGAGTGGTTCAAAATGGTTCAAATGGCTCTGAGCACTATGGGACTTAACATCTATGGTCATCAGTCCCCTAGAACTTAGAACTACTTAAATCTAACTAACCTAAGGACAGCACACAACACCCAGCCACCACGAGGCAGAGAAAATCCCTGACCCCGCCGGGGATCGAGGCCGGGAACCCGGGCGTGGGAAGCGAGAACGCTACCGCACGACCATGAGCTGCGGACTTAGGGAGTGGTTGGTGGAAGCTGACGTGATGCAACCAGTCTCCCTAGTGCATTGCAGACGAGCTCTATAAGATTCAAATCGGGAGGGCGAGCAGGCCACGCCATGCGTGCAGCATCTTCCGTTTTCAAGAAAACATCAGCCACCCGTACTCTATGAGGTCAAGCATTATCGTCCATCAGTAGGAAATCTGGGCCCACAGCACCTCGCAACAACAGCAAATGAGGTTCCAAGAGCTCGTCACGACACCTAACCTTTCCGATTCACCTGTATAATTTCATGAGGAGGTGTTCGCGCGGTCAACACAATACCTGCCCGCACCACAAGCGATCCTCCGCGAAATCGGTCTTTTCAAACAATGTTCGGGTCTCAAAATTGCGTTCCACATTCCCTTCAGACGCGAATCTGTCGAGAATCACTCTCCAGACTACATCGGGACTCGTCCGAAAAGAATATTAGCTCACTGTTCGATCATCCAGATGACAAGTCGACGACTCAAATCTAGACGTTCCCTTCTGTGAAGAAGACACACATACAGCAGGTCTCCGGCAACAAAGGCTACACTGCCAAAACCTTCTCTACACCGTTTGTCTCGATACAACACATCCAGTGGATGCTGCGAGGTCAAATACCAGTTGCTGCGCAGTTCCGTCGTGCCCATACAGCTAGATAACGGTCCACTCTCTCTGATGTCACACGTGGTCGGCCCTGCCCCGGTCTTCGCGATACAGTTTCGGTGTCTATAAACTGCCGCCAGATCAGAGAAACGACAGGGCGATTCACGTTAAACCATCGGGCCACATGAGTTTGCTACTGTCCAGCTTCCATTCCTCCTTGAGCCCTTTATCGCAGAGAGTCTGTTAGGCGTCTTCTCTGTGCCACACTGCATCGTCTGTGGCTGTGCACACAGCGACTGAGGATGTGGGACTACCGGGCAAACACTACTCCGTTTGACAGGTGCCCTCCCTGACGTCGGCGTGGTTTTCCGTTGACCGAAATGCCATCTTCCGTGGAGAATACGATCGTACAGACATCCGTTGACAGTCTGTGTGATTCTATCGTGAGATAGACATAGGAAGGGGAAATAGCGGTTTGTTGGTTTAAATTTGTACACCATGTAGTAATCGTATTCGACTATTATAGAACTGCGATGCGAGGAGTAGAACTTACTACCGTTCCATTTCCAGATGATACAAATACCTCTAGAAATAACACAGCAGAAACATAGCATACGTACATTTACTACCAGGAAATAATGAATAAATTTAGCACACATAATACGAGCTGAGTAGTTGTTCTTAAATCACTGAAACTGCAGTGACGGACAAAAAAATCAGAACACCAAAAATAATTAATATACAGTAAAGAAATTTCTAGAATACATTTGTGTATTCAAGTGATTAACACTGCAGAATCACAGGTTAATGTGAGCGCCAGATAAGCCATTGCAAATTTTGAAATGCTGGTACATTAATAATCGGTGTAGCTGTTAGAAATTTGAATGCAAGCATGAAAACGAGCTTGCATTGTGTTCTGCAGGTGTCGGATATCAGTTTGTAGGCTGGAGTTAGATGCCTGTGGCACTTGGACGGTCAATACAGGGACGCTTAAATCTGTTTGTGGATGACGCAGGAGTTGTCGTCCAATAACATCGCATTGAGGCTCGACAGGAGGCAGTATAGAAATCGAGCAAGCCAAGGCAGCATGTAGAGCATGTTGGGTTACGATAGCGGTATGTAGTCGAGCGTTATCCTGTTGGAAAACACCCTCTGGAATGCTATTCGTGAATGGCAGCACAACAGCTCGAATCACCAGACTGACGTACAAATTTGCGGTCAGGATTCGTGGGACAGCGACGAGAACGGTCCAGCTGTGATAAGAATTCACTCCTCAGACCATAACTCCAGGTGTAGATCCAGTGTCTCTAGCACACAAATAAGCTGATCAAGTTGGTTGCAGGCCCTCACGTGGTCTCCTTCTAACCAACAAAGGGACAGGCCGCTAACTGGTACCGAGAAAGAATCAGCTTTCATCTGAAAACACAATAGACTTTCACTCTGCCATCCAGTCACCTTTCGACTGACACCACAAATGGCGGTGGTTTTGGGGTCAGTGGAATGCACGCTACAGGGCGTTCGGCCCGGAGCTGTCCTTGAACTAAGCGGTTTGTTACAGTCCGTTGTGTCACTGTGGTGACAGCTGCTGCTCTGATTGTTGCTGCAGATGGAGTACAATGCCTCAGAGTCATACACCAAACATATCTACATCTACATCTACATCCATACTCCGCAAGCCACCTGACGGTGCGCGGCGGACGGTACCTTGAGTACCTCTATCGGTACTCCCTTCTATTCCAGTCTCGTATAGTTCGTGGAAAGAAAGATTGTCGGTATGCCTCAGTGTGGGCTCTAATCTCTCCGCTTGTATCCAAATGGTCTCTTCGCGATATGTGTGTAGGAGGGAGCAATATACTGATTGACTCCTCGGGGAAGGTATGTTCTCGAAACTTCAACAAAAGCCCGTACCGAGCTACTGAGCGTCTCTCTTGCAGAGTCTTCCACTGGAATTTATCTATCATCTCCGTAACGCTTTCGCGATTACTAAATGACCCTGTAACGAAGTGCGCTGCTCTCCTTTGGATCTTCTCTATCCTCTATCTCTTCTATCAACCCTATCTGGTACGAATCCCACACTGGTGAGCAGTATTCAAGCAGTGGGCGAACAAGTGTACTGTAACCTACTTCCTTTGTTTTCGGATTTCATTTCCTTAGGATTCTTCCAACGAATCTCAGTCTGGCATCTGCTTTACCGACGATCAACTTTATATGATCATTCCATTTTAAATCACTCCTAATGCCTACTCCCAGATAATTTATGGAATTAACTGCTTCCAGTTGCTGAGCTGCTATATTGTAGCTAAATGATAAGGGATCTCTCTTTCTGTGTAATTGCAGCACATTACAGTTGTCTACATTGAGATTCAATTTCCATTCCCTGCAGCATGCGTCCATTCGTTGGAGATACATCTGCATTTCAGTACACTTTTTTGTTGTTACAACCTCTCGATGTACTACAGCATCATCCGCAAAAAGCATCAGTGAACTTCCGATGTTATCCACAAGGTTATTTATATATAGTGAATAGCAACGGCCCTACGACACTTCCCTGCTGCACACCTGAAATCACTCTTACTTCGGAACACTTCTCTCCACTGAGAATGACATGTTGCGTTCTGTTATCTAGGAACTCTTCAATCCAATCACACAATTGGTCTGATAGTCCATATGCTCTTACTTTGTTCATTAAACGACTGTGGGGAACGTTATAAAACGCGTTGGGGAAGTCAAGAAACACGGCATCTACCTGTGAACCCGTGTCTATGGCCCTCTGAGTCTCGTGGACGAATAGCGCGAGCTGGGTTTCACACGATCGTCTTTTTCGAAACCCACGCTGATTTCTACAGAGTAGATTTCTAGTCTCCAGAAAAGTCATTATACTCGACCACAATACGTGTTCCAAAACTCTACAAATGATCGACGTTAGAGATATAGGTCTATAGTTCTGCACATCTGTTCGACATCCCTTCTTGAAAAGGGGGATGACCTCTGCCCTTTTCGAATCTTTTGGATCGCCGTGCTCTTCTAGAGACGGGTGTTACCTCTCGGTAGTGCGACGTGGCCGTCCGGAGCCCGGTCTTCCTGTGACTGTCGACTCTCGTGACCACCGCTGCCAGCAATCACGCACAGTGGCTCCACTCCTGCCAAGTCTTTCTGCAGTACCGCAGAAGGAACATCCAGCTTCTTGTACGAGGTGCATTCAAGTTCTAAGGCCTCCGATTTTTTTTCTCCGGACTGGAAAGAGATAGAAACATGCGCATTGTTTTAAAATGAGGCCGCGTTCATTGTCAATACGTCCCAGAGATGGCAGCACTGTACGGCAGATGGAATTTTACCGCCAGCCGCGAGAATGAGAACTGTTTTAAATACTTAAAATGGCGCGTTTTCCTTACTTGAACAGCGTGCAATCATTCGTTTTCTGAATTTGCGTGGTGTGAAACCAATTGACTTGTGGTGATGGAGTTATGGATGTGTCGAAAGTGCGTTCGTGGGTGCGACAGTTTAATGAAGGCAGAACATCGTGTGACAACAAACCGAAACAACCTCGGGCTCGCACAAGCCGGTCTGACGACATGATCGAGGAAGTGGAGAGAATTGTTTTGGGGGATCGCCGAATGACTGTTGAACAGATCGCTTCCAGAGTTGGCATTTCTGTGGGTTCTGTGCACACAATCCTGCATGACGACCTGAAAATGCGAAAAGTGTCATCCAGGTGGGTACCACGAATGCTGACATGTTGCCAAGCAATGTTGACGCACAACGACAGCATGAATGGGACTTACTTTTCGTCGGTTGTGACAATGGATGAGACGTGGATGCCATTTTTCAATCCAGAAACAAAGCGCCAGTCAGCTCAATGGAAGCACACAGGTTCACCGCCACCAAAAAAATTTCGGGTAACCGCCAGTGCTGAAAAAATGATGGTGTCCATGTCCTGGCACATCGAGGGCGTAATCCTTACCCATTGCGTTCCAAAGGGCACTACGGTAAGAGGTGCATCCTACGAAAATGTTTCGAAGAACAAATTCCTTCCTGCACTGCAACAAAAAGTCCGGGAAGGGCTGCGCATGTGCTGTTTCACCGAGACAATGCACTCGCACATCGAACTAACGTTACGCAACAGTTTCTTCGTGATAACAACTTTGATGTGATTCCTCATGCTCCCTACTCACCTGACCTGGCTCCTAGTGACTTTTGGCTTTTTCCAACAATGAAAGACACTCTCCGTGGCCGCACATTCACCAGCCGTGCTGCTATTGCCTCAGCGATTTTCCAGTGGTCAAAACAGACTCCTAAAGTAGCCTTCGCCGCTGCCATGTAATCATGGCGTCAGCGTTGTGAAAAATGTGTACGTCTGCAGGGCGATTACGTCGAGAAGTAACGCCAGTTTCATCGATTTCGGGTGAGTTGTTAATTAGAAAAAAAATCGGAGGCCTTAGAACTTGAATGCACCTCGTAGCCCTGTTACATAACCCACTTCAAACTCGGCGAGGAGCTGATAAAGTTGTCTTTGTCGCCTTAAAGGCATCCTTGACTGACATCAACTCACTACGTCCAATCACGAAAGTAACCAATGCTCACGACCGTTACAGCAGTTATTTAAATCAAACCTGATTTGTATCCTCACAGTGGCGCGAGATTTGAACAGTCAACATCTTTAAGATGTAGAAACGCGCCTACCAACTTTGGCGTAAGTTGTTCAACTCCTTCTTGGTGATGATTTTTTTTTTTCATCAGTCGATACGTTGTTACATCTTCGATAAGATTCTGAATTAGACGTGAAAGAGTGGAAGAAACGTACAGGAAGTTCGAATACACACGTACATTTCTGAATATTCCTTTATCGCCACGTAATGTGTTTCCAACGATACACTGAAAAATAAATGGACGACGAGAGGCTAGTGAAACCACTGTTTTATCCTCGAATTATCACAGGGAATAAGAAAGTAAGGTTCTGAGTGGTAATTAGAACCTTTTAGCCGGCAGGCGAAGTGCTTTCTGTATTACATACATAATTCACCTACGCTACTACTTCCATCAGCACAAAATTCATGTGCCTTAACGCGTATGGAGGGCAAGTCTCTTTGTATAACAGCGCAGCGAAGATCTCCTTTTCGGTACACCTCTCGTTTGTGTAGCGGGAATCATTTAACAGTGTGGCGCAAAAACTTGGATGTATAAATTCGTTCACAACACTACGTCAAACTGACGGTGATCTTTGAAGCAGCAACTTTTGTAGATAATTATGGGTCTGCTTGCAAATGCTGTTCTAAAACTTAATACGACAACGGAAGATACCTACTGTCCTTGGTGACGGTGACCCTATCAATTAAGTCCCACCGCCCCGTTAAATACGTTTGTGTGTTCTAAGGACACTACACAAAGGTGCCAAAAGTCATCGGACACCGATATGCTCAGATGCACGTGGCAGTAATATCGCCTACTTAAGGTATAAAAGGACAGTGCATTGGTGAAATTATCATTTGTACTCAGGTTATTTATGTAAGAAGGTTTCCGATGTGATTATGGCAGCACTACGAGAATTACTAGACTTTGAACGACGAAGGTAGACGCATGGGACATTTCATTTCGGAAATCATTTGAGAATTCACTATTCCGAATCCACAGTGTCAAGAGTGTGCCGAGAATATCAGATATCTGGTATATCCCCTCACCACGGACAACGCAGTGGCCTACGGTCTTCACTTAACGACGGTGTACAACGGCGTTTGCTTATAGCTGTCAGTGCTAACAGACCAGCAACATTGCGTGAAATTACCGTACAAATCAGTGTGAGATGTGTGACGAATGAATCTGTTTCGAAAGTGGGCGAAATCTGACGTTAATGGTGTGGTGTCACCGCCAGACACCACACTTGCTAGGTGGTAGCCTTTAAATCAGCCGCGGTCCGTTAGTATACGACGGACCCGCGTGTCACCACTGTCAGTGATTTCAGACCGAGCGCCGCCACACAGCAGGTCTAGAGACACTTCATAGCACTCGCCCCAGTTGTACAGCCGACTTTGCTAGAGATGGTTCACTGACAAATTACGCTCTCATTTGCCGAGACGATAGTTAGCATAGCCTTCAGCTACGTCATTTGCTACGACCTAGCAAGGCGCCATTATCATTTGCTATTTATCTTGTGATGCATGTACCGTCAGACCGATGTTCACCAATTATGGATTAAAGTTAAGTATTGCATCAGCTACGTACTTTATTTGCCAGTCTCAATCCCTTTAACTGTTCCAGACCTCACGCCAGCCTGCGTGAGCTTAAACGCGTGCCTTTCGGCTTCCTCATAGTGGCTTGGCTGTCTTTCCAAGTCACAACAAATGGACTATGGCAGCAGATGACTTACGCCGGTGCCTTTGCTAACAGCACGACAGCGCTTACAGCGTCTCTACTGGGCTCGTCACCATATCGTTTGGACTCTACACGACCGGCAGACCCTGGCCTGATCAGATGAGTCAAGGTTTCAGTTCGTAAGAGCTGATGGTGGGGTTCGTGTGTGGCGCAGACGTCACGAAACCGTAGGCCTGTCAACACGGCACTGTGCAAGCTAGTGGTGTCTCCACAATGGTGTGGCCTGTGTTTACATGGAACGGACTGGTTCCTCTGGTCAGACTGACTGGAAACGGTCATTTTCGGCAACTTGGAAAAACCATCTGCAGTCTTCCATCGACCTCACGTTCCCAAACAACGATGGAACTTTTATGCTTGACAATCTGCTATGTCGACGGGCCACAATGGTTCGTGATTGTTTTGTAGAAATCCTGGACATTTAAAGAGAATAATCTGGCCACGTACATAGCCCGACCTGAATTCCATCGAACATTGATGTGTTTACTTGCAACGGGATTGGGTCCCGTGAACCAACTGAACCTGTCATCGACTGGAAATGGTTATGTTATGCTACTTGGAAACCGTTTGCAGCTGTTCATACACTTCACGTTCTGAAACAACGTTATCATGTCACTGCGGCCAAAATTGTTCGCGAGCGGTTTGAAGAACATTCTGGACAGTTCGAGAGAATGATTTGGTCACCAAGATCGCCCAACAAGAATGCCATCGAACATTTATGGAACATAATCAAGAGGTAAGTTCGTGTACAACATCCCGCTCCGGCTACACTTTCGCAATTATGGACGACTGTAGACGCAGCATGGCTTGATCTTTATGCAGGGGACATCGAATGACTTGTTGAGTCATACTAGGTCGAGTTGCTGCACCAAGCCTGCCAAAAACAGATCCGACACGATGTTGGGAGGTATGCTACGACGTTTGCTACCTCAGTGTGTGATGCCATTTCAGTCGCAACGTTGCTCTCGCTTACAATGAATGAGGTGATCTGATAGCATCACACTAGACTAATATGCAAGTCTACGATACTCCTGCGTACACTCCACGCACACATTTAATTCTACAACAATACACAAAACAGGATGGTTTAACTGTGCCATGTTTTAAGATTTTACCTTCTTCTGTTCACATAATGTGGAAGTAATTATTGACTGAATGCCAGCGTGCGACGGATTTTTACTTGCGTGCGTGCGTGCGATGCACCAATTGCGACGGATTATACGTTGCTGCTGCAATGCAATTTCTTTTATAATTTTTGTTCACCTACCTCCTTACAGCGGTAGATCTTCGCACGTAAACTCCAGACTGCAGCTACTTACGAGATCACAGAAAAGCAGTGCTGAGGAAACTGTAACCTCATAGCTACACGCCGGGGGCCGCTATAAGTAAAATTTGCTGAAAATTTTCTGTGTACTTTAAAGAAATTATTCGGAAAGGGGATGTCACTCTTACTTTAAACATGAAGTTCAAATTTAAACCTTCAATAGATCTTTATTGCCGTTAAGCAAGATCATCAGCCCACATTTACGAAAATTACTAAAGTTTCTGTGCACAATTATCACCGTACCTAAAACAGCCATAACTTATACCTTCCCAAATTCCGAAACCAATTACTTGTAACACAGTCAATGAGCGGCCAATTACTTCTGCACACGATATTGTTGTCTTTAGTAAAAGTTTATGCTCGCCATAAAATACTCAGTAAGAATATACTCAGTACCGCCACGCTATATAATTCAAAGTTCACTCGCGATTTTCGTCGGAACGAATTAACACAACACACTAAAGTTTTCATAAACAGTTTCTCGTCACTACCAGATACCATTAAGACTGGACTATAACGCGGAAGTCATCCCAAGACTTCTTCTTACACATAATGCGAAAAGTCACATCCAGCATAACCGCCTCCAATCAAAGCTAGCTTCAGACTCTGTTCTCACTCTCCCACACTCAAAACTCTATCTCCACGCTAGGCGGCTAACCGTCTCGCTTCTCATTGGCTGTCAGCACTTACGACCAATGAGAACTCACTGCTACGGCATGGCTCGCGCCAAAATCTAGCAAGAACCAACCACTTCTCTAGGCTCACTGACGTCATAAATTAAAAGTAATACAAAACTCTCTAATTAAATATACAAAACAAAATGAACTATAAGCTTTACTCTACATCTGGAAATTTATTATGTAGTCACGAATGTTCTGGCTGTCCTATACATAAGCATACATACTTGGACATCCGACATTCACTAGTGGGGGAACCACTAGTGGGTTTGTTCCCACGTTACAGAGTGGAACACTTGCCAGTTCCTGTAGAGAATTACATGAATGATTTTTAATAATGCCGAACGTCCCACATCCTCTCACGCATTGTCATTCACACGCCCCTAACACAATACACATGTTGTTGTTGTGGTCTTCAGTCCTGAGACTGGTTTGATGCAGCTCTCCATGCTACTCTATCCCGTGCAAGCTTCTTCATCTCCCAGTACCTACCGCAACCTACATCCTTCTGAATCTGCTTAGTGTATTCATCTCTTGGTCTCCCTCTACGATTTGTACCCTCCACGCTGCCCTCCAATACTAAATTGGTGATCCCGTGATGCCTCAGAACATATCCTACCAACCGATCCCTTCTTCTAGTCAAGTTGTGCCACAAACTTCTCTTCTCCCCAATCCTATTCAATACTTTCTCATTAGTTATGTGATCTACCCATCTAATCTTCAGCATTCTTCTGTAGCACCACATTTAGAAAGCTTCTATTCTCTTCTTGTCCAAACTATTTATCGTCCATGTTTCACTTCCATACATGGCTACACCCCATACAAATACTTTCAGAAACGACTTCCTGACTCTTAAATCTATACTCGATGTTAACAAATTTCTCTTCTTCAGAAAAGCTTTCCTTGCCATTGCCAGTCTACATTTTATATCCTCTCTACTTCGACCATCATCAGTTATTTTGCTCCCCAAATGGCAAAACTCCTTTACTACTTTAAGTGTCTCATTTCCTAATCTAATTCCCTCAGCATCACCCGATTTAATTCGACTACATTCCATTGTCCTCGTTTTGCTTTTGTTGATGTTCATCCTATATCCTCCTTTCAAGACACTATCCATTCCGTTCAACTGCTCTTCGAAGTCCTTTGCTGTCTCTGACAGAATTACAATGTCATCGGCGAACCTCAAAGTTTTTGAAACTTCCTGGCAGATTAAACCTGTGTGCCCGACCGAGACTCGAACGCGGGACCTTTGCAAAGGTCCCGAGTTCGAGTCTCGGTCGGGCACACAGTTTTAATCTGCCAGGAAGTTTCATATCAGCGCACACTCCGCTGCAGAGTGAAAATCTCATTCTGGAATCATCCTCAAAGTTTTTATTTCTTCTCCATGGATTTTAATACCTACTGCGAATTTTTCTTTTGTTTCTTTCACTGCTTGCTCAATATACAGATTGAATAACATCGAGGAGAGGCTACAACCCTGTCTCACTCCCTTCCAAACCACTGCTTCCCTTTCATGCCCCTCAACTCTTATAACTGCCATGTGGTTTCTGTACAAATTGTAAATAGCCTTTCGCTCCCTGTATTTTACCCCTGCCACCTTCAGAATTTGAAAGAGAGTATTCCAATCAAAATTGTCAAAAGCTTTCTCTAAGTCTACAAATGCTAGGAACGTAGGTTTGCCCTTCCTTAATCTAGCTTCTAAGATAAATTATATTTACTTAGAATTCTTGAAAATATTATTATAGAAAAGTTACAGAGGTTTTCTGAAAATAAAAACTTTCCAAATTTGTATATGAACACTGAAAGTGTTATCAGATTATCGTACATAGTCACTGAGGGTGAACTATTACATTACTGTATTTATTTAAATTCTTGACTGTCGGAAAATTACGTTTTTTTTAAATTTTACTAACTTCCAAAATACAACTATTTTCGATCTCAGACTTTGTCATATTGTTTGTTTCGACAACAGAATGTTGTACATCAAATATGACGTTCCTCAGGTTACTCCTTTATTAGTTATTAATATTTTTAGTTTCGTATACTGTAAGTGGCCTGCCAGCGCTACTCCATTGCTCTCACACGCGCAGCTGCAACAGATGGTCGTGACGTCAGTCTGCAGGACACAACTCGTCCGTTACTGACCGTATAATACTCTACCTGCTTACATTGCAGCCCTCATACATTCCGAAGTAAAGCTTTTAATAGACAAATGGGCGATCGCGCACTAGTTGCGACGCCACAAGCGTATCAGCTGTGTTCTAGCCATTCTCTCGAAAACATCTTCTCTAGCAATGTTTAGAGAACTGGGGGATATTCCTGTATTTCTCGCTTAAAAATTATTTCTTCAAGATTTATGGCTGGGTATTCGGAAAATAATAGACAAAAGGACTGCACCCGGGCTGATTAGCCGGTGACAGGCTAGCGCCACAGACGTTCCCTCAATTTCGAAGAAGAATTGCAGCTTCACAAAAAATCCACCAATGAAGGATTTCGCATTCTTTACCACCGATTCCTCATTCATGATCATCCATTTCAATATAGTCTCGCATTATCTGTTGTAGCTGTATCGCTATGTATGAATAATAGCAGTATTTACTAATCAATTCGAAATTTTACTTTCTGTGACGTCCGCGTCTAGATACTTCTCTGAGTTTTTTGTCGGTCCTTTCACGTTGAGGCAGGATGATACACACTGAGGAGACAAAACTCAGGGCATACCTCCTAATATCGTGATTGACCTCCTTTTTGTCCAGAGCGGTGCCGCAGTTTGACGTGTCATGGACCCACCAAGTCGTTGCCAATCCCCTGCAGAAATATTAAGGCATCATCTATCGCCATCCATAATTCAGAAAGTGTTTCTGTTGCAGGATGATGTCGACTGACTGATATCTCGATTATGTCCCATAAATGTTCGATGGGATTCATGTTGGGCAATCTAAATCATTCGCCCGAAATTCCCAAAACGCTCTTCATACATTGTGAACAGTTTCGTCCCGGTGATGACACCGTCATGTATGGTTGCAAATGGTCTCCAAGTAGTACAACATAACCATACCAGTCAATGATTGGTTCAGTTAGACCAGAGGGCTCAGTCCACTTCACGTAAACACAGCCCGCATCACTGTGGAAAAATGGCTCTGAGCACTATGGGACTTAACATCTGAGGTCATCAGTGCCCTAGAACTTAGAACCACTTAAACCTAACTAACCCAATGACATCACACACATCCATATCCGAGGCAGGATTCGAACCTGGGACCGTAGCAGCCCCGCGGTTCCGGATTGCAGCGCCTAGAACCGCTCGGCCACAGCGGCCAGCTTTCACTGTGGAGCCACCACCAGATTGCACAGTGCCGTTTTGACAACTTGAGTCCAGGTTCGAATCCTGCCTCGGGCATGGGTATGTGTGATGTCCTTAGGTTAGTTAGGTTTAAGTAGTTCTAAGTTCTAGGGGACTTATGACCTAAGATGTTGAGTCCCATAGTGCTCAGAGCCATTTTTGACAACTTGAGTCCATGGCTTCGTGGAATCTGAACCGCACATGGGCTCTACCATTATCCTCTATTAAGTGAAATGTGGACTCATCTGACTAGGACTCTTGTTGTCTGAATGCAGGTCCATTACGTTAACCACCGTGACACGTCCCTTGGAAATAACTCAGGTAACCACACAGACCCTATAATCGAAAACACAGATTCAGAGTGCCAAATTCTCTCAAGAGTACGCAGATGAAATTTATAGCAATGTACGTATAGATACGGTCATATAACTATGTGCCGTCTGTCCTTTCGGAATTAGTGGCGACGAGTGAAAAAATGTGTGCCGGACCGGATTCGAACCGGTGATCTCCTGTTTACTAGGCAGCTGCTTTAACCAGAATGCCACCCGAGCGCAGTGTGTCTGTCGCAAATGCGCAGGGTGTCTTTGCAGTATGCGCGGCCGAATCACATTCCCACCTATCCACACACCTGTTCATGTCCACCGTGCTCGCCAATTTTATATTCCCACTGGATGTCGCACATAAAGGTGCATCCGCGCTGAAAGTTGTTGATTCATTGCCGCTCCGCCTTCAAAATACGTAATATGTACCACAGCTGCGGCTTCTGCGGCGGTATCTGTTCTTTTGGATATGTTCTAAAGAACAAATACGACACACCTATATAATTGATTCGCTTTCATGGGTAATGAATCAGCAAGATTCAGCACAGATGGGCATTTACGTTTGACCTCCAGTAGAAATCTATAATTATTGGTATGGAGAATACGGACAGGGTCTGAGGACAGGTGGTGCTAGTTGGGAATGTCATAGTCTTCCGGAGAGTGTGACGAGATATTCCACCCATTTGCAATAAACAATGTGCCCATTTGCCATAAACAGTGTGTTCAGGTGGCGTGGTGCAGTGGTTAAAACAGTTGCCTAGTGAACAGGAGATCCCAGGTCCGAGGCTCCTTTCCTTTACTTTCCTTCTTTCCCCTCCACGTTCAATTTACATATCGCAACATGGGATTCCGCATGGTGTCTGTTCTTTCGGACATCAGAAAGAACAGACACCATGGATTCATACAACTGATTTGCTTGATGGGAAATGAATCCAAAATCTTCAGTGCTAATGCACATTTACTTTCAAATTCCTGCGGAAAACTAAAAGTAACGAGCATGGAGGACATGGATAGGGACTGGGGACAGGTGGTGCAAAGAGGAGGAGGAGATTATTGTTTAAGGTCGACAACGAGGTAATTAGAGACGGAATAGGTGGCGCTAGATGGGAATGTTAGTCGGCCAGTGAGCGTAACGACATAGTCGGCGCATTTACGATAAACACTGTGACCCGGTGGCGCAGTGATTAGTGCAACTGTCCAGTAAGTGGGAGATGCTGCGTTCCAGTCCCGGTGCACCACATATTTTCACTCATCGCTCATGATTCCGCACAAAGTCCCAATACACTTTATATCACTAGTTACTTCACTCTCCTTTCCTTTCTCCCTGTACGCCTTCAATTTGCATAGCACAGATACAAAGTGAAACGCACATTTGTAAATAGCCAGTAAGTTTATACAGGGTAAAAAGTATTTAAGCCGACAAACTCTGGGAGGTTGTAGGGGACATAAAAACAAATATTTTTCCCTAATGTCATTTTTTCCTATGAGGATTATTTAAACCGGTGGAGGCCGTATTACGCTCTTCAGTTGTTAGAGGCCGTATTACGATCTTCAGCTGTTAGAGGGCGTATTACGATCTTCAGTTGTAGGCAACTGCTGTCCACCAGTGTAGTAGTGCATTCTCTCTGTTTACTAATGGAGTGATACACCTGGAGTGAGTACAATGATATGGTTGGTGCGTACTAGTAGCGCACCACAACGGACGAGCTGCACAGCGGCTTTATCAACAACAATATCCTAATCACGGTATCCCGCATCATACGACCTTTGCTGCTGTGTACCAACGTCTGCGTGAGACCAGGACATTTAGCAGATTACCTGGACAGGGATGCCGTCGCACGGTAAGAACGCTGAAATTTGAGGAAGCTCTCTTGCAGCATGTGGAGCGGGATCCTTCAATCAGCACTCGTGCAATTGCACGTAACATGTGAACGAATCAGACGAATGTCCTTCGAAAGCAATTGTTACGTCCATTTCACTTACAGCGCGTCCACAACCTGGAACTAATTGATTATCCACCCAGAGCACAGTTTTCGCAGTGATACCTGGTACAGCGTGGAATGCATCCTACATTTCCATCCTCTGTGGTGTTTATCGATGAAGCAACGTTCGGGCGTGATGGAGCCTTCAACATGCACAATTCGCATGTTTGGAGTGAGGATAACCCACATGCCACAGTTACTAGCGCTCATCAAGTGCGGTTCTTCGTTAATGTGTGGGTCGGTGTTTTTGGGGACTGTTTAATTGGGCTATATCTGCTACCTAGGCCATTAAACGGCAGGCAATATTACAATTTTCTCGCCTGAGCATTGGCAGAATTGCTGGAAGACTTCCCGCTCCCTAGAAGACAACACATGTGGTTCCAACATGACGGGCGACCGGCACATTTCAGTCGTCTTGTGCGTCGATTCCTGGACCGACTGTTGCCAGAAACGTCGATTGGCAGAGGTGGTCCTGTACCATGGCCTGCTCGATCCCCAGATATGTCCTCTCTGGACTTTTTTGTGTAGGAAGAGATGGGTAACCTTGTTTACGTAACTCCTGTTGCATCAGAAGAGGATATGGTTGCCCAGATAGTAGCAGCATGTAATGGTACTTGAATTACATAACCATTAAAGCACCTCACCTCAACCCCTCGATACCAGAAATATTCTACTGTGTTTCTGTAAAGTAGTTAACATATTTCTGAGACAACATACAGATTAGATTTCACTACTGTAGAGGTACTTTAATACATCGATATGTTTATATTGCAATAATATTATTCTTATGTATATTCTTTCTTTTGTCATGATGATCTTTGTCGTACTTGTAACTTTGATTTTTGGGCGAGTAAGCGGTTATTGAGTCAAGTCTTGGATGTCATGTTGGAAAAAAGAATGGTTCAAATGGCTCTGAGCATTATGGGACTTAACATTTGTGGCCAGCAGTCCCCTAGAACTTAGAACTACTTAAACCTAACTAGCCTAAGGACATCACACACATCCATGCCCGAGGCAGGATACGAACGTGCGACCGTAGCGGTCACGCAGTTCCAGACTGAAGCGCCTAGAACCGCACGGCCACACCAGCCGGCCATGTTGAAAAGACGCAAATTGTAGTCAGTTTATAAAATGTGAACTTTAACAGTGGGGAAGATGTTTTCAAGTATGTTTTGTATTGTGAAGTGATGTTTTGGAATGACTTGCGTGATACTGCAACAAAAGCAATAAAAAAGAAGTGTAACTTAAATTCGGAGTGCTGATTACTTTTTTACATCACCATTGCCCTAACTTTCAAAGGTTTAATCTTCAAGAATGGTTTGTGAAACACATCTATTAAACTTTTGAATATCGCAGAATAACACCTAGGCCTCTTTGCATCCCAGCTTGGAATCATCACTACCTAGATTTTCGACGATAGAGCCATGAATTCACAACGAGACCAGCGTGGAAAACACGAAAAGATGAGTACCTACTTTATCTATTATTTCATGAAATGACTTTATTAACTGTGCTCTAATGACACCTGCCACATAATATAACTTTGTTGTTGCCCGAAAATGCAGTATTTAGCAGCGTGAGCAACACCACAATCATAATTAATTTTTGACATTTGTTGTGGTAGGGTTGTTAGAAGCAGCAGGACCAATTCAGCATACTCCTGTGGTTTTTGGCCGTGTCAGACAAAACATTGAAAATCTACTGTAATTGAAATTGGGTTGTGTTAATTTGTTGTCTCTCGGTTATAAAAAATGGAAAAGTGTTTGTTGGTTTAATTAATTTGCCGCCAGAGAAATCTTCCTCTACCGGTTTAAATACTCCTCATAGGAAAAAATGACATTAGCGAAAAATATTTGTTTTGATGTCCCCTACAACCTCCCAGAGCTGGTCGGTTTAAATACTTTTCACGCTGTAAATAAAACATTCCCGGGAATGTGACCTCGTCGACCTGTTGTTATTGAGCACTTTTGTAGCAAACGGGGTGATGTATTTACTGCTGGTACAGTACCGCATGCAGATGTAGTGTAATTTCACCCCACTCGTAGAATTAATTTCTTGAGAACGCCACTGAACTATATCTTAAGTGAAGTGGATAATTGGCGACCGAAATCCTTTATTGGTTGCACGAGGTGGAATCTGAAGTTGTCCATATGCAGCCGTTGGTAGAGGAGGAGATTAAACACTAATATCCCGTCGACAACGAGGTCATGAGTGCTGGAGCATAAAGTTGAGTTTGGAGAAGATGTGGAAGGAAATCGGCCGTGCCCTTTGAAAGGAACCATCCCTGCATTGGTTGAAGCGATTTAGGGAAATCACGGAAAACCTAAATCTGGATGGCCGGATGCAGCTTTGAGCCGTCGTCCTCCCGAATGCGAGTCCAGTGTGCTAACCACTGTGCCCCTTCCCTCTGTCAGGGATTGGTCAAAAATTTGAAAAAAAAACATCAAGAAACGCATACTTGACCATAAATATAAACGATAACCAAGCTTGAAGGTAGCGCTGATGTATGTGATTTCGAACGGGACCTGTGGAATATCCTCAATACCTGGCAAGCGCCAGTCCAGGTTAGACCAGTGTTCCGTTTCGTCGGAGCTAAGTGAAATCGAACGAGACCGGGTTGTTGATGGTGGTATGGTGCGCGCCTCCGTAATAAAGGTAAGCAAAGTGTTTGATGTTCCAGGAGGCACCGTATCGAAGATTTATATCGGATACAGGGAGCGCGAATAAATATCGTCAGCGAAGTCACAAAGCGGATGAAAGTGTGTGCTGAGTGGTCCTGACCGCCGGCCATTGAAGACGATTGTGACGAAAAATGAGCGGACCAAAGCTGCAGAACCATCCGTTGCATTCGCAAACCCTGTCAGCACCAAAACAGGTCCGCAGGGAGCTCCATAAGCAGGGAACTGCAGAGTGAGCAGGAATTCCAAAACCTCTGTTCAGTGATGCATATTCCTGGAACAGGGAAGCGTCATGCCGAAGCCATAAAACCCGGACTGTGGAGCAATGGAAGAAAGTAACTGAGCCTTTGTTGTTGAATTTGGAGAGAAGGTTGGTGGTCGCTATCTCGGACGTCAAACCTGCTTAAAAAAAAAAAAAAAAAAAAAAGCGTTGCTGTGGGTCGCCTTGCCTCATGAGAGAATACAATGTCTTTGCGCCACTCTTGTCAACCGAATCAGTGCATGCACCTAGGACAGAGTGGGTGCAACATCATACTGACAAGTGGGTTTATAAGGCCAAGTTCTTTGCACATTTGTTTCAATTTAATAATCGCTGAAATAACATCACATACCCTCTCGCTGTACCTGTGGTCTAGGGATAGTCAAAACGTCTTTGGTCCCGGGTTCGATCCCCGCCACTGCCTAAATTTTGATAAATAATCAGCATTGGCGGCCGTAGACCTCCGGCATAAGAAGTCAGCTTCATTCTGCCAACGGCCTTGTCAAAGAAGGCGGCGGAGCGGATAGAGGTTCAGGGCACTCTCTTGTCCTAGGGGTGCGAAATTGCCCATAAAGGCTGAAGAATCAGCAATGATCAACGACCTGAGGATGCAGAAGGCAATGGAAACCACTGCGTTAAAGACACGTAACGTGTATCCACAGGACATGTGGCCTGTATTTGAAGAAGTGTCATGATGATCTCTCCATTGGCAAAAGATTCCGGAATAGTCCCCCATTCGGATCTCCGGGAGGGGACTGCCAAGGGGGAGGTTACCATGAGAAAAAGATTGAATAATCAACGAAAGGATAACGTTCTACGAGTCGGGGCGTGGGATGTCAGAAGCTTGAACGTGGTAGGGAAACTAGAAAATCTGAAAAGGGAAATGCAAAGGCTCAATCTAGATATAGTAGGGGTCAGTGAAGTGAAGTGGAAGGAAGACAAGGATTTCTGGTTGGTTGGTTGGTTGTTTTGGGGAAGGAGACCAGACAGCGTGGTCATCGGTCTCATCGGTTTAGGGAAGGATGGGAAAGGAAGTCGGCCGTGCCCTTTCAGAGGAACCATCCCGGCATTTGCCTGGAGTGATTTAGGGAAATCACGGAAAACCTAAATCAGGATGGCCGGACGCGGGATTGAACCGTCGTCCTCCCGAATGCGAGTCCAGTGTCTAACCACTGCGCCACCTCGCTCGGTAAGGATTTCTGGTCAGATGAGTATCGGGTAATATCAACAGCAGCAGAAAATGGTATAACAGGTGTAGAATTCGTTATGAATAGGAAGGTAGGGCAGAGGGTGTGTAACTGTGAACAGTTCAGTGACCGGATTGTTGTAATCAGAATCGACAGCAGACCAACACCGACGACGATAGTTCAGGTATACATGCCGACGTCGCAAGCTGAAGATGACAGATAGAGAAAGTGTTTGAGGATATTGAAAGGGTAATGCAGTATGTAAAGGGGGACGAAAATCTAATAGTCATGGGCGACTGGAATGCAGTTGTAGGGGAAGGAGTAGAAGAAAAGGTTACAGGAGAATATGGGCTTGGGACAAGGAATGAAAGAGGAGAAAGACTAATTGAGTTCTGTAACAAGTTTCAGCTAGTAATAGCGAATACCCTGTTCAAGAATTACAAGAGGTGGAGGTATACAAGGAAAAGGCCAGGAGATACGGGAAGATTTCAATTAGAGTACATCATGGTCAGACAGAGATTCCGAAATCAGATACTGGATTGTAAGGCGTACCCAGGAGCAGATATAGACTCAGATCACAATATAGTAATGATGGAGAGTAGGCTGAAGTTCAAGACATTAGTCAGCAAGAATCAATACGCAAAGAAGTGGGATACGGAAGTACTAAGGAATGACGAGATACGTTTGAAGTTCTCTAACGCTATAGATACAGCAATAAGGAATAGCGCAGTAGGCAGTACTGTTGAAGAGGAATGGACATCTCTAAAAAGGGCCATCACAGAAGTTGGGAAGGAAAACATAGGTACAAAGAAGGTAGCTGCGAAGAAACCATGGGTAACAGAAGAAATACTTCAGTTGATTGATGAAAGGAGGAAGTACAAACATGTTCTGAGAAAATCAGGAATACAGAAATACAAGTCGCTGAGGAATGAAATAAATAGGAAGCGCAGGGAAGCTAAGACGAAATTGCTGCAGGAAAAATGTGAAGACATCGAAAAAGATATGATTGTCGGAAGAAAGACTCAGCATACAGGAAAGTCAAAACAACCTTTGGTGACATTAAAAGCAACGGTGGTAACATTAAGAGTTCAACGGGAATTCCACTGTTAAATGCAGAGGAGAGAGCAGATAGGTGGAAAAAATACACTGAAAGCCTCTATGAGGGTGGTCTGATGTGATAGAAGAAGAAACAGGAGTCGATTTAGAAGAGACAGAGGATCCAATATTAGAATCGGAATTTAAAAGAGCTTTGGAGGTCTTACGGTCAAATGAGGCAGAAGGGATAGATAACATTCCATCGGAATTTCTAAAATCATTGAGAGAAGTGGCAACAAAACGACTATTCACGTTGGTGTGTAGAATATATGAGTCTAGCGATATACCATCTGACTTTCGGAAAAGCATCATCCACACAATTCCGAAGACGGCAAGAGCTGACAAGTGCGAGAATTATCTCACAATCAGCTTAACAGCTCATGCATCGAAGCTGCTTACAAGAATAATATACAGAAGAATGGAAAAGAAAATTGAGAATGCGCTAGGTGACGGTCACTTTGGCTTTAGGAAAAGTAAAGGGACGAGAGAGGCAATTCTGACGTTACAGCTAATAATGGAAGCAAGGCTAAAGAAAAAGGATCTTTCGTAGGATTTGTCGACCTGGAAAAAGCGTTCCACAATATAAAATGGTGCAAGCTGTTCGAGATTCTGAAAAAAGTTGGGGTAAGCTATAGGGAGAGACGGGTCATATACAATATGTACAACAACCAAGAGGGAATAATAAGAGTGGACCATCAAGAACGAAGTGCTCGTATTAAGAAGGATGTAAGCCAAGGCTGTAGCCTTTCGCCCCTACTCTTCAATCTATACATCGAGGAAGCAATGATGGAAATAAAAGAAAGGTTCAGGAGTGGAATTAAAATACAAGGTGAAAGGATATCAATGATATGATTCGCTGATGACATTGCTATCCTGAGTGAACGTGAAGAAGAATTAAATGATCTGCTGAACGGAATGAACAGTCTAATGAGTACACAGTATGGTTTGAGAGTAAATCAGAGAAAGACGAAGGTAATGAGAAGTAGTAGAAATGAGAACAGCGAGAAACTTAACATCAGGATTGATGGTCACGAAGTCAATGAAGTTAAAGAATTCTGCTACCTAGGCAGTAAAATAACGAATGACGGACGGAGCAAGGAGGACATCAAAAGCAGACTCGCTATGGCAAAAAAGGCATTTCTGGCCAAGAGAAGTCTACTAATATCAAATACTGGCCTTAATTTGAGGAAGAAATTTCTGAGGATGTACGTCTGGAGTACAGCATTTTATGGTAGTGAAACATGGACTGTGGGAAAACCGGAACAGAAGAGAATCGAAGCATTTGAGATGTGGTGCTATAGACGAATGTTGAAAATTAGGTGGACTGATAAGGTAAGGAATGAGGAGGTTCTACGCAGAATCTGAGAGGAAAGGAATATGTGGGAAACACTGATAAGGAGAAGGGACAGGATGATAGGACATCTACTAAGACATGAGGGAATGACTTCCATGGTACTGGAGGGAGCTGTAGAGGGCAAGAACTGTAGAGGAAGACAGAGATTGGAATACGTCAAGCAAATAATTGAGGACGTAGGTTGCAAGTGCTACTCTGAGATGAAGAAGTTAGCACAGGAAAGGAATTCGTGGCGGGCCGCATCAAACCAGTCAGTAGACTGATGACCAAAAAAAAAAAAAAAAAAAAAAAAAAAAAAAAAAAAAAAAAAAAAAAAAAAAAAAAAAAACACCCCTCTCATTTCCTCCTTGCCTTCCGGATTCCTCACTTTTATCTTGACGTTTCAAGCTTTATTTTGGCCAAGACGTAGGAGGGCTCTCTCCAATGCGACGACTGCGGCTTAACGAAAGGGTCATTACCGTAAATTGAGCTTTTGTCACCAGTGATAATCTTTGAAACAAAAACTGGAGCCTTCTGAATTAATTTTTTTAAGTTCCCGGCAGAATTGCACTTGATGTTGCTTTTCTCTTCTTGAACCAATCGTGGCACAAACTTTGTCACAACCTTCTGATGTTCAATTCTTCTAGCACAATACGTTCAGGTGTACCATGACGCATTTCCATAATGTTGCAGAGCCTTGCTGGGTCCGTCTGCAGTGTTGCAGATTGGATCCCCCATGGATACCTTCTGGTGAGATGACAGATGACGGCCGACTGGGATTGTTGCTGTCAGTCGATTTTCGCCTGTTTCTGAAACACTTGTACCACTCATACGTCTATGCATGATATAAAGTGTTTTCTGCCCCAACTTTCACAGGTTAAGGAAAAAAGCAAAAAATCTTAGTTTATAAAAACAGGCTGCTCTTTCAGATGAGCCGCCGCAAAACGTAAACTGACGATATGCGACTAGAAACACACTCACTAACAACTAACGAGGCCAGTCAGCTCGCCGCCACCGCTTCAAGGACGTAACCTGAGACATCCAGCGGTACTTAAGGCTACTCTTAAACGTTTGAAGCAAAATTGCGGTATCAGGACCGTTTAAATAACATCTCATATTTTTATTTTTCCTGCTGTCATTTGGTACAACCATACGACGCCTAAACCAGGACAGTGAAGCAGCATTTCTGTTCCCTCAGCGCCTGCTGGCGATTCGTGCCTGCGGATGCTATGTTTAATGCTGCATTTGATGCCACAGCCTCTGGAACGACGTCAGGCCATTGGCCGTCCACTGCTGGCTGCCAATAAGGTAGATCCACAAGGACACTACTGTACGAACTTCCTAGTCGTTCCCCAGAACCAGCCAGTAGCACTTACAGACTGCTGTCAATGACAGATGTTTCACCCACCTTCTTACTCCAACCAGTCATTAATAGGTTTCAAACATCTTCTTGACAACCTTTCCGTAGAAGTAGAATAACATTACACTGTGCATGTTCTGAGGGCAGCACTGGACCATAACTAAATACACGGCACTGATGAAGACCACTTGCAAAGACGTCCGAAACGTTGGTTTATAAAACTGTAGGACAACTCTGTCATGTACTCCAGTTTCAATGAAGACGAGTACGGGAGTGGAAACCTATGCTCGCACACACCATAAGTTGTGACTAAGTATTTTTTTTTCTGTCGAGGTGTACTGAAAGCTTCTGCAGCTTTAGTATCAGGAGAAAGGTACACACAGATAGAATATCTGGTATCGCACCGCCGGCCGGAGTGGCCGTGCGGTTCTAGGCGCTACAGTCTGGAACCGAGCGACCGCTACGGCCGCAGGTTCGAATCCTGCCTCGGGCATGAATGTGTGTGATGTCCTTAGGTTAGTTAGGTTTAATTAGTTCTAAGTTCTAGGCGACTGATGACCTCAGAAGTTAAGTCGCATACTACTCAGAGCCATTTGAACCATTTGGTATCACACCCGGAAGAAATAAAGTTGTGGAATTCAGTTTTGGTTGTGTACAGGTACGATTCCCCTGCTACTTTAAGCATTGAAATCCATGCAATATAGTTGTAGGGTGTCAAATACCACACCTTACATTGAATTCCTGAAACAATTCCGGTTAAATCGATATGCCACACGACATAGTTATGTGAAATTGTACGAATTTTATTGATATGCATATCAAATAAACAAGCTGGCATTTCGTGATCATAAACCACTAATAATCACACTACTAATTGCACGCAACTAAGAATTTTACGATGAAACGCGTGTCCTGCGTTCGGCTAAAACTTCACAGTGGGACAGATCGATCTTGACTAATAGTTCAGCAGCAGGTTGTTGGCGGTTTTTACTTTGCGCATCACGGGATTGTGTTTCACAGAGGAAGACCGCACTGCAGTTCCTTCTCTAAATCCTCGCACAAACGAAAAAATGGCTGACATCGAAATAAGTGTCCAAGGAATAGAAAAGCAACTGGAATCACTCAACAGAGGAAAGTCCACTGGACCTGACGGGATACCAATTCGATTCTACACAGAGTACGCGAAAGAACTTGCCCCTCTTCTAAAAGCCGTGTACCGCAAGTCTCTAGAGGAACGGAAGGTTCCAAATGATTAGAAAAGAGCACAGGTAGTCCCAGTCTTCAAGAAGGGTCGTCGAGCAGTTGCGCAAAACTATAGACCTATATCTCTGACGTCGATCTGTTGTAGAATTTTAGAACATGTTTTTTGCTCGAGTATCATGTCGTTTTTGGAAACCCAGAATCTACTATGTAGGAATTAACATATATTCCGGAAACAGCGATCGTGTGAGACCCAACTCGCTTTATTTGTTCATGAGACCCAGAAAATATTAGATACAGGCTCCCAGGTAGATGCTATTTTTCTTGACTTCCGGAAGGCGTTCGATACAGTTCCGCACTGTCGACTGATAAACAAAGTAAGAGCCTACGGAATATCAGACCAGCTGTGTGGCTGGATAGAAGGGTTTTTAGCAAACAGAACACAGCATGTTGTTATCAACGGAGAGACGTCTACAGACGTTAAAGTAACCTCTGGCGTGCCACAGGGGAGTGTTATAGGACCATTGCTTTTCACAATATATATAAATGACCTAGTAGATAGGGTCGGAAGTTCCATGCGGCTTTTCGCGGATGATGCTGTAGTCTACAGAGAAGTTGCAGCATTAGAAAATTGTAGCGAAATGCAGGAAGATCTGCAGCGGATAGGCACTTGGTGCAGGGAGTGGCAACTGACCCTTAACATAGACAAATGTAATGTATTGCGAATACATAGAAAGAAGGATCCTTTATTGTATGATTATATGATAGCGGAACAAACACTGCTAGCAGTTACTTCTGTAAAATATCTGGGAGTATGCGTGCGGAACGATTTGAAGTGGAATGATCATATAAAATTAATTGTTGGTAAGGCGGGTACCAGGTTGAGATTCATTGGGAGAGTCCTTAGAAAATGTAGTCCATCAACAAAGGAGGTGGCTTACAAAACACTCGTTAGACCTATACTTGAGTATTGCTCATCAGTGTGGGATCCGTACCAGATCTGGTTAACGGAGGAGATAGAGAAGATCCAAAGAAGAGCGGCGCGTTTCGTCACAGGGTTATTTGGTAACCGTGATAGCGTTACGGAGATGTTTAACAAACTCAAGTGGCAGACTGTGCAAGAGAGGCGCTCTGCATCGCGGTGTAGCTTGCTCGCCAGGTTTCGAGAGGGTGCGTTTCTGGATGAGGTATCGAATATATTGCTTCCCCCTACTTATACCTCCCGAGGAGATCACGAATGTAAAATTAGAGAGATTAGAGAGCGCACAGGGGCTTTCAGACAGTCGTTCTTCCCGCGAACCATACGCGACTGGAACAGGAAAGGGAGGTAATGACAGTGGCACGTAAAGTGCCCTCCGCCACACACCGTTGGGTGGCTTGCCGAGTATAAATGTAGATGTAGATGTAGGTTAGGACGTAAGGGGTAAATTGAGCGCTGAAAAGCGTGTTGTGTGCCACAGTTCAGTCACTGGTCATTTAAAATCAGTTGTGCGTAGCGTTTCTCGCGTTCCCGTCGTAGCTGACAGCTTCCAGTACTGCTCCGTGTCAGACGAACAGCACTTCAGCACTTCTGAAGTGACCCGCTGTGTTCGCGTGTCGCCTTAAACTGACAGGGGGAGGCCACGACGTTGGGTTCACGGATTTGCTCCAAACTTTCTGCAATCTTAGTAGGCCATTAAAACAACATAATGTGTGACTAGTATGGTGGAAAAATATGGCAGGTCCGAGAAAATCGCAGGAGAATCTTTACTCATCTTTTATGTACTGTTTGTATTTGTACATACGTACTGAATGCCAGAGTTCATGGCGGTCAAAGGTTTAGTGTTCGGGCACTGTAAGACGAACGTGTGTGAAGCGATCGTTCGATTCCCGCTTATGCTTAATTTTTAATCTATATTTTTTCATCACTGGTCACATCATTTAATTTATATGACTACTGAGAGTAAATATAATAAAGAAAACCACGTGTATTTGCGTGAAGTTTTTGTGAGTTTCATGTTATTTTGACTACTTACTAATTCTAATTAAATTTAATTATCAGAAGAAACATATTTATAGCTATCGACAAGTAAATGAAGAAACGCATAGAGTTTTTCTGAAAATGAATGCCTGTCGTGATTTGCGGAATCCCTTATACATGCCGTCTGGTAAGATACCCTGAACTACTTTGCACCTCGGCGCTCCGAGCCGCAGGCACAGAGGTAGAACCCATTTGGCAGTTGACCTACGTAGTGGTGAGACGTTGCTAATGTAGCAAGAACGAATATTGTAGGTGCAAATATTTTGAATATCACAGAATTTAAGCTTGTACTACAAAAAATGAAGGGTAGACCGGGAGTCGAACCGTCCGCTCACACATTTCATCCTAGAAAGCTCGAATGCTAACCGCTTGACCATCATAAACTCTGAGGTCCACACACTTCACAAATTACATCAGTTTCATAATAAACAGGTACAATCTCTCTTGTGATTTTCTCGGAATTGACAGAGTAATGGACTTTACTATTAGCACATTATGCTATTTTAATGACTGTGTGTTGGGTGATGTCCTTAGGTTAGTTAGATTTAAGTAGTTCTAAGTTCTAGGGGACTGATGACCATAGTGCTCAGAGCCATTTGAACTATTTTTTTGCTATTTTAATGGCCTACTAAAGATACACAAACGTTCTACATCTACATCTACATGGATACTCTGCTATTCACAATAAGGTGCCTGGCAGAGAATTCAGTGAACCGCCTTCAACCTGTCTCTGTACCGCCCCACTGACGAAAGGCGCGCGGGAAAAACGAACACTTAAATTTTTCTGTGCGCGAGCAGATTTCTCTTATTTTATCGTGATGATCATTTCTTCTTATGTAGGTGGGTGCCAACACAATGTTTTCAGAATCGAAGGAGAAAACTGGTGATTGAAATTTCACAAGATCCCGTCTCAACTGAAAACGCCTTTGTTTTAATGACTGCCACTCCAACTCCCGAATCATGTCTGTGACACTATCTCCCCTATTTCGCGATAATACAAAACGAGGTGCACTTCTTTGAAGTTTTTCGATGTCATCCCTCAGTCCCACCTGATGCGGATCCTACACCGGACAGCAATACTCCAGGAAAAATTGTTCCAATGGCTCTGAGCACTATGGGACTTAATTTCTGAGGTCATCAGTCCCGTAGAACTTAGAACAACTTAAACCTAACTAACCTAAGGACATCACACACATCCATGCCCGAGGTAGGATTCGAACCTGCGACTGTAGTAGAGGTCGCGCGGTTCCAGACTGTAGCGCCCAGAATCGCTCGGCCAGCCCGTCCGGCTACTCCAGGATAGGGCTGACAAGCCTCTCTTTCGTAGACCTGTAGCACCTTCTAAGTGTCTTGCCAATGAATCGCAGTCTTCGGGATGCTGTACGCACAACATTATCTATGTGATTGTTCCAATTCAGGGTATTTGTAATTGTAATCCCTGAAGGAAATGCATGATCGCAATGTCGTTGCCTCCACTTGTGAGGAGCAGGCTATGTAGCAACACTGTGATGGTGAAATACTTCAAGTGCCAAGTAATTTTAATCGGACAGTAAGTCATCATCATCATCATCATCATCATCATTTAAGACTGATTATGCCTTTCAGCGTTCAGTCTGGAGCATAGCCCCCCTTATACAGTTCCTCCATGATCCCCTATTCAGTGCTAACATTGGTGCCTCTTCTGATGTTAAACCTATTACTTCAAAATCATTCTTAACCGAATCCAGGTACCTTCTCCTCGGTCTGCACCGACTCCTCCTACCCTCTACGCTGAATCCATGAGTCTCTTGGGTAACCTTGCTTCTGCCATGCGTGTAACATGACCCCATCATCTAAGCCTGTTCGCCCTGACTGCTACATCTATAGAGTTCATTACCAGTTTTTCTTTGATTTCCTCATTGTGGACACCCTCCTGCCATTGTTCCCATCTTCTAGTACCTGCAATCATCCTAGCTACTTTCATATCCGTAACCTGAACCTTGTTGATAAGGTAACCTGAATCCACCCAGCTTTCGCTCCCATACAAGAAAGTTGGTCGAAAGATTGAACGGTGCACAGATAACTTAGTCTTGGTACTGACTTCCTTCTTGCAGAAGAGAGTAGATCGTAGCTGAGCGCTCACTGCATTAGCTTTGCTACACCTCGCTTCCAGTTCTTTCACTATGTTGCCATCCTGTGAGAATATGCATCCTAAGTACTTGAAACCGTCCACCTGTTCTAACTTTGTTCCTCCTATTTGGCACTCAATCTGTTTATATTTCTTTCCCACTGACATTACTTTCGTTTTGGAGGTGCTAATCTTCATACCATAGTCCTTACATTTCTGATCTATCTCTGAAATATTACTTTGCAAACTTTCAATCGAATCTGCCATCACAACTAAGTCATCCGCATATGCGAGACTGCTTATTTTGTGTTCACATATCTTAATCTCACCCAGCCAGTCTATTGTTTTCAACATATGATCCATAAATAATATGAACAACAATGGAGACAGGTTGCAGCCTTGTCTTACCCCTGAAACTACTCTGAACCATGAACTCAATTTACCGTCAACTCTAACTGCTGCCTGACTATCCATGTAAAGACCTTTAATTGCTTGCAAAAGTTTGTCTCCTATTCCATAATCTTGTAGAACAGACAATAACTTCCTCCTAGGAACCTGGTCATATGCCTTTTCTAGATCTATAAAGCATAGATACAATTCCCTGTTCCACTCATAACACTTCTCCATTATTTGCCGTAAGCTAAAGATCTGGTCCTGACAACCTCTAAGAGGCCTAAACCCACGCCGGCCGAAGTGGCCGTGCGGTTAAAGGCGCTGCAGTCTGGAACCGTAAGACCGCTCCGGTCGCAGGTTCGAATCCTGCCTCGGGCATGGATGTTTGTAATGTCCTTAGGTTAGTTAGGTTTAACTAGTTCTAAGTTCTAGGGGACTAATGACCTCAGCAGTTGAGTCCCATAGTGCTCAAAGCCATTTGAACCTAAACCCACACTAATTTTCATCCAATTGGTCCTCAACTAACACTCGCACTTTCCTTTGAACAATACCTGATAAGATTTTACCCACAACGCTGATTAAAGAGATACCTCTGTAGTTGTTACAATCTTTTCTGCTTCCATGTTTAAAGATTGGTGTGATTACTGCTTTTGTCCAGTCTGATGGAACCTGTCCCGACTCCCAGGCCATTTCAATTATCCTGTGTAGCCATTTAAGACCTGACATTCCACTGTATTTGATGAGTTCCGACTTAATTTCATCCACCCCAGCCGCTTTATTGCACTGCAATCTATTGACCATTTTTTCCACTTCCTCAAATGTGATCCTATTTCCATCATCATTCCTATCCCATTCTACCTCGAAATCTGAAACATTACTGATCGCATTTTCACCTACATTGAGCAACTCTTCTAAATATTCCCTCCATCTGCCCAAGGCATCCACAGGATTCACCAGCAGTTTTCCTGACCTGTCCAAAATACTTGTCATTTCCTTCTTACCTCCTTTTTGAAGACTGCTAATTACACTCCAGAATGGTTTTCCAGCAGCTTGACCCATAGTCTCCAACCTGCTTCCAAAGTCTTCCCACGATTTCTTCTTCGATGCTGCAATTATCTGTTTGGCTTTGTTTCTTTCTTCAAGATAACTTTCTCTGTCTACCTGGGTTCTGGTATGTAGCCATTTTTGATACGCCTTCTTTTTCCTTTCCCGGTTTGACAACACGCAGTTCGTAGTCGGCCGGGAAGTCGCGACAGCTGGAATTTTTCGCAGGCGCCGGTTTCAACAAGTGCCGAGTGGGCTAGAAGTTCCCTCCGGAGGCCGGTGGCGGCCTGCAAGAGGTCTCTGACTTGCCGGTCCCCCGACTCGCGGCTGCGGTCAGATTATTTGCCAGCGGTGGTAGCCCAGGGAGCGCGTTATAAATCCCAGCGAGCTAATAGTGTTGTCCGAGGGGGAGGAGGGGGGGAGGGGGAGGCGAAGCAACAGGAGAGGCGCGCCGGCGCCTGCGCAGAGCGCCGGCCGGGCCTCCGGCGTCCGGCGGCGGCGGCGGCGTCCCGCGGCCCGGCGTCAGTCGTGCGCCGCGCGGCACCGCGCTTCGCCTCGCCTCCGCCTCCGCCTCCGCCTCCGCCTCTCCGCCTCTGCTCCTCAGTTCCTCCCCGGCCGGCCGCAGCTCCGGCGGCAGTCGTCTGCGGGCGCCGCGCCGCCTCTCTGTCTGTCCCCCACCGCTCGCGTGTGCGTGGCGCGACTTCGGACGCCAGACAACCCGTGGTCCAGTCTGCCGACGCCGCTGGTGCCTCGCGCGCACGGAGTTGTCTGCCACGAGGAAGCTACCCTTTTCTAGTAAGTCCTCTCCTCGTTCAAGTGAAACTACTGTACGTTGTTCTCCCACGCGTGCCTCATCCTCGACGGATGCCGGCAGTCAGCATCACCTCAACAAGTGGGATGACAGAGCCTTTTGTAAATAAAATGGTCCGGATCCCTTAATAATTCTGAATTTTCTTTATAACGTCGTTTCGGCTACTGGTTTCATCATCAAGCGTGTAAAACAAGATTTAATGTGAATGTCAATAAAACCAGTGCCTAATCGGTGTTTAAACTCGAAGCTGACAGTTCACCCCACGTTTACCCATAGGTTATATTGACACTGACACTCAATCTTTATTTGCATGTTTTAAGTTTTTACCTGAAGATGACAGCTGCCGAAACACGGTTACAATAAAAAATATACCTAAAGCGATTAAGACTGTTTTATTCACAAAATGTTAACAACGCTTGCAGAATCGTAAAGAAAATTTATTTCCTATATCAACTTTTTTTTTGCAGTCATCGTAAAAGTCCATCGTAAAGAATGCACAGTAGTCCGCAATCTGTAATAAAAACATACAGGTGCTTTTTCACTCATCATTACCTTATTTTTCTAATATCCTATTAGCACCTTCTAATGAAGTACGGTAACATTTAGCAGTCGTCGCTGCGAAAATTAGGCTTAATAATGTACAGTATATCTTTGAACATAAAAACGTGTGCTAGCGAAAAGAATAAATGCGTAACTGCAAAAAGACAATAAACGGAATAATTAATCAGGATAGCTTTCTAGTGGCTCATAATTTATGTTTGTGCGGCGTGACATTCGACTACGACATAGAGAGCATTCACTAGCCTATTAAAACCCGACCTGCGCTCAGTTTACTGTCAACTTCAACAAATTATACTGACCAGAATTCTGTGCCTCTTTCCGTAACAAGACACTGTAATCAGAATTTATCTGTTTCATCAGTCGAACGGCACTGGATACTAAATTTGGAAACACATTAAATGAGGGGACAGCATAAATAATGCTAGAGACACTCGAATTCCTACTTCAAAATTCGGGTAGCAGTTCACGAACGTTTTCTTTGTTCTTTGCTACAGCGTCCTCGTGGTCTCATATAGACTGACTCGGAACCATTGCGTTTGTTTCGATTACTTTCCGTCCCTCCTTGTTTCTCTTTGTGCCAGTAATAATGAACTAAACATATTTCAACAACAATGCGAGTAATTTGAAGCCATATTGACTATTAATAGACCGCGACTGTTGATAAATGTGGAAAGGTTTTTAAATACAGCCACTAGTCACAAAATTTGTTGACAAGTAAATTCTCTGGTAGCGAACTCATAATCAGGCTACATTGCCGTTACAAAAACATTTAACATGTGTTTATACATATATTAAAGCTCCATTATATAACTGCTGTGATCAGCAGAGGCGATGTCACAGTGTGGGAATGGGATTCCTTTCGGATGGAAATTTTATAAAACAGCCACTCACTTTGTGACTGCTCTATAAACTTTTCATGTGAACGTAAGATCAATACACAAAGCGACATGTATACTTACTACGTTATCCTTCTCTCTCTCTCCAAAGGATATGTGATCATATAAAAAGCTTTAATAAATGTATAAACTAATTTTAAATGTGCCAATATAGCCTGATGATGAGATTTCACCTCGAAACATGTCACTAAATAAATAGTTTAGTTGTCAACAAATTTTGTGACTGGTAGCGGCATTTGAACCCCTTTTCATAACAGTGCAAATGTCGGCGCTATGCGCTGTGTGTCTTATTCGGAAACCGACTTTTCACTACTGGCAACAGTACCGTCCACTTTACTCTCCTCCCTAAAATTCGCAGTCTCTCTACTACTGGTTTCCTGTCCTCCCGGCAGTGTTGGTTGTAAGTTGACAGTGGTACACAGCAGCAACGATAGGTTTGCTGATGAAGAACTGGCCGAATACGTACCTCGTGAATAGTTCACCGAAAGCAATAAAAGCGCGGCACTTGCTGATCTGTGCCCTCAGCGACTGCGATCACATCGCAGTACTTTTGCATCTGTGTAGAGCCGAAATTGGTGGTGATCCCATATTACGGGATTTTTTACTGTTGTGAAGTAATATCCAGATACAAATAAAAATGACGTAACAAACCGAGTACATCGTACGTACATTAATAGTCTGTAACGAACGATCAGATCTGCCAAATATTCGGAGAGAGGCCAAAGGAATTCATAACCAGCGGAGACCACGGCTCCATACTACCAAAGTGCTCGAAAAATATCTCTGAACAACGTTCGAAGTGTTGTCGGTGAGATTCAGGCACAATCTGTATTCTCTATTCGTATCAAAAGAGATTCTAAGTCCCATTTGAGGCCTTTCATTATTGTCTGGTGGATTTTGTCACCCGACTGTGAAATTCTTCCATGCCGATTGATTTCCGTTATACACATATCGTCAACAAGTTGATGTACGAAGGCGCTAGTCACATTGTGAGTTTCGCCATGAACTTCAAGTGAAGCGTATTCTCCAAAGATACAAATGCTACTACTTCAACTGGATAGAATTAAAAGTGTCGAGTGGAACATGCCAATCCTTGCAAAAAGTACGTATAGGAAATATAAATCAAAAGCAGACAGCTGATGGGTATTTATAAATAAAATGTAGAGGAATAATGTATCAGATCTTTACGATTCGGGTTCCTAGATAACACCTTATGTGTTCCCTCCCTATAAACTAAAATTATCCCGAAATCCGATAATACCTTTGGTGGGTAACGCTGCTACCCTTCTCACGGCTCGAGTTAAAGCCTCAGTTCGGCAGTAAATCAGTGACGGCGACGAGAGAGTGTCTGCGGTAACAGTCTGGAGCCGAGCCGATACACCGTTGTAATGTAGTAGCAAGTTTCAACACAGCCTACAGTGGGGTGTAGGGCAAATATTCGATTCTGTGAGTTAAATATTCGCCTACAATGATATCTATTAAAGACCCGTATATGACAGTCTCTGTCAATAACACGTAACCAGTAAAAAAAATTTCTCCATTAGTTCTTTCAGCTTTTACTTCATTATTTCTGGATTATCAATCAGTATCTATCATCAGATTGAAAAGTTAGTACTGAAAAACAATACTTTTCTTCATGGTCGGTGCACCTCCGAATATGCAGCAAGAAATACGTGATAGACTAAACAGAAGCTTAGAAATAATAACGCAAACAATTCATGGGGATGTTCCCGAGAATACTTTTTAACAGATGCATACAACATCTCCGAATAAACTGTCGTTAATAGTTGGTGTCATTACAATGACGGTAAGGTTTCTGGTCGTTGTCGCTCTGGATTTACTAGAGTGTGTTTCATTAAAGGATTAACGATCATTAATAGGAGATACTGCGCATTAATAAGTTGAACTGCGCTTCATCACAGAATGTCAGTACGCAGATATATGTAGCGGCCACTCAGAATCACATATATTGACTTTTCGAAGAATACCCTTGTTTCTAAGCTTCTTATTACTAATCAGGTTAACTGAAGAGAAGAGTTGTAACAGCCAGATGTTCTCGTTTCGTCTCTAGCTAGACAATGACGTGCTACAAAATGCCACTTCGGCTACTGACCTTCAGGTATTTAAAGAGAAATGGTTTCACTGATATTTCAGTCTGTATTCACTCTTCTTACAGAGAGCATTAATGTATTAGCTGCTGACATTCAGTCATACCTTTTGTGTACATGTCGATAATTCTGTGAGAGTAACATCCGCGACTCAGTAAATCACGCTTGATGCCCGTCGCTCACCCACAACAGCGGCGTCAAGGCTATATTTATTGACCCGAACAGCTTATGAACTTACTCTGTAGACGAAAATTTACCGTGGAATTTACAAAATTATTTGTGCGGAACTTTCAACATTCGTTATGACACTTGGCAAGAGGGTGGTACTAGAAACATGGATGTTATTATTGAATGCGTCTTACGAGCACAATAAATATATTTGTTTCGGATTACGTGGTCAGCGACGGGTTTCGTATGGTGAATATCTTATGTAGTAATGCTATAAATTTACGGAGAAATCTGTAAAATAAGTTCACGATGCTGTTGTAATGTACATTACAAATGTAATTTTATGTCATTGGGTTCCACTATTACGTTTCTCTCCGGCATACAGAAATTTGGCCATTCGTTGTTCCACTGACAGATACACTGACAGATCTTATATGCAAATCACTGTCCTTCCAAATTCTTTTTAGTTCCTTTCGATGCTTGCTCGATGGTCACGCTATTTTGCTTCAAATAACGTTTAAAGCGTTTTCATTTTGCTACATAGAATCAAACCATGCTTCTCGTAATACAAAATGTACATTTTCATAACATATTCGTGATTTCTTGCATTTCGTTAATTGAAAAATCTATCAGGAAAAATTGGGACCAACCCCATTCACACAGACTTTAACGAGGTCAGTTTTCCTGTAGGTAACTACTATGGTCGTTCGTCATTACTATTAACTATGTTTCTGCTCATGTTTGCGAAAAGCTATTGTTTTTAGTAACTTTGGTTTCCATAAAGCAATTGTTTCGTATCATTAAATTCTGGCACTAGCACGCAGATCGGTATAATTTATCAATCTAAATCTCACTTACTAGATATTGATTGCAGATGACAGAGTGAAAAACATTTAGTTTGAAAGAATTCTCGGTTAGCAAACTGTTTCTCGTTGAAAGCTACAACGCGCTCTCAGAAATTCTTCTCGCTTCTTCAACGCTATCATAGCCAACCATCGTGGTGTAAAACGCGGCATTCATTGGCCTATAATATAACCAATGCCAGGTCTGTGAAGGATTTTAATACAACGTTTTTGTATGTATGCAAGAACGTTTTAGAATCGAGCAGTAGCTCTTATGGTCGACAACGCGAAGTGACACGAAATTTCAAGTGTCCCAGTATTATTTGTAATTTCACTTTCAGCACTATCTGTTTTTCTCCTTCACTTCACATTTCGTCCATCTAACAAATTTCTATGTCAAAATTTGTCTCATTTCTCACTCGTTTTTTGCTTGATGAAAACCTATAATATCTATCTACCCTGGATTTATTTTGCAGATCTAAAGTCAACTTTCAAAGTATAAAATAACATATTTATCTCTGGCGCCCAGTACTAAGATCAGTCCTGTTTTAAATGTTGCTATGCACACGCAATCTTTACGGCGACAATATGGAGACAGTGGAAACGACTGAGACCCAAGACTGATTTTTAGATTTCTAGAATTTTTCTGCAGCATCTGCAAAGGAAAATGTAGTCATTTTTATTACGTCACCGTTCCAAGAATGCTAAACTTCACACTACTAAATGACGTATTGAATAAAATTGTCAACACTTCTCTGTACTTATTTTGATTACCTTCGTATGTGTAGAACAGTGTGAAACGAACACTCTTGAACGATACCTAAGACAACACTTTTGGATGACACGTCAATGGTAGCACTGTCACGTTGATTAGTCTTGCCCGATTTTCTGTCAATAGGTTCGCATGTGGTCCTCTAAGTATTTTTATGGTAATTTTAGTGGTCCCTTAGGGTTGTTTGCCGTCTGCTTCTTGGCCGATATGAATAAATGCACCAGCGTTTCATTCCAAAAATAGTAAGAGCTGATGGATTAGTATTTCGGCATGTAGACACAGAGAGAGTTTATCCACCGCAATTTAGAAATATTTCATGGTTTCCTGGTAAGATTCTTCTTCACAGACTACATTATCATTAGCGAGCATTTTGTCTGGCACAGGTGTGAATGCACTTGGTTTGTTTTTTTGGCGGTCTTTCGAGAAAACTGTGCTCCGTTTTGTTGAGTACTTCGTGTTCGGGAAAGTGTCTATTGCGTTCAAATGTGCATACCACTTTTTCTTCATTAGCATACCAGTGAAGATGAACGATTCACTGGTATCTCCATTATCTTCATTTGTCTTTTTGAAAAACGTTCCTAGGTGATTTACATTTCCCCAAGATCTTCTTACTTAAAGATGTCTTTTTAGCATACGGGATAGTTTTGTTTTCAGTATTTCTGATTGCCAGAAGAAATGAAAAGAAATACTGTTTCGTTGCAAAATCCTCTGAGATCAGTAGTTTTTTATAAACTGCCGGTAGACGAGGATCTGCCATTAAACATACTCAAGTAAATTTAAATATCTTTTTCAAATGTTGGGCAATTACATTTTTGTGAGCTGATATGCAGTCCTTGACGCATGAAACACAAATGTTCATCTTCGATCTAGCGATCAGCTAGTTCATCATTTGGTTATGGAGATTATTCGTGATTACAGAAAATACACAACAATTGCCATGAACATGTCACTTGTTCTTTAAAGTACAGGGAAGACAGTTGGAGCAACGATTAAAAAGCAGCATACATTGAATTATAAATTAGTCTCAATACTATTTTACATCAATTACGAATTCGATATTCCATATATTATATGTAGGAGTAATTGTTGTCACATTAAACACTGAGTACTGAGATAAAGAAGAATCACACCGTACTTAGACACACCGATTACTCTCCATGTTGGTTCCTGTTCTCAGTAAATATCGCAGAACTGAATATCGCAGTAGAATAATTTGAGATTTCTTCGTCAACTGAGCACATAAAAATTCAGTTTAGACAATATTCATTGTGTAACGTAAACCAAACATAATTTGTCCGTCGGGCCTGGGTTTCATGTGAAACACCAAGTGATCAGTTTCTGTTTGTACTTAATTCAACTATACGGAACAAAAACAAAATTTTAAATTCCACCGTAAACACCACGGGAAAAAATCTGATCTTTCGTGTTGAATGATGTTTAAATATTGCTTTACGCGAAAATCAGAGCAAATAGGGGTGGTGCGAAAAGAGTAATTGTTCCCACGCACAGGTAGAGAATGGAAAAGAAGAGAGGGAACTGTAATGGTGCCATACTTACCCTCCGCCACGCACCTTAAGATGGTACACAGGCATTAGGTGAATAAGTAGATCTGGCAGAGAAAACAGCTGAACATCACACAAAAAGTTCGAAGTCTTCGGAATTAATCAGCGCTAATCGTAAGAATCCAATAAATGCTACCATCATCTCCCCCATTTCTAAGCTTTTGTTCTCCAGCACTTCATTTAAATCGTCTTCCCAAAGTTACGGAGAACCACTGCCTCTCGTTTTTCGTTCAGTCGAAATCGTCCCTCTGCCACTGCCGTCCATCTGACGCCGACCAATATTACGCCGGACTGCTCAGACAAAACCTCATCGAGGTGACGACCGGCGTCCATTCCGGCGATATCTACGCGGCCGCTCGAGATTCCGCGAAATGGGGCGAAATTCGGCGTGCGCGAAAGACATTAAAGCGACGGCGGCGGCAGCAGCAGCGGGAATAAAAGGGCGGCCCCGGAAATTAATCTCCGTCGGGGCCCTAATGAAGAAGAAGTTTGCGCGGATCAGCGCGACGCCCCTGTTTGCTGCTGCCTCGCCGCCGATTAATCACCGCCGCGTCTTAATCTAAAGTCCGGTCCTGTCCAGTCCAGTGCGGTCCAGTCCGCTCCAGTGCGATCCCGCAGGGCGCTGAGTGTGGGGTCCGGCAGGGGCCGAAGCGGCGGCGCTCGGCCGGAAACCGCTCCCGCTGTCTCAAACGGCCGGACCTCGATTTCAGCTCCCTCCACTTTTTGTCTGCGTTGCCGCCGCTCGTTCCGCCTGCACTCCAAGACGAATGGCTGCCTGTTTCCAGTACTGGCGTGGACCGACGAGCTCTGGAAACTCTACTGATTAACGGAAATGTTTTGTTTCTGGCGATCAGTTTCTTTATTTACGTTTGATGGCCTTCACTGGACCACTTAAGCAGTCTTATAGGCCGGATTTTTCGTTTTACTTTTGCCCCACTACTACTTCAGTCTGTCAGATCTCAAATTTATTTCTTCGTCTGCAACCACCCTTCACATTTTTTATTTATTTATTTCGGTTTAAAGTCTGCTTTGGTTGGCTTTCACTTTCTTGATTTCGTGCGTTTCATTTCTTAAATTTTCATCGTAATATATCTTCCTTCATTTACATAACCTATCTGTTGTTGCTCTTACTGCTCCACAATTTCTGCATTATTCCCCTTCTCTTTCCGTTTTCTCGATTTCTGATTAGATGTCCGCCGGACAAAGTACACTTCTTCCTCATCCTACTCATTACCAGTTCAGTTTCCTTGAAGACTGTTCCATAACAATTGTTCACTTTCTATGCTGAGTATTCTGTCTGTTTCTGCGTAGTTAGTTGTCTTGAAAACGGGTTCACTTCCATATGTTGTTTGTAGTGGCGTAACTCTATTGCAGTGTTTTAATTATGTGACTGTAGAGGGCCCTCTTCGTGAAATACAGTGTTCCTGCCAGTTTCTCCATTATATTTTATCCTCTAGATTTTTCGTGACTTTGTTTTGACTATTTTCCTATATAGTTTCCCTTCTATTGTGATGCTCATTACGAGTAGTGCATCCCTTAACATAATTTCTGTTATTTTTAGGACATTCTGAGGGCGATTTTCAGTGATTTTTTTTCTGTAATGATTCAACTTGTTGTCGACCTGCTTAAAAATGGTTGGAACAGAGATCAAGGCCATTCCAAATCACAGGCAGTTCAAACATCTGCTGCTAATATTTTACATAAAATTTAAGAATTACAGTATTTCTTTCTTTTTACCTACATCTGAATATACGTACATACTCCGCAAGCCACCGTACGCAGTTGCGTGGAGGGTAAATTTCACCACTACTAATCATTTCCGCCGGCCGAAGTGGCCGAGCGGTTAAAGGCGCTACAGTCTGGAACCGCACGACCGCTACGGTCGCAGGTTCGAATCCTGCCACGGGCATGGATGTGATGTCCTTAGGTTAGTTAGGTTTAAGTAGTTCTAAGTTCTAGGGGACTTATGACCACAGCAGTTGAGTCCCATAGAGCTCAGAGCCTAATCATTTCCCTTCCTGTTCCACTCGCAAATAGATCGAAGGTAAAACGACTTATATACCTCCGTACGATCCTTAATTTCACTTGTCTGACGTTCGTGGTACTTGCGCGTAATGTATGTTAGCGGCAGGAGAATCGTTCTGCAATAGGCTTTAAATGACGATTCTCTGAATTCCCTCCATAGCGTTCCTCCAAAAAAAAGGTCGCCCTCCCTGCAGAGGTTGCATCTGAGTTCCCGAAGCATCTGCGTAGTGCTTGCGTGTCGTTCGAACGTACCGGTAACAAATCTAGCGGTCCGCCTCTGAACTGCTTCGATTTCTTCCTTCAGTCCGACAAGGGATCTTACTAATCTCCTATATGGGTCTCCTCTACAGATGAATCATACTATCATAAAACTATTCCGGTAAACAGAAGTCGACCATTCGCCTTCACCACTACAATTCTTACAAGCTAGTTCCATTTCATATCGCTTCGTACCGTTACGGCCAGATATTTATTCGATCTGTGTCAAGTAGCATACTTCTGATGCTGTATTCGATCATTACGGGATTTTTTTCCCTGCCCACTTGCATTAACTTACATTTTACTTTAGAATAGCGGTAGTTCGAAATTTTGTTAAGATTACTTTAAATTAATTGTTAAACATAATACTTAATGTTTAATATATCATGTCTAATGTGAATGAGATTTATTGTTCACGTACATCTTTTCAGTTTTACATAGTCTCGATCATATTAAATAATTCTGCATGATTAGTGGTTGCCATTATAAAAGCCACCATCAACGATGGTTGTCTAGAGCAACCCGATCTCCATGCCTTTCTATCCATCCGCGTATGTTTTGTCGATTGCTTTCCTACGTGGCGTCTACATTTAGTGCATTGCTGTACTTCTTTGGTTTCCCTCACTTCTCCCTTCCTGGAGGTCTCCACGCTCACACGTTCTTAATCTCACGATCCAAGCGTCTCATATGGCCATATCATTATAGAGGGCTAGATTCTGTTCATTGTACCATTCTTCGCTTATCGTTTTCGCTGCAAACATCTCTATTAGTTTGCTTTTTCGACGTCTTCTCCAAAACATAATTTCCAATATGTGGAGACTTACATTCATTTTGATGTTAGTATCTATGTTTCTGACCCATATGACACAGTCCTTTCCGCAAAGCTTTTGTGCGGTTACTACTTTGTAGCTTTTGAGGTATCACTGTTCTATAACAGTGGGTCTACCACTCAAATTATGACCTCAGGCTGCCTTATTTTATTCTTTACATCCTAAAAACCCCTAACATTCGCTATAAGTATAACGCCGAAGTGTTTATATGAGATTTTACTTTTAACAATTCCACGCTCTTCCTCTCCTATACCTACATATTGCATTTTCCCTGTATTTGTCTGCATGCCTCACTCCTCGCAAGCCTCGACTAATTTTCCAAACCTGCACCTTCAGCCTCCTCTGTAACAGTTTCTTGGTCGTCCGGAAACAGAAGGCTATACACAGGGCGTCTCATTTATTTTCACCACCACACAACTTTTTGTACACCAATAAAATAAAAAATGCATCTAGAAAATGTTATTTAACTACCAGGGAGACATTAAACAGCATAAAAGCCCACTTTGTAGCTTTGCGCGTTACGAAGTTATGGACAGCTGTGCGTCTTTTTTATGTTGCGCTCTATATTTTTTTATTTGATAATCCACTTCCTCCCTTCACATCTTTTTTTAAAATCATCACAATGTACCATTCACTTAAATATGACGTTATTAAAAACGTAATACAATAATGAATTGTTCAAATACTGCACGTACCCGGGTACGGTGACTCGCCCACCTGATGAAGTTGACAGGAAGCAAGTGGAAAAACTAAAGAAAACGTACACCGGCCATTCATTCAACCATTTTCAGTTGAAAGTTTGTTTGAGTTCAACATACATCAGCAAAGTGGTGATGACGAAGTTTTAATCAACTGTACGCAACATATCGTTTAAAAGTAGTGGAATACAGTAATATACGCATCTGCATTGTAAATAAGGATACGTTATTGCGGTTACTGTTCTAACAACTAATATTCTGTATAGATGAGTAGTGTTGCTACATTCTGTGCGTTGCTAGACAACGTACTCACACAAACCTTCGTCTGAAAATGGTAGGTTGATCGAAATTGTGAGAAAATTATAAGCTGTTTTTCTTAACATATATAATCACTCTTATTCCTAGTTTTGTGATATCATCTTCAGGAACAGCATGTACTTAGAGTGTAAGTTATAACTCAATTGATGTTAAAAGTCGTGCAATATAATCATGCAGAAAGTTAGATCCAGTTCACTACCGACATCTTTCCAGCAGTTCGAAAAAATCTAAGTAATTCGTTCTATACAAACGATGTCGTCTATTGTGTCGTAGTAGTAGTAATTCGTGATGCCTTTCTTTGCACTACTTGATTTGGTGCTGAACAATCTTCTAACACGTAGCTTGGGTTGCAATGCTGATTTCTCCTCACGTGACATGTTCTAACACGACGGGATGCAAACACGTATGGCGCAGTTCGTTACTAAGAGCGGGGTGAGTACATCGGCTGAGATTTGTCTCTCGCCTGTCGGTATCTATATGTCAGTATATTGGCACTGACATGGTCTAAATGTTGCTTATCAGCGCATAGATGGCAAAATATCTCTAGCCTATTGCAGGGAAATATTTGCGGATGCAGTGAGTAGCGGTACACCTGAACATGAATAGTCTTCAAGAAGAATGTTTTACTACTTACATTATTCGTTATTTAACTTATTAATACTCTAAATGTACGAGTTACATGAAGATGAGCACCAAAGACATGAAAATGCAAAACAATCAGTTAATAAAATAAAATATAAATTGTAGCCAACAACTGTATTAAAATTAAATTTACAACATAGGAAGGACAGCGTAAGTTCCAGAGATGTAATTCCTAGGCTACGATCCAGTTTTTTCGTTGTTCATGAGCTTACATGTACTGTAACACACTATTCGGTGAATGGTATACCAATACATACGGTGCCCATGCATCGAGAACGTCCATAATCGTCCACAAACTGCTGAAAACAGAAAATTGTCGGAATGCAATACCCTGCAGAATGTCGAATACTTTGGCGTGTCTTATATGATATTAATTTTTGTCTGCGTAAGTGCTGTATTCCTTAACTCCATTCGATTGCTCATAAAATTAATGTGTAGTGGAATGGCGCTTGCTAATGGTGGCGGCGATATTTCTACGTAACAAAGACGGAAAATGTAGAGCGTATGAAGAGCAAGGTTGCAGGTACTTTATGTTTAGTGGAGACCGAAGGGATAATTATCTTAATCTGACAACCTGACTGTTCACTGTCTGTTCATTTCCAGCTTATGTACGTATAAGTTCAATGTAAAATTTAACATGAGTCATATAATTTATACCCTGCTTTTTAAGAGCACCTGAACGACTTGAAGAGCAATAGATTGTCCGATATAGGAAACAGCGAATAGTTGCTCCAAAATGACATTAAAATCGATAGCATTTTTTTAATTTAAAGATTCAAAATAATTGCTCGAATATACAAGTAGATTATAAAAGCTTCACATCGTGAACTATACTCCTAGACCTACGAATTTTTTAATGTAATATCTTCGAAAGGTTGAAATATTATGGTGCCCAAGTTATGCAGGAAATTATGTCAGGAAATTTCTGCATTGAGTCGTACTAATATCTCGAAGCCAACAACAGACGGTAGATGGCAGACCCAATGGCCTCGTCGTACTTTCTGGGCGTCTTGGAGCACTTAAGGCAACCTGATGACGATAACTTTGTGGTCTATTATGTGGTCAACCTTGCCCGTATTGCAGGCGAATCTTTTCCACTGCTGTGAATTAATGATACTATGTTGAACTCTTGGCCCATCTTGTTCTACGGCTGGCTTCTAATTTTTCTGCGATCCTGACAAGCATGTTGTCATATAAATGCTCTTACTGCGTCACTCTCCTCCGCTTCGATTCGAATGATGTATGCCAAACGCATGTAACGTGCCGTTAGAAGCCCTGTGTTTAGGACATCACCACCATTTGAAGAGACACTTAGCGGTCTGAAATTTTCCTGTTCTCCCTACGTCACCTGTTTTCTTTTAATCGTGTTGCAGTTTAAGTCCCAGTTACACAATGTTATCATTGGATCTGAAAGATGGCGGGGCGGGGAAACTTTCGGTTTTGAAGTGTAAGTATCTGGGAGGAAATATACCACAGCCATCTTGAACGCAACAATGCCATTTCGCCTCTATCATTTAAAGGAAGTCGCGGGAAACTTATAGCAGTATCACCATACGGGAAAATACATCGGTACTAGATCGGGGTGTAAGAGCCACTTTGGATAGTCCAGCATTGCGTTTATGAATTTGACTATTTGTATGTTTATCAAATCATAGGAAATTGCTTCATCCCTGTCAAGACATTTTGAACACTTGAAGGATATATTGGACATGTGACTCGGGTGTTGTCTCTTCTTGATTTGATACTCATATGACCTGAGTACACGTTGTGAGGCACAAGTGGAGTAATTATTATCCATCTTCGCTCTTATTCTGTAACATCTGTAACTAAAATCTTTCAACTGAATGTCAGCAGACTACCAGAGTACTTAGGACGTGTTCTTGCCCTCCGTCAGAATAAATCAAACAAAGTCCGTCATAAAAGAATAGAGAATGATTATGAAAATTCCGTATAGGTTCTCATTACCAGTTACGTTCAACAAATAGTGATGGCTTTCCAAGAAAGATCTTTTTGATTTCAGTTTTGTCTGCATTCGTTCCATACAAACTTTTTTGCATGTCATGTCCATTTAAGAACAAATTATTAGTAGTAATTCTACGTCTTATTCCGTTCTTGTCATTGTAAATGGCGCACATTTCACCTCTTTTGTATCCATTAAAGTATGATCCAGAACTTTCTGAGACGAAGTAATAGCTTCACTTGATCCTATTGTCTCTTGCTGCAAGTGTACCAAAGTATGTCACAGTATTTTGAACAGAAATATTGTTTCATGCTCTGAAAATCCTACCGAACTTTACTACTCTTAAAACAGTTCCAAAATTTGATGATAGATGTTTCAATGTTACTGTTATCCCTTTTTTCCCTGATAATGTCTCCATCTAATCTTCACTATAACACTGCACACGTTTCCTGTCCCATCTACCCGTAGTCATTTGTCTTAAAGTAGTCTTCATATTACATCTTCTTTTTGGGTGGGGTCGTGAAATATTATCCAGGACTGTGAATGAAAAACGTAAAGCTATAACTTTGGATTTTCTGTTGATACAATACCTTTTCCTCTTTGATAGTACCGAAATACTGTACGGAAGAGTCCCTCAGCGTCATTATTAAATAGAAAGTGTCTGGCAAACCTGCCATTGCACGGGTTACCATTTTGCCAGTTGTCTATTAAATCCCTCAGCGTCAGTATGCTATAGAAACTGGCTGACAAACCCAGGATTGCACTGGTTTCCATTTTGACAGCTTTCTATTAAAAAGGAAAATGGAACTGCTTTTTTGTGTAAGAGCGAAAGAAATTCATTACCATGTGTTCGTGAAATCACCTTTGATATTATGAAACAACTTCTTTTACTCTCTGCGCAGATACTTCTCCTGTCTACAACTTGTCTTTTAAACGTCTCTATTGCAACGTTTCTTGTTTTCTCTATAGACGGCCATTGTTTCGCCTACAGTCATCTGAACCTCTGAGCGTATCATGGATTTCCTCATGTGGACTCGTCTGTAAGAGCATCTTGGTAGTAAAGAACAAATACATCAAGACTTCATTCATGTGCTGGTTTTGTCCACGCTTCTCAGTATTATGACGTAATGTCTCGTGACCTATGTGTCATACCGCGATATAACTCTGTAGGCACATTCAGCGACATATATGCATACTATCTGCAAAATGCACTGCAAAATAGACTTACTAGCAAAGAAGTGATAAATTTAAACGGTATGCACGAAGCTGCAATTTTTCTCGCATCTCAAGGTTTTTGACGTCATACTTACTGAAATATGATACGTAGGTGGGTCTTATCCCAGAACGATTGTTACCTGACAGTAAGGGATTTGAGTAATAAATTTAGTTGAAACTGGTCTTGTGGCGAAGATGAGTAACGCACGCAGACACACACACACACACACACACACACACACACAAACGTACATGCATACATTTTTATAATAAGTACATGGATCATCTACAACCTGTTGAGATAACTTGCACGGAGCTGGATGAATAACCATATTTCACCTAAAATACTTAACGTACGACATGAAGTCTCCGTTATTGGTATGTACTCCAAATTTGTGATGCAGGAAACAAAACACCTGAAATCCGTTTGAGGTGAAGAGATTAACTGCACTGCTGTTTCGCTCACTCAGTTTTTTACCCAAGTTCGATTCATGAAAAATGGGGACATGTCCAGCAAGAGATGTGGGCATAGCTGGGCTGACAAATCTAATTAAAACCGCTGCTGCAGAAGTTTCACCACGCCTAGTTTGGTAGGTAACTGATTTAGAACTTAACATTTCTAGTTCACCACGTGTATCCATTTACAACCAGAATCACAGTGTTATTAATAACTTAATAGTCGATCATTTGCATTAACATTGTGTAAATTCACGCGCAGGTTAGAAACTGTAGCGTTATTAACATCTTAATATTACATGTAAATGGGATCATTTCGGGGAACATAATATCTCAGTTTGACAAGGACGGGTGTCGAAGATATTGATGGCGTGGAAAAAGGAACATTTGTTTCTCGACGCTGTAATCATTAGTGGAGATATTAATCACCCAAAAAATATTTGGGAATATTACGGTTCTGTTAGTGATGGACGTGACAAGACATCCTGTGAAACATTACTGACTGTCTTCTCTGAAAATTGTTTAGAACAGATAGTTCGAAACTCCACTCATGATGGAGATGTATTAGATCTAATGGCAACCAACAGACCTAACTCTTTGATTATGTCAACATCTAAACTGGCATTAGTAGCCACTAGGCAGTTGTGGAAATAATTAATATCAAAGTACAAATGGTATTCAGAAGCAGAAAGTTTTATATGTTCGGTAAACTAGATAAAAAGTCGTGTTGTCATACCCCAATTACGAAATAGAAACTTTTAGCAAAGGACACGAGCATGTAGAGGAACTGAGGTTTAGTTTTTAAAAATATTTGAGCATGCACTGTATAGATATGTACCCTGTGAAACAGTTCATGACAGTATACAGCCACTGTAAAGAAACTTGTAATGTTACAGAGACCTTTGCGTAATATGGGTAGAACAAAGTGCAGGGCTATAGATAGCTATATGCAGAATAAAACGCGTTTGGCTGTTAAGAGAGCAATACATGAAGCCTTCGATGACTACCATGCGAGAACATTCTCAAATAATGTTTCCGAAAACTCAAAGAAATTTCAACTGTGACATATCGTAAAACCTTCGAACAAAAATCCGTGCCCAGTACTTGGAATAAAGCACAAGTCACACGCGTCTACAAGCAGCATAGTGGAAGTGACACATAAAACTATCGTCCAACATCTTTAACGTCAATTTGTCGTAGAATCTCAGAACATATTTTGAGCTCAAACGTATTATTAAAAGGACGATCATATGCGGCATGAAGCGCAATTTGTGACCCCATCGTGAATGTTTTGGTAAGGAGGACACGGCAAGTAATCCTGGATGCAGAGTCATCAACGGATGTAGAAGTAACTTCGGTTTGCCCCTGGGAAGTGTTTTGGGACCGTTATTGTTCGTGTTGTATATTAATGACCCAGCAGACAACACTAATACTAACCTCTGAATTATTGTACGTCATGCAGTTGTGTATAAAGAAGAACTTCCTGAAAAACCAATAAAATTTCAAAGATATACAAAGACTGGAAACTTGCTTTAACTGTTCAGAAATGTAGCACTCTGCACTTCACAAAAAGAAAAGCCGCATTATCGTATGACTAGTATAAATGAGACACATTTGGAATCGGTTAACTCATACAAAAACCTGGTTGTAAGATTTGTAGCGATATAAAATATTATGATCACGTAAACTCAATGATGAGTAAAGCAGGCCACAAATTTCGGTATTTTGATAGAATACTGGGGAAATAGAATCATTCTACAAAGGAGACTGCTTACAAATCACTCTTGCAAGCCATCCTAGAAAATTACTTAAGTGTGTGGGACCCGTACCAAATATGACTAACAAGGGTCACAGGTGTGTTTCACGGGTGGGGCATGTCACAGATACGTTGAAGAAATTGAATTGGCGAACTGTTGTAGGTAGGCGTAAACTATCCCACAAAAGTCTGCTACGAAAGTTTCAAGAACCAGTTTTAAATGAAATATACTACAACTCCCTACATATGCTCACACAGGGATCGTGAGTATAAGATTAGATTAATCTCAGCACACACCGAGGCATTTAAATACTCATTCTTCGCGCGATCCGTAAGCGAATGAAACAGGAGAAAGCCATAACAACTGGTAGAATAGGATGTACCGCCTGCCATGCATTTCAGAGATATTTGTAGACTATAGATATGCTTGTATATACGGAGGTAATTACGGAAACGAAACAATAAGCACCCATTTTTACATAGAATATGCATAGTTTGGAGTCTAAGCTTCTTAACGATTTATTCAAGTGGCTGGGTAAATATATAACTATTGCTTATGTTCTTGAAGAAGAAGTAGCGAAGCAAAGACATAAAACGATCTGAGTTTGAGTAAAGCGACAGAGAAAGCTTTTCTCTTCACATGAGACGTTTTGGTGACATTTTAGCGAGGAGTTTATCCTGGAGAAGCAAGAATATTGTAGTGAAGGAGACAGTAAAGGTTACTGGAACGGAGGAATTCCTAAGAAAGTATGTAACTGTAGTATCTGAGCCGTAAGTGTGGATTGTTTTCATGAATTATTGAATACATCATAGTGTTTGGTCAGCGTAATTTAAGGCTGTATCGTTTACAAAGAAAGGAATAGGACCCAGCTAATATTTTTATGTGAAATTTCTAAGCGTAGCTAGTCTGTCTATGCATATATGACTTACATCACAACTGCATAGATTCATGTAAAGCACCGCACATGTAAAGCACATTAAAGACATTTTATATAGAGTGTCAGACAAATAATACATAAAGTTTAAATTCGAAGTAATATATATCCTAATTATAACGGATACATGTTTGTTATAATGAAAATGAAGTCGATGATTTATTTGAACCAGACACGTGAACTTACATACGTATCTTTCCGTCCGTTGTTCTAGTACATAAGTTTGAAGAATTATTATACCACAGGTGGTCTAAGAGCGAATGCCTACAATTTTTGTTCAAAGTAAAAAGGAACATCATATTCATTTCATTCATGAAGGTAAAATCCTCCGTAATGCTAAAATGCAAATAGCAAATATTTCACCCCCATGAGTCAAAAACAGCACTTTTATGCACCTTACTTACCTGTATGAAACTATTCTGCCAATCGTACAGACGAATCTACTTATGTAAGTTGTACATACTGTAATCTACCCCTTCCTACTGTTTGCAGCTATTGTCCACAATAAGCAAAGTCTTTTATGAAAAATTTGAGAGGAGCGAAGACTACAGTGAACTTCGTAGTTTATTTACCTTTTCATGTACCGTTGGCTCCAGTTCTTGTTGCCTATGGGTCTGATTCTTGAAGTTGGAGTTCTCACATCTTAGGTCCTCATGTTTGAATTAATATGAATAAATTTGAAGATTGTTGTTGCAGAATTTTCGTTGTTACGCCAATATATTTTGTCACATTTCTGTATATCATGTAGTCTTTTGAATTTTCACATTAACAATACTGAAATGACATTGATGGTCCAAAATACAGAAATACGTCCGATCACGTCAGAGGCATGTTTACAACTATTTCACTCTACGGTAATAACCATATTCCAAAGGATTTACAGCTTTTCTAGACAAACGAATTTCTATTACTTTCAAGTATTACTTCATAAATGAAACCAGAAATAAACATAGTAAACAACACTAGATTGGGTAATTTTAATAGAAATTTTAAGTGTGCCAAAAAATTTGTAGTTTCAAATCTTCCTTGAAAATGTAATTTTAATTTTACATGCAGATCTAGTACTTATCGATTGTAACATCGAAAATAAATTAATTCATTTCCATGAATTTGAACTTGAAATAAAACAATCTGTGTATAAAATTATACGAAAGTTTTCAGAAAAGCTACTGAGATGATACTGACCTGTCCAAAATTCGAAAAATAATACTGGTATCGACAACTAGCGTTGCGGAAAAGTAATGCTGGAGGAGGCTGTTCCGTTACAATACAGATACTGAAATACAGTGGTACACTGAAAAATTTTATTATGTTGCCTACCTGCACGTAATACAAATCAAAATTGTATGGGCTGCAGACTTTTTTATCCAGACCGTATATTCGTATATCAACATTATGCCATGACTGATGTGACAATGATCTTATCTTTAAATTCGTATATGAACTTCATGTAATGAACAATACGACAATGATCTTATCTGTTTGTCACAGTGAAAGGGAAACCTTCACTTCACCTTTTTTGTGAATTGACTGCACAGAAGCGGTTCCAGGACTTGTAGTAAGAGAGACATTTTTTTCCTTTCTATTTGCCTTGTGATATGGTAGTTATAAAACAGCCAACCGGTTTACTTTTACCAGGTTTCGACAACGACTGTGATTATATACACATATAAATAAACATTAACACAGAGAAATTAAAGTAAACCAGTTTTAATTCCTACCAGATTTATAAGAATACTACACACACATACTGACAAACGAATTTAAGAGCAATAATGCTCAGTCACATAAGATACAGCATTAAGATGTTCATACTATAACCACATGAAATTAAAGACACTGAAACTGACTTAAATCTGATAACTGCTCGTATAACTATAGCTATATGGGATAGAACGGTACGCACCGCTAAAAGCTGCAAGAGGTGACAGTTACTGGAAGTGGCATCAGACTTGTAAGAGGCATACATGCCGAAGTTGCCACAAGAAACAGGTTGTGCCAGCTATTAACAGTCGAAAATAACAGCTGCCTAGTTTTTGAAAAATATTAAAAAAATCGTACGTATATTAAGTGTTCACCTCAAATATCAATAGTCAGTATTATGCAAATTCGGATGATTATGTAAGAAAATGCGACTACTACCATTACATATACACTCCTGGAAATTGAAATAAGAACACCGTGAATTCATTGTCCCAGGAAGGGGAAACTTTATTGACACATTCCTGGGGTCAGATACATCACATGATCACACTGACAGAACCACAGGCACATAGACACAGGCAACAGAGCATGCACAATGTCGGCACTAGTACAGTGTATATCCACCTTTCGCAGCAATGCAGGCTGCTATTCTCCCATGGAGACGATCGTAGAGATGCTGGATGTAGTCCTGTGGAACGGCTTGCCATGCCATTTCCACCTGGCGCCTCAGTTGGACCAGCGTTCGTGCTGGACGTGCAGACCGCGTGAGACGACGCTTCATCCAGTCCCAAACATGGTCAATGGGGGACAGATCCGGAGATCTTGCTGGCCAGGGTAGTTGACTTACACCTTCTAGAGCACGTTGGGTGGCACGGGATACATGCGGACGTGCATTGTCCTGTTGGAACAGCAAGTTCCCTTGCCGGTCAAGGAATGGTAGAACGATGGGTTCGATGACGGTTTGGATGTACCGTGCACTATTCAGTGTCCCCTCGACGATCACCAGTGGTGTACGGCCAATGTAGGAGATCGCTCCCCACACCATGATGCCGGGTGTTGGCCCTGTGTGCCTCGGTCGTATGCAGCCCTGATTGTGGCGCTCACCTGCACGGCGCCAAACACGCATACGACCATCATTGGCACCAAGGCAGAAGCGACTCTCATCGCTGAAGACGACACGTCTCCATTCGTCCCTCCATTCACGCCTGTCGCGACACCACTGGAGGAGGGCTGCACGATGTTGGGGCGTGAGCGGAAGACGGCCTAACGGTGTGCGGGACCGTAGCCCAGCTTCATGGAGACGGTTGCGAATGGTCCTCGCCGATACCCCAGGAGCAACAGTGTCCCTAATTTGCTGGGAAGTGGCGGTGCGGTCCCCTACGGCACTGCGTAGGATCCTACGGTCTTGGCGTGCATCCGTGCGTCGCTGCGGTTCGCTCCCAGGTCGACGGGCACGTGCACCTTCCGCCGACCACTGGCGACAACATCGATGTACTATGGAGACCTCACGCCCCACGTGTTGAGCAATTCGGCGGTACGTCCACCCGGCCTCCCGCATGCCCACTATACGCCCTCGCTCAAAGTCCGTCAACTGCACATACGGTTCACGTCCACGCTGTCGCGGCATGCTACCAGTGTTAAAGACTGCGATGGAGCTCCGTATGCTACGGCAAACTGGCTGACACTGACGGCGGCGGTGCACAAATGCTGCGCAGCTGGCGCCATTCGACGGCCAACACCGCTGTTCCTGGTGTGTCCGCTGTGCCGTGCGTGTGATCATTGCTTGTACAGCCCTCTCGCAGTGTCCGGAGCTAGTATGGTGGGTCTGACACACCGGTGTCAATGTGTTCTTTTTTCCATTTCCAGGAGTGTATTTTTGCCTGAAACTATTAAATGTAATAAATGAAAACTAGAGAGGAAATCGACATTGTGTAGTCCACTCTGACCAAGAAAAGGAAGCTCAACTTTACGCATTTCCAAGTAACGGCTTTTTACCAACAAAAATTTTTTATTACGCAACTGCAACTGTTCGTTAAGAATGAATCCATCATTAAATGAATGGTGTCTGAGAATTTCTCTCTCTCTCTCTCTCTCTCTCTCTCTCTCTCTCTCTCCGTCCGAACAGGCCTTGGTAGACCCAACGGTACCGACCGGCCGCTGTGTCATCCACTCAGGCCAGGGGCTGCGGATATGGAGGGGCACGTGGTCAGCACACAGTTCTGCCGGCCGTTGTCAGATTTCGTGACCGCAGCCACTACTTCTCAGTCAAGTAGCTCCTCAGTTTTCCTCACGAGGGCTGAGTGCACCCCACTTGCCAACAGCGCTCGACAGACCGGACGGTCACCCATCCAAGTGCTAGCCCAGCCCGACAGTGCTTAACTTAGGTGTTCTGACGGGGACCAGTGTTACCACTGCGGCAGGGCCATTGGCGCTGAGAATTTCTGACTTGTTAAAAATTATAAGTCTAAAGACTCCACTCTCTGAGTGCAGGATACAGGTTTCATGAACTTCTTTAGGCCTGTGAGCAGTAATAAATAAATGATATGCGATGGACAGGTTATGTATCTTGTTACTTTTTTTCCTAGTAGATGTGCCTTCTGTCTAACAGATGTTGCGCGTCCTATTTGTCCAACATAATAGGCTGGACGTATATCGTAGATAATTTTATAGGCACTTCAGTTTTGTAAGGGAGAATACTGAGGTTCCAAATAACGAATATCATTAATTTTAAGTTGTTCTTACAGTTATATTTGTTTTGGAGGAGACGATCAACCCTGCCAGACACAGGTCGTAATTGCTATATGAGAAAGAAACTTCTTTTCATTACGCTCATTATTAGTGGAAGTAATTCTGATGTTCCTTTTATTTTTGAAAATATTATCCACTATGATTATCTCAGATCCATTATTGACAGGAATCGTTTTAATCAAATTCGTTTTAGCTTCGAGATTTTCACCAGATAAGGGAGTAGAAACTGACCTATATGGATGAAGGAATGAAAAAAAGTGAGAATGAATTCAAATGTTCAAATGTGTGTGATTTCCTAAGGGACCAAGTGCTGAGGTCATCGGTCCCTAGACTTACATACTACTTACACTAACTTAAACTAACTTATGCTAAGAAGAAAACACACACCCATGCCCGAGTGAGGACTCGAACCTCCGACGGGAGGGTCCGAGTAATCCGTGACATGGCGCCTCAAACCGCGCGGCCGCTCCGCGCGGCAGGTGAGAATGAAGGTGTGTTGAAGGGGGCGGCACTATCTGGTTATCATATGGTAACGAACACTTCTCGACATCTACATCTACATCCATACTCCGCAAGCCACCTGACGGTGTGTGGCGGAGGGTACCTTCAGTACCTCTATCGGTTCTCCCTTCTATTCCGCCGGCCGTGGTGGCCAAGCGGTTAAAGGCGCTACAGTCTAGAACCGCGCGACCGCTACGGTCGCAGGTTCGAATCCTGCCTCGGGCATGGATGTGTGTGGTGTCCTTAGGTTAGTTAGGTTTAATTAGTTCTAAGTTCTAGGCGACTGATGACCTTAGAAGTTAAGTCGCATAGTGCTCAGAGCCATTTGAACCATTTGAACCTTCTATTCCAGTCTCGTATTGTTCGTGGAAAGAAGGATTCTCGGTATGCCTCTGTGTGGGCTCTAATCTCTCTGATTTGATCCTCATGGTCTCTTCGCGAGATATAGGTAGGAGGGAGCAATATACTGGTTGACTCTTCGGGGAGGGTATCTTCTCGAAACTTTAACAAAAGCCCGTACCGAGCTACTGAGCGTCTCTCCTGCAGAGTCTTCCACTGGAGTTTATCTATCATCTCCGTAACGATTTAGCGGTTACTAAATGATCCTGTAACGAAGCGCGCTGTTCTCCGTTGGATCTCCTCTATCTCTTCCATCAACCCTACCTGGTACAGATCCCACGCTGGTGAGCAGTATTCAAGCAGTGGGCGAACAAGTGTACTGTAGCCTACTTGCTTTGTTTTCGGACAGCATTTCCTTAGGATTCTTCCAACGAATCTCAGCCTGGCATCTGCCATACCGACGATTAACTTTAAATGGTCATTCCATTTTAAATCACTCCTAAAGCCTACTCCCAGATAATTTTTGTAATTAACTGCTTCCAGATGGTGACCTGCTATGTTGTAGCTAAATGATAAAGGATCTATCTTTCTGTGTATTCGCAGCACATTACACTTGTCTATATTGAAGGCCCAGCTACTGACAAACATAGCGTTACTTTTCGACAAACGCGTCGATATCGTCGACTTAATACAGGCTTACCTCTGAGGATAAGTGTTTGTAGTGCAATGTGTTGTCCAGCAGCAGTACTCCAGCTTTCGTTCTCAGTCTTGAAATTAAATAACAGAGAAGACAACGTCTTCTATCACATAGAATCGAAATTATTACATACAAATCGCGCGCTGCCAAATCAACGTAATCACCCTTGGCTGCGATGTTAACTACTGACACACAACTGTTTTTGTTTTAGTCTTACTGTTAGCCGCTAATGAAGCATTGTAAAGATAAGCATAAGTAATTTCAAATGGTCCGATTCAGATGAATATTGTACATCGAAATAAAGTACTATAAACTAAGGGAATGAGTACCGTAAAAAGTCGTGCAATGGAAATAAGAATGAAAGTGAAATGTGATTCACATTCCAATAAGTATTCAGGGAAACGATGTTGATTACCGTATAGCTACTCACTCAGTTGCCGCCAGCGACTTTGAAGAGAGCGAGTAGTTGTGAATTTGAAATGTACTGATACCATTTTCACGGCGTTAACTGCAGTGCGATATTTTCCCACCGCTTAAGAGGATGACACAACTACAGTCATCGTGGGCTTTGTACCATTAATCACAACTAACACGAAACTTCACGTGGCCTTACGCATTAGCAGTGTCTGAATGACGTCTAATATGGTGAAGTTCCTTTGAAAAGAAGTGTGTTCCAACTGCAGTGCTTTTCACATATTCCTGACATGGTTCAGTACTGAAAAGCGTACAGACTCCTCTTTTTATATTCCGAATGTAAGTGGTTAGTTTCTTTGAATATTGAGACGATGTATCCAAAACGTTGAAAAAACGTAACTTGCAGACACTCGACGAAGAACAGCGTGCATACTGTGAGAACATGGTTACAAAACTATTAGAATCGTCTTTCATCTTAGTAACAAATAATATTTATCTGCTGCTTCTGTTTAAAATGATGGCATTCGGAGTGCTGCAGTGTGGGCTGTATACATCACAGGACGCTGTAACATTGTAGGTATGTTCATTAATCGGTGCGCTCGCGGGGTATGCTGAAAAAATAACAGGTCCTCATTCTGGCAACAGGTGAAAATATGTCGCTGCAAACAGTGAGAGTGTGAAATGTTTTCTGTTTCGATGTCAGAGCGCTGTGTTTATCGCTTGGCGATGCGCTTTGATTTCTGTTATGTAGAGACTGCTGGTGTAAAGGGTCATGAAGGTTGAAGTTAGCTGCATGAACACAATGGCTATTGAAGAGAAAAACCGTGCACTCCTGGTGAAGCTGTTTTATAAGACCACCAACAATAGCAGCGGTGTATTGTGGGAATATCACTGACAGAAGCCGATGTGAACGGGCACTATGGCAATAAATAAGCTAAAGAATATGATCGAGAAATCTGAAGAAACAGACGAATTAGGTGGTGCAGCAGGAAGAGGACGGCGACCCACCATCATGGCAGAAAATAAAAAATAAAAAAAAATGTGTGTGAAATCTTATGAGACTTAACTGCTAAAGTCATCAGTCCCTAAGCTTACACACTACTTAACCTAAATTATCCTAAGGACAAACACACACACCCATTCCCGAGGGAGGACTCGAACCTCCCCCGGGACCAGCCGCACAGTCCATAACTGCAACACCTAGACCCCTCGGCTAATCCCGCCCGTCACCATAGCAGACAAATTTGCTGTAGCTACAGCTGACCGTGCAGCACAAGCCTCAAATTCGGCGGCCTCTAGTCCAGCTATGTCACGGGGAATTTTTTCTCCCCTGGCCAGCAGTTCAAAAGGTTTTGCGGTGTATTTTGCACTGGTATCCCTACTAGAAAACGACTGTGAACCAAATGAAGCCCCAAAATAGACTATAATGCCGAGACTTTGCCATTCGATTTGGTTGCAGCCTCTCCCCGATGTTATTCAATCTGTATATTGAGCAAGCAGTAAAGGAAACAAAAGAAAAATTCGGAGTAGGTGTTGAAATCCATGGAGAAGAAATAAAAATTTTGAGGTTCGCCGATGACATTGTAATTCTGTCAGAGACAGCAAAGGACTTGGAAGAACAGTTGAACGGAATGGATGGTGTCTTGAAGGGAGGATATAAGATGAACATCAACAAAAGCAAAACGAGGATAATGGAATGTAGTCGAATTAAGTCGGGTGATGTTGAGGGTATTAGATTAGGAAATGAGACACTTAAAGTAGTAAAGGAGTTTTGCTATTTGGGGAGCAAAATAACTGATGATGGTCGAAGTCGAGAGGATATAAAATATAGACTGGCAATGGGAAGGAAAGCGTTTCTGAAGAAGAGAAATTTGTTAACATCGAGTATAGATTTAAGTGTCAGGAAGTCATTTCTGAAAGTATTTGTATGGAGTGTAGCCATGTATGGAAGTGAAACATGGACGGTAAATAGTTTGGACAAGAAGAGAATAGAAGCTTTCGAAATGTGGTGCTACAGAAGAATGCTGAAGATTAGATGGGTGGATCACATAACTAATGAGGAAGTATTGAATAGGATTGGGGAGAAGAGAAGTTTGTGGCACAACTTGACCAGAAGAAGGGATCGGTTGGTAGGACATGTTCTGAGGCATCAAGGGATCACCAATTTAGTATTGGAGGGCAGCGTGGAGGGTAAAAATCGTAGGGGGGGACCAAGAGATGAATACACTAAGCAGATTCAGAAGGATGTAGGTTGCAGTAGGTACTGGGAGATGAAGAAGCTTGCACAGGATAGAGTAGCATGGAGAGCTGCATCAAACCAGTCTCAGGACTGAAGACCACAACAACAACAACAGAAATGGATAACGTGGGGTTGGGGGATATTCTTTGGACGAGCGAGGGCCATTTTAATCTGCGCGCTGCCGTGAATCCACAGGGCTGGACTGTCGTATATGAGGCTCTACTCCACAACATGTTGTAGAGCTACATGCGTAGCACTTAGATTACGTGACTGTCGGGTGTTTCCACAAGTTCCTTCATTCTCGGTTCGTTTTTCTTCGAGGAGATGAACTTTGTTGGTCTGTTGGGTGTACAGCGACATCTGAATTCTATAACGATTTCCTTGTGCAAGACGCGATTCCAAGTCTGCAAGAACGCAACTATGTCCACACCACTATTTTCATGAACATCTCGCTTGCCAGCTTTCGAGAAACCATCGGAAACGAACGCATCATCTCTAGGCAGTTTCAAGATGTGTGGCCTTCCAGATCCCCCGATCTAAATCCTTGTGACTTCTGGTTGTGGGGATATGTGAAAGAAATTGTCTACCATGGACGTACCTGGGCTCCTCTTGATCTGAAGGACGGCACACGACTACATATCGCTCTGACTGCGTGGGAACGCTGTGAGGAATTGTCGGACGTCCCATGTTATGGATGCTACACGTAGCAGAGTGGGGATACCATGTTGAACACATGCTCTAACTTATCATATCCTAATAACATGTCAGAAACTCGTTTATCTCGTGCTTGATGGTTCTTCCCTTTCTTCCGCGCTAGTACCATACTCTGATTGCTTACAGCGCCATATTTTCACCTGGAGGTTGGTGGTGGGAATGAAACTACTATTTTTGAGCATACTTTGCGAGCACGCCAATTAATGAACTCAACTGTGATGTTTCAGCATCCTGTGATACATGCAGCCCTCATGGCAGTACTCGAAACACTAGTTTAATTACAGGCACCCGGTAAGCATCCCACTGAGATCACGTACACAATAACAGATCGCAGAGAGGCGTACCAGCAGCCACTCCTCCAATACACCTATTGTTAACGGAACAGAAAGAAACCCACATATGTTGTCCACATGAAGTACTCACGGATGCGAACTTCACAATGATTCACAGGAAATATATTCACAAAAGAGCCAAAAATTTGTAAGTACTGACAAGCGTAAGAATAATTACCAGCTGGTGTTACTGCGGGCACATTACGCGATAAGGAAAGCACGGGGCGTTCAAAAAGACTTTCCTCAGTGCCGCATGATTGTTAGTCGTACGCGCCGTATGGTTGTTCGCCTGCCTGGGTTAGTTCCCTTCAAGTGGACTCTCCCAACATTCCACTGTTTAATTTATCTCAGCCAGCGTCAGTAGTATCGTCGGTGTGTGTCGTTGCGTATTGACGTGAACGTGTAAGTTTAGTACCTTTGTTCGTTTGTTTCGTTTTTGCAGTGTTAAAATTCCAACCATTGAAGAAAGTGTGTTTTTAGACGAACAAGAGTTCAAAGATTGCGGTAAATGCACAGTTTCAGTTCGTCAAACATTTAATTCAACGCTCCCACATCGCGATACTGTGCAAGATTTGATTAACAAATTTCGAAGTACGGGTTCAGTGACAGATGCACCGGGAGAAGTGGTCGTCTTAAACTATTCCATATTTCCGATAAAATGTCCATGAGTCCGAACAAGTCAGTAAGAAAACTCGCCCAGGAAATCGATGATAGTGTCGGAACGGCCCACACAGATGTAAGGAAAAATTTAGAACTTTACCTGTACAAAGTGACAGTCGTGCAAGAACTGAAAAATACTATTCATGGCAAGAAACTGCATTATTTTCAATGTTTCAAAAATTTCGTTCAACAAAATGAAAGGGATATTCTTAATGAAACGTTTTTCACTGATGAGGCATCGTTTCATTTATTCGGGAACATGAACTCACAAAATTCTCGTATGTGGAGATCCATTGTGTATTCATGAGGAACCACCTCATTCTGTGAAAATAGGAGTTTGGATTGCAATTTCTAGACGTCGGATTGTGGCTCCCATATTTTTCAACGAAACAATAAACGCACAACGATACTGCAGTGAGTTTCTGTTCGGTATATTCACTGCGGCATACGGCACGCGCGGCTAACAATCATACGGCACTGCGGAGAGACTTTTTGAACAGCCCGTATATGAGTAGAACAGAGACGGGAATGATTCTATTGACAGTACGACAGCAAAGGGAGAACCCACTGACAGGTACGACTTTGAGAAGGGTAGATTGTTCAGCTCATCTGCTCGCGAACAGAAATCTCTAAAACTGCAAAGCTGTTTCTGTGTTACTGTTGCAAGTATCTATGGACAGTGGTTGGAGGATTGTGAGAGCGCGAGTAGGTGACAAGGAGCTGGAGTCTGACGTCTCATCACCCAACGGGCAAGTCGGAGGCTTGCCTGCTCTGTTAGACGGGATAGGCCACTGTCAGCGGCGGCTCAGATGGAAGCGTACCATGCTAGTGCAAGAACGTCGTTCAGTGCACACGCGTCCACGTGGGCCTCCGCAGCAGACGATTCCCTACGTGTTCCCATACAGCCCAATGATTATTACGATTGCATTGGGCACTGTTTCATCGAGAAAGGATTTTGTAATGTTGATGCATTAAGTTGTTCTGAAAGCGGTGCTGATATTCAACATAATAAAAGAGGGTTAAAAGTTGTGAGCTATCTGGGGAAGTTATCGTTGTATTACTGAGCAAGTGTTTCACCAGGTATCAAGTCTAGTTTACCAATTTGCCAACCAGACTAACATTAATTATAATCTTTTAATAGTCATCTTACGACAACCGGTGATATATTTATAAAAATAGAATTTAAATAAAAAGAAATAAATCAGTTTATATTTAGACATTTATTTTAACATTGATCATTGTACCGTTAAAATTTCAGCATATTAAGCTTGATTCGTAACTAAACTGGTACCTAATTTAGGATTGTGAAAATGTGAGTTCGCAATCTTAAGGAACACATCAAATATGGAGCCAAGATTGGGAGACTACATACAACACTGCATTCATAAAATAACACACGAAGAACGTTGAAACATATGCAAGAGGAAATTAACCACAACCAACCGATCCAATTTTCACCCAAAGAAGTTACGTTCGTAGCGCAATCCTGTCCGTCGTGAAATTACCACACACTGGTATATTAAATTCATACTAACTTTCTGTGAACTCTTCCCGAAAAGAATAGCTGAGGGCTATCTGAGGCTTACACCACATGCTTCACGTGGTCAACTTGGTTTACACAAAGAGTGTAACTCCACAATAATTTTGATAATTAAAATAAATTACATCGAAACGCAATTTACAAAAGTACACCCCACGTGGCTTGAACATAAAGAAAAGTTCCTATATCGAAAAATATTGTCAAGACGAGACGTTATAATCTCACGCACATTGACATTTAAGATTGATGATCTTAGTTAGAGTTACTGAACAACACGTGGTTCCACTTTACTCACAAAGTAGTGACAAAGCAACTACTGGAAGATATTCTGCACTTCACACTCGAAATACACTGCGTTGCAATTTGAGATAACGTTAGATATTTTAGAGCTAAACCTGAAATAAAGGTGATTAAATTTTCAGTTAGGCTGCACGTGAGAAATCCATTGTCCTACGGACTTAAGAGAGACGTGCTTAGCCGGAGATCTTACTTCAGACACTCGTCGCAGACAGGCTGCTGTGGGCCCCTACCGAGGGTGGATACAAACGGAAGTGACCAGAGAGGCAGCTTCTTATACCCACATGACAAGGGACGGACAGGACCATACTAAGAAGAGAAACCTCTTTGCTTTTATAAAGCGTAGCTACCTGTTCCGACGTTGGTCCTACTGTTCTCTAGCAGACAGGCTTGTCTGCTACCATCAAGCATGCAACTAGAAGTACATTTGCTCATTCATCCTTTCACACAGAAGGGAAGGGGGATGGCAGTATCTTATCATATACAGTATATAAAGGAAAGCGGAGACTGTGTGACATGAAGTACATATAAACTGTGTTTTAAAGTGTAGTAGTGCGACAGATCGTTCTTGTTTATGTGTAAAAGTAACACGTTCCACTGCTCAGTCTCCTCCCAGATAGTCAGAAACACCACAGTAAATTTAGAAGTGGAATGTATGCCGTAAATGACAACAGTTTTAAGAAATTAACATGAAAGGAATCCAAAAGAGACCTTTCAATTTTGATCACTGAAAACGTGTTGCCTACTCTGATGAATTACGTTTCTCGTTGCACCAAGTGAAAGGTCGTGTTCAGATACCGATATCCAGGGGAACGTCTCCTATAAGCACGTACCACGCAACTAACACTGGACAGTGATGCCGGTATAACTCTATGGTGGACGTGCAGCTGTGCTTCAATGATGCCTGCGGTGGTAATCGAAAACACAAAGACAGCTGCGGACCATATGAACACTATTGCCGATGACCTGCCTCGTTTCATGCTTGATGTTTTCCCAGACGCCTGTGGCATCTTCCAAACGGATAATTGGCAGTACCTCAAGACGAGAACCGAACTACCGCGCTTTGATGAGCGGCATCGTCAAGTCAAGCTGATGTCTTGGCCATTTGTCCTGAACCCAATGTGTCACCTGTGGGAATCTACTGGGCGCCAAATCTCGCCCATAAACTATTAAACGTAATTTAGGTGAAATTTTAAACATTTTGATTGGCTGTGATCCTGAAGCCGTACGCTATTTAATTACAGGATGTACATACAGCCACTTCGGTTGCACTGAGTTTTTGTGAATTGATCATCTTTTCGATTCCTCTAGGGCAGGGCTTCCCAACGTGTGGTCCGCGGACCCCTTTGGGGTCCGCCGCCTCTTTCTAGGGGGTCCGCGGCCACCTTTCACCAAATCGTGTAAAGTAATGAGTAAAATTATTGAATAAAAATGTGAAAATCAAATTCATCATATTTTTATTTTATTTTATTTTTTTTCGTCTGAAAAACATGTGTACTTTTACTTCAGGTCGTATTCCCAAGCAGCCTTCGCGGTTCCTAAGTGAGAACGCATACACAGTTTAGCGCCGGAGAATGCGGCTTCTCTGATCGACTGTTTCGCAACAATACGGGGGTCGTTTGTGTGCCGGTTCACCGCGCTAGATGCGCTGAAACCTTTTACGCATGCGCGGAGCGAGCTTTGTTGACCAATCACAGCGCTCGCTGGCACTTATGCGGCCCCAGGCATTGCTTTGTCAGTGTACTATCTATTTCATAAGTCGATTTTTGACCAGTTTATTACTTGTAACATGGATCCTTGGCTGAAGTTGGGGTTGGGTTCGGTTGCTTTGGGAAGGAGACCAGACAGCGAGGTCATCGGTCTCATCGGATTAGGGAAGGATGGGGAAGGAAGTCGGCCGTGCCCTTTGAAAGGAACCATCCCGGCATTTGCCTGCAGCGATTGAGGGAAATCACGGTAAACCTAAATCAGGATGGCCGGACGCGGGATTGAACCGTCGTCCTCGCGAATGCGAGTCCAGTGTCTAACCACTGAGCCACCTCGCTCGGTTTGGCTGAAGTCAGGATCATTGAGGAAGGGTGCGGTTTTTCCATCGCCTTCACAACAGGGGAAGTGTCCAGTTGAAATGAATTGAGGGGGGAGGGGGGGAAGGGGGGGAGTTCAATGGGAACATGGCACTTGATTAAGAAGCTTTCAGTTCCCATGGGTTTCACTCTGATATTTGAAGCTACTGTGCTCTAGACTGACTAGGGGTCCGACATGGATTTTCGACTGTAGAAGGAGTCCACCAGCTGAAAACTTTGAGAAGCTCTGCTCTAGGGTAATATTCATCGAATAAAAGGTTACAAGGAATAAATGTAATCACACCACTGTTAAAAACGTCTGAGCAAAAGTGCTCTCGTCAAGCAGAAATGTCATAGGAATGAAAATTAAGATGTAATAGTGTAAAATGATTCATACAATGTAAAATGATTGTCAACTAGATAAAATACTCTATGGAATATAATGATAGCCGCAAGGTCGCTTACGGCGAAGAGCGGCATAACACAGCAGCTACCGTCAGAGAGTCCGACTGTGGCGGCTGTGTTATGCGCCTCTTGTTTATACATCCCGCAATTACTCTAGGTGAATTGCATCTCCTTGTTGAGCACATCTACGTCCACACATACTCTGTGAGCCACCTAACGGTGTGAGGCGGTACCACTAACTGATCTCCTCTACCCTGTTCCAATCAGGACTAGATGAACAACATGTGTGGAAAATGATTATCGATAAGCGTCTGTATTCGGCATGGTGTTTACGGGAGATGCCGGCCGTAGTGGCCAAGCGGTTAAAGGCGCTACAGTCTGGAACAGCGTGACCGCTACGGTCGCAGTTTCGAATCCCGCCTCGGGTATGGATGTGTGTGATGTCCTTAGGTTAGTTAGGTTTAAGTAGTTCTAAGTTCTAGGGGACTGATGACCTTAGAAGTTAAGTCCCATAGTGCTCAGAGCCATTTGAACCATTTTTTTTACGGGAGATGTATGTGGGAGGAATTAATATGTTATCCGACTCTTCTCGGAAATTGCTCTCTCGAAATTTCAAACCTCTCTGTGATGCACAACGCCTCCCTTGTAACGTCTGCAATGGAGTGTTTCCAGCATCTCGGTTACACTCTAGCTCCGTCTAAACGATTCACTGACAAAACGCGCCACGTTTCGGTGCATCTTCTGTCTATCTCTCTCTCTCTCTCTCTCTCTCTCTCTCTCTCTCTCTCTTTTCCATCAATACTATGTGGTAAGTATCCCATACCGATGAACAGCACTACTATGTCAGTCAAACAAGAGCCCTATAACCTATTTCCTTCGTGGCTGAGCTACATTTATTTCATATTCATCCCAATTAATCTCAATCTGGCATCTGCTTTTTCTACCATTTGTTTTATGTGGTCATTCTATTTAGATCGTTCTGGATAGTTAGTCCCAGATATTTTACGGTAGACGCTGTTTCCAGCAGTTTCTCATCGACAGTTTAGTTATCAAGTACTGGCTCTCTTTTCCTACGCATGCGCAGTATGCGACATTTATTTACGTTCAGTGTCAGCTGCAGAGCCTGCACCATTTATTAATCCTCTACAGGTTATTCGACAAATCGATAGTCTTCTGGCTATGCTACTTTGTTATACACAACCGGATTTTCTGCAAACAGTCTTAACCCTCAATTCACCAGGTGTGGTCTGTCAGACCGCGCCAGAATTTTCCAAGTCGCTCGGGTAGGTCAATAATGGCGGAATGTTTTTATACGAGTACACCACCTACCGTCTTTTAATCACCAACCCTACAAATTATTACGGTCGGCTGCGTTATCGCCTGATTTGATTGTCGTTGACATGTGTTGTTAACCTGTGACGGGGTCTCCTAGACCGAGCCTCATGAACTACGCACCTGCTTTCGTCAGTTCAGTACAAAATATTTTAGCAAGAATGTGACAATTTTACACACTCTAATTTCGATGAATGTTTTAGTAAGTGGATGGAGAATGATGTCAATGATACAGAGCAAGAAGTAGACGAAGAGGACAACGATTTTTTTCAATAGCCAGTGATCACAATTCTGCTAGAAAACAAGAGGACCATTCAGAGGATGAACTTGAGGACAATGGTGATGAGGATCTTTCTGTTTCTCCAACAAAATATTTAGTGTTAGTTAAAAATTAAATGTGTTCTGAGTGGTGGTAAGGAAAGATGTAGAGGTCAGTACTTGATATTAATTTTGCATTCTTTCTTTTTCTGGCTATCGAGTTCAGTTTTTGTATGCTAGAAATTAGTTTCATGCGAAAATTTGCTTTCTATAGAGAAACCATAATTTTTCAGAACGTGAAATTCAGTTCTCTAACAGTTCGTTTTGTGTACTATTGAGAAAGATTCACAAAAGTATGCGATTTTTGCTTGATACAAAAATAAAATACTGTTGGCTTTATTTAGTGCAATAAAACCAACAAGGTGTATTTAAACAACACTCTTAAAGTTGTAACCATAAATGTTATATAACAAAAGTTAAATTTCAGATGATTTACTGCTTAAATCTTCGTTTAAAGCTAGGGGTCTCAGAGACCACGCCTCGTAGTATACGTCACAGAAAAGTCACCTCGTGAGTTAAGGGTTAAATATCAGCAGGGGCTCATACCTCCGGAAACTTGACGAATTTATATCACGCAGAAACGCTACTGTATTCCGTTCCAAAGCTGGGCCAACAAGCTATTAATCAGGTAGGCATAACGCGAGTTCTACTGCACGCTTTTCGTGTGTGTATGTGTGTAGATGTAGAAGTGCATAAACTAATAATATATCTAAATATTTGTATAGGAAGAACGTATCATAAAGATACAGATTCAGTGAGTCTGCAGAATCAATAAAGGAGGGAAATCAGAACACAGCTTCGTCCCTGTAGATGACATAGTCCGGTTTTTTTTTTCTTTTCCGCGGTGGAATTTCTTGTTCATAGCGCGTGCACGGAGACACTCACAACGTTGTGGGCGTGCCCGAAGCGTCAACAGCAGATGCCCCCCACTGGGAAACACTGCGCTGCTTCCACCGCCCCTCTGCGGTTACGAGGAGCCGCAGGAAATGATAAAATGTCCATCTGAGAGGGTTACGGGACGGGCCTGTGTAGATGGCTAAAAAAAATTCAGTCTGTTCTTCTGACCTAAAATTATTACTTTTCTGGTCTTAAGTTAAATTACAAGTTGCTAGGTAATGTATGGTGCTCAAATTACGCGACAGTGACTATTTTCGAGCCACGGCCAGTTTTCGACACGTACGTCAAACTCCATCTTGTGGTCATAGACGCTCCAATACACGTACATCAGATTAAAACAGTAATTATGAAATAGTGCCTCTTGCGCTTATTTTACCACGACGTGTGGTTTCTGTAGTTACACAAGTTCGAGACAACAAATATCACGTGCTTAGAAACTGAATAGTTCATACTGTTATCGTATAGTGTCGCGGAGTTAAATTTGTTAGGTCCATAAAATCTGTGGGAAATATACACAACACTGGACTCGCATTCGGGAGGACGACGGTTCAATCCCGCGTCCGGCCATCCTGATTTAGGTTTTCCGTGATTTCCCTAAATCGCTCCAGGCAAATGCCGGGATGGTTCCTTTCAAAGGGCACGGCCGACTTCCTTCCCCATCCTTCCCTAATCCGATGAGACCGATGACCTCGCTGTCTGGTCTCCTTCTCCGAAACAACCAACCAACCAAATAAACGCAAATGCAAAATATATCACAACGAATTTTTCGCTCAGCAGTGCAGTGTGCGTTGACATGAAACTGCCTGGCAGATTCAAGCTGTGTGCTAGACCACGACTCGACCCCGGGATTTTTGCCTTGCGGAGGCAAGTACTTAGAGTCCTGGTCTGGTACACAGTTTTATTCTGGCAAGAGGTTTCAAAAAATATATCGTTTCCATCTCAAGAGCCGGTTCTATGATTAGGCGTTATGAAAACCAAAAACCAAATTCAAAACGTAATGTCGTACTCCAGCTAACACATCAAAATAATAAATGCTTTAAAGCAAATTACATTAGGTTAACAGCAGAAAATTGTCATTGTACTTTATGAACATAATTAACATTACATAAACTGATTTTTACAGGTGCGTCTAGTGAAAGACCACCACTAAGTTTATTCGCATCTAGAGAAATGAGGCAACACACTTTAACACGGTTGTGTGGGTGTGCTGATGGTGTCGAATTCATCAAATCACAACGTTATAAGAGTTCAGCATATGATCTACCACGAACAATATTAACTGGAATTCGTGAGAAAAATGGCCATTGCAAGGCTAATATGTTTCACACGACAAATCTCTCCGTTGTAACGAGAAAGCTGAAACATAAAATACCGTACGACGATGTAACAGTAAGCAAAGTTGAGGAGAGAGGTTTACACAAAATTGGCATCAGAAAAATAGAAGCTCTGGACCATATAAGAGCTACAGGAATAGCGCCGGAAAAGATTAGTAGAAGGAAACAATTATAGGAAATTCAAAGACATGGATATGTAAAACAAATCATCCACTCTACCAATCGCGGTAAAAATCGATCACAAGTGTGCACCAAAAGGGAATCGCTGTACGGTTGAAATCAGTTACATAATAGAACACAAAAGAAATCAAAAAATATGATGTCATCGGCAAAATAATTCCATTTGCAGTTTCTCTAAACACTATGCAGCAGTTACCTTTTTCTTGTCGCCCTTCTTCTAGGCTACTGTTGTTAATTGTGGTATACTTATACAGGGTGGTTAGCAAGAGTATGAAAAACTTGTAAAGCTGTTTCAGGGTAGGCTATGCTGTGAAATAACTATTAACAAAAAAATTCGGTACGTTGCACTGTTTCTGAGTTAATTATGATTGCAGTTAGCCAATCAGCACGTTGCGCGAGCAAATTCAAGCGGCAGGCCAGAGACGGTGTCGCCAAACATGTTTATCGTTTTTTCCTGAAACCGAACAAGAGAATGATAACAATCATTTATCAGAACAAGCTACAATGTAACAGTGTCACGACCTTTACAGACTGTTTCTGATCGCCCTGTATATCACCGTAACGTGTCTGTGAACTGTGAACAGGTAGTGGCGTCTACTAATAAAGTTGATCATAAAAGAGGCAGTAGTTCGCTTTAATGAGTGCGTGACACATGGCTATGCCTACAGACATTCGCTCTAAATCAGTTAGGCTCATAAGAAAAATTAAAATCCATATGTGCAGCGCAGGATACAATACATTTCACAACGAACTGAGAATATCAATATTTTCAACTGCCCAACAATTATTATATGGTTGCCTGCGATATTTTTTTTTTGCTTATCACGCTGTCCATTGCTAGATTAGGTACCCTGAGACCTGAGAGGCTGTTTTTCTCCTGTGACGAATAGTAATACATAAACTTGTGTTATTCTGCTTTCGAGATTCTCAACTATTAGTTAGAAAACTATTATTTTGACCATTGGTACTAGTTAACTGTAGTTGTTCCCTTCAGAAGTCGGTTTTTAAGTAGGTACAAACAGAAGGTGAAACTGAAAAGAATTCAAGTGGAATTGGTAACACTGTTGCAGATTTCTCGAATCTACAGCAGCAAACAGGCAGCGGCTAACCTAGATTTCTATTTGTAAGTAAAATTTCTAAACTGTAATCAAGTTGTTGCATACCATATGGCGCAATGTGCCAATGCGTAATGGCAAACCTTCTTCAAACAGTGGGATGGGGTAAGTAACTGTTCTTGTGAAATGATATCGCAAGGCAACGATTCTGGAATGAAGTATGTGTTCAAAAAGACAGAGTAAAACTTTGCGTGATACCATGGGTCTGAACAGTGCTATGCTTAACAAAGTGAACACTGACTCAGAAAGCGTATAATGTTAATAGAGAATTTCTATAAAACCCAAACAGATTAATCAGTTGATAGCCGGCCGCGGTGGTCTAGCGGTTCTAGGCGCTCAGTCCGGAACCGCGCGACTGCTACGGTCGCAGGTTCGAATCCTGCCTCGGGCATGGGTGTGTGTGATGTCCTTAGGTTAGTTAGGTTTAAGTAGTTCTAAGTTCTAGGGGACTGATGACCACAGATGTTAAGTCCCGTAGTGCTCAGAGCCATTTGAACCATTTGAATCCGTTGATACGTTAATGTATGAGCCAGGGAAGTAGGGTAATATAAAAAAGAAAAAAAAACACACTATTCTAAATTTATATTCTTTTCGCCCTTTAATATACACATTATGTTCATCCGTGGTATCCTGTACAATATATCTTTCTTCATCTAACAGATACAACCAGAAGTCAACACAGCACTGCTGAATACGTCCACATCACCCAACATACTTCAACTAAGAATGTATCAGACTGCACAGAGGAGGCAAAGGTCGTGCCACAACAAGATCAAAGATTATTTAACAGTAACATAATTTGCTCTTTCTCTGACGTGCACATCGATAAGTTACAAAAATCAAAATTCCATGAACACCTTACAGCTTAAAATCGACTATAGATTTGTTTAGATATGTATATCATACAATGCTGTGCATGAATGTAGCTATACCACTAATTAACTGTTGCTCTACAGTGATGTATCAAACAGTTTTGGTAAGGGGATACTTGTCTTAACCAACTTTCTTTTGTCAACGGCTTCGAAGGGAACCAGGAAAAAAGTGCACAAATTATGTCACGGGAAGCATTGCTTGTTACGAGGACAGACACGAGGATGCAGGAATTTGGTCTTTCAAGGTGAAGTAATTATTAGCCACTTTTCGCAGATCTAGTTGTAACATTCCCTGGGTATTTTGTACTTGCTGTTACAGTGAAATAGTACTTCACAGTGTTTTCTAAAGTAACTGCCAAATTTTGTCGGAGAATTGCATCTTTGTCGAAATTTTACAGCTTGACCTTTCATCAGGTTCGTGTCTCTCGGTCTTCTATCATTGTGGTATCTATATTAAGCTAAGCTATTACCAGCATAACGTAAGAATCCGAATAACAGTGCGTACAGCAGTCTTCCTGCCGACACAGCCTGGTCGTGCGCAGTTCCTTGAAACGAAATTAAGCAATATTTAGCCGACCTCGGTGGCCGTGCGGTTCTAGGCGCTACAGTCTGGAACCGCGCGAGCGCCACGGTCGCAGGTTCGAATCCTACCTCGGGCATGGGTGTGTGTGATGTCCTTAGGTTAGTTGGGTTTAAGTAGTTCTAAGTTCTAGGGGACTGATGACCTCAGAAGTTAAGTTCCATAGTGCTCAGAGCCATTTGAACCATTTTAAGCAAATATTTAACCTTTAATACCAAAACAAAAAACGTATATCCGAAGTAGCAAAGTGAATCAGGTATCGTATTTTGACTTATAGGATAATGGATAATTTTTGTGACTGGTAATAACAGCTCACGTTGCGTCTGGCATACACCGAAGCAAGATCAATATGAATGCATTAGCAAACATTCAAAATACAATAGATTTCGGGCGGTGTCCTCGTTTATCATTCGTTTCAGTGTCACGCAAATGGAAAACGACTGACAGTAACTAAAAGCTAACCGGCGTGTCAGAAAGGTATCACTTCGATCACAGGCCACTAGCAGTCCCATGGCGTCCATATAGACGCTTCGTTTTGCTTCCCACAGTGTTCCAGAATTACCACACGTCATTTACTGATTTGGTTCCTCTGGTGTTGAGTGCTTTGGTTTTCTCACCAGAATTTCTTATTCCACTGCTATTACACATCAGCCAAAAAGTTATATAAACATTTATGCATCGAAACATTAGAGCAAGCATTTTTGGCCAAAGGATTTTAGGAGCGTCATAATCCTGCATCAAATGAACGTCGCCCTACTCATAAACAGAGTAAGTGAAGACACAACGGCTAAGGCACTTGAGAAGCCATCGAGAACAGCACAGTTCGAATCCTAGTTCATACATCTCGACGTAGCTTTTCTGTGGCTTTCTTAAATCGTTTTGAGAGAATAGGGAGTAGTACATCACACAAAGCCACTACTAATACGCTTCGCTATCCTTGCCCGATATGGAATAGTGACCACTCACTGTTGATTGTAGAACCTGTGATGACGTCAAATTCTAATATCCTTTCCTATGTATCAATATGTAAATGTTACATTTTATCATGTCTGTTTTGCGTTACTGATATAATTCAAATGCAGTTACCTAAAAATGACAGCTAGCGATACTGAAGTATGCACTGAATATCTGGAAAACAGTCCATAAATAGCTACAAATTTCTGTTGCACCACACAGAGATGTTGCAGGATTATTATTAGCTCTTTAAGCAAAACACTTTAAATTTCGAAACAAACTGATAGTACGTGTTACCCATTCTCATTTTTTTCTATTTTACAGTCGGATATTTGCTTGTGTCCATTCAAGGTGATGATTCTGTATTTATGTGCAACTTTTCGACGACCAGACTAGGCCTCCTCTTTGTGTATGGCGAATGATCGTCACCCCGCTGTCTCCTTCCTCTAGTCTAACGTTATGGTAGTCAACCTGACATAAATTATGCTTGGACTTTCATCAATATATTTGTCAGCATTTGGTCCACACTGCATCTCGAAACTGGAAAGCGCCATCTACATTAGCTATTTTTTCCAATGTAAATGTACAGTAGAAAAACAGTATTACTTGCTCAGAGTCAATATTAAGTGATACTATAGCGCCATGAAACTATTTTAACACGCTTTTATTAGGTAGCTTTCTTGTCTACTTGGTACAAATTTCCGATTGATTTTTTACTAATTTCACGATGAGCTAGAGGGTAGAAATTTTGAAAATGACTCACAACTTGATAGCAGTGCAATATTATCTCGCCTTCTTATTGGTCTTTCCAGTAGGAGGGAGGATGAAAATGTTTGGAAATGCCTGACGTATAGGCTGCCCTGCACAGCTGGTGTGTTGTATGGAGAGTATAAGAATGTGGTTCATGGATACACAAGTATGTGGCAATGTCTGAACTGAAAGAGGTGGGAGGAGAGGATGGGTAAAAATCAGGTCAAGGAAGAGATGGACACAGACAGCAAGTAGGAAGAGATGGACAGAGAGAGGGGGAGGAACAGGTATCCAAAGAGATGGGGGAGGAGAATGTGATAGTGAGAGGGGGAGGAAGAGATGGACAGGAAAAGGGAACAGGAAATGGACAGATAGAAGTGGGAAGAGGAGATAGACATACAGATGGGAGATGAGAAGATGGACAGAGACTCGGGAGAGGAGGAGATGGATAGAGAGAGGAGGCAGAGGGAGGTGGACAGAGACGTTTTGGAGGAGGAGATGGACGAAAGAAAGGATGGGGAAAGAGGGACAGAGAGCAGGGGAGAAGAACAGATGTGTGCAATATGTGTCTCATAATCGTACAGGGCCAAAGGTATAAAGCTAACACTGCAATAAAAACCTTACAGCAACCATAAAATATTAGAAATAAAGTCTTTTAAAAATTATAAAAATCATTCTTACTTGCTTCTTTATTTTATTTTTTAGGAAAATAACAACGAAATAGATTGGTATATTGTTAATACGTTGGTGAAAAGACGTTGAAGTAAACCCGAAATTTAACAAATGTCTCATAATCTCATCAAAATGTTTAAAATCCGAAGAGAAATTTCACACAATCAAGATTAAAAGCAGAAATTAGTTATATCAATAAAAATAACTTTTTAATAGAACTCACTTTTTAAATCAGACTAACGTGTGTAAAAATATTTCTCCCAGCCCCATACAGTTTCTTAACCACAAACAGATAGTTTGGAAAATTTATGAATGTGAATTTTTAACGACTATGAGAGTATTCATTTTGGGGTTGAAGCTTTGTTTGCTTTAACAATACATATGTTTTCGGATAGGGTCTCACCTACAACAACAAAGAAGTCCACAGAATAGGCAACATACTCATAAAACAAGGGGTAAAAATATCCTACAGGAAAGACAACTCAACACACAAAAATCTAAGGACAAACAACACAGGCACAGAGAAACACCACACATATGGTACTTGCCAACTAACATGTCAGAGCTGCAAATCAGTTTATATAGGGCAGACAACCAGAAACTTTAATACCAGATACACAGAACACAGAAGAGCATTAAAAAGTAACAGCTGTCATTCCACATTTGCTGAACCCCTTATGGACAAGAAACATAATCCAACAAACATCAATACGGATTTGAAAATTCTCAAACGCAGCAACAGCCCCCCCCCCCCACAAAAAGTAATAATTGAAGAAAACTATCACATACAAAAAGCCACAGTGGAAGAAAAACAAGTGATAAATGAATATACAGCTCTCTGCAGTGGAACTCTGTTCTCTGCCCTCAAAGAATTATTACACAAGACCAAACTATAAAGCTCTCACCCCCACTACCCACACTATCCCCACACACCACACACATACACACACACATACAAATAAAAAATAAATAACAAATCCTCAAACCTACTGTCACACTCTCTCTCTCTCCCTTTTCACACACAAAAAGTACTTGTAATAACAAATAAATAATGTTGTTGTTGTTGTGGTCTTCAGTCCAAAGACTGGTTTGATGCATCTCTCCATGCAACTCTATTCTGTGCAAGCCTCTTCATCTCCCAGTACCTACTGCAACCTACATCCTTCTGAATCTGCTTAGTGTATTCATTTCTTGGTCTCTCTCTACGATTTGTACCCTCCATGCTGCCCTCCAGTACTTAATTGGTGATCCCTTGATGCCTCAGAACATGTCCTACCAACCGATCCCCTGTTCTAGTCAAGTTGTGCCACAAAATCCTCTTTTCCCCAATTCTATTCAATACCTCCTCGTTAGTTATGTGATCTACCCATCTAATCTTCAACATTCATCTGTAGCACCACAATTCGAAAGCTTCTATTCTCTTCTTGTCCAAACTATTTATCTTCCATGTTTCACTTCCATACATGGCTACACTCCTTACAAATACTTTCAGAAATGACGTCCTGACACTTAAATCAATACTCGATGTTAACAAATGTCTCTTCTCCAGAAACGCTTTCCTTCCCATTGCCAGTCTACATTTTATATACTCTCTACTTCGACCATCATCAGATACTTAGCTCCCCAAATAGCAAAACTCCTTTACTACTTTAAGTGTCTCATTTCCTAATCTAATTCCCTCAGCATCATCCGACTTAATTCGACTATATTCCATTATCCTCGTATTGCTTTTGTTGATGTTCATCGTGTACCCTCCTTTCAAGACACTGTCCATTCCGTTCAAATGCTCTTCCAAGCCCTTTGCTGTCTCTGACAGAATTACAATGTCATCGGCGAACCTCAAAGTTTTTATTTCTTCTCCGTGGATTTTAATACCTACTCCCAACTTCTCTTTTGTTTCCTTTACTGCTTGCTCAATATACAGATTGAATAGCATCGGGGAGAGACTACAATCCTGTCTCACCCCCTTTCCAACCACTGGTTCCCTTTCATGTCCCTCGACATCTGGTTTCTGTGCAAATTGTAAATAGCCTTTCATTCCCTGTATTTTACCCCTGCCACCTTCAGAATTTGAAAGAGAGTATTCGAGTAAACATTGTCAAAAGCTTTCTCTAAGTCTACGAATGCTAGAAACGTAGGTTTGCCTTTCCTTAATCTTTCTTCTAAGATAAGTCGTAAGGCCAGCATTGCCTCACGTGTTCCAACATATCTATGGAATCCAAACTGATCTTCCCCGAGGTCGGCTTCCACCGGTTTTTCCATTCGTCTGTAAAGAATTCGCGTTAGTGTTTTGCAACTGTGACTTATTACACTGATAGTTCGGTAATTTTCACATCTGCCAACACCTGCTTTCTTTGGGATTGCAGTTATTATATTCTTCTTGAGGTCTGAGGGAATTTCGCCTGTCTCACACATCGTGCTCACCAGATGGTTGAGTTTTGACAGGACTGGCTTTCCCAACGCTGTCAGCAGTTCTAACGGAATGTTGTCTACTCCAGGGGCCTAGGTTTGACTTAGGTCTTTCAGTGCTCTGTCAAACTCTTCACGCAGTATCATATCTCCTATTTCATCTACCTCCTCTTCCATTTCCATAATATTGTCCTCAAGAACATCGCCCCTGTATAGACCGTCTATATACTCCTTCCACTATTCTGCTTTCCCTTCTTTCCTTAGAACTGAGTTTCCATCTGAGCTCTTGATATTCATGCAAGTGGTTCTCTTTTCTCCAAAGGTCTCTTGAATTTTCCTGTGGGCAGTATCTATCTTACCACCCATGAGATAAGCCTCTACATCCTTACATTTGTCCTCTAGCCATTTTTGCCTGCTTCACTTACAGCATTTTTGTATTTTCTCCTTTCATCAATTAAATTCAGTATCTCTTTTGTTACCCAAGGATATCTACTAGCCCTCTTCTTTTTACCTATGTGATCCTCTGCTGCCTTCCCTATTTCATTCCTCTTCTTCTACTGTATTTCTTTTTCCCATTCCTGTCAATTGTTCCCTTATGCTCCCCCTGAAACTCTGTACAACCCCTGGTTCTTTCAGTTTATCCAGGTCCCGTCTCCTTAAATTCCCAACTTTTTGCAGTTTCTTCAGTTTTAATGTACAGTTCATAATCAATAGATTGTGGTCAGAGTCCACATCTACCCCTGGAAACGTGTTACAATTTAAAATCTGTTTCATAAATCTCTGTCTTACCATTATATAATCTATCTGAAATCTTTTAGTATCACCATGGTTCTTCCATGTATACAACCTTCTCTCATGATTCTTGAATCAAGTGTTAGCTATGATTAATTTATGCTCTGTGCAAAATTCTACCAGGCGGCTTCCTCTTTCATTTCTTAGTCGCAATCCATATTCACCTACTACGTTTCCTTCTCTTCCATTTCCTAGCGTCGAATTCCAGTCGCCCATGAATATTAAATTTTCATCTCCCTTCACTACCTGAATAATTTCTTTTATCTCATCATACATTTCATCAATTTCGTCATCATCTGCAGAGCTAGTTGGCATATAAACTTGTGCTATTGTAGTAGGCTTGGGCTTCGTGTCTATCTTGGCCACAATAATGCGTTCACTATGCTGTTTGTAGTAGCTTACCCGCACTCCTATTTTTTTATTCATTATTAAACCTACTCCTGCATTACCCCTATTTGATTTTTTATTTATAACCCTGTATTTACCTTACCAAACATCTTGTTCCTCCTGCTAGCAAACTTCACTAATTCCCACTATATCTAACTTCAACCTATCCATTTCGCTTTTTAAATTTTCTAACCTACCTGCCCGATTATGGGATCTGACATTCCACGCTCCGAATCGTAGAACGCCAGATTTCTTTTTCCTGATAACGATGTCCTCTTGAGTAGTCCCCGCCCGGAGATCCGAACGGGGGGCTATTTTACCTCCGGAATAGTTTACCCAAGAGGACGCCATCATCATTTAATCATACAGTAAATCTGCATTCCCTCGGGAAAAATTACGGCTGTAGTTTCGTCTTGCTTTCAGCCGTTCGCAGTACCAGAACAGCAAGGCCGTTTTGGTTAGTGTTACAGGGCCAGATCAGTCAATCATTCAGACTTTTGCCCCTGCAACTACTGAAAAAGCTGCTGCCCCTCTTCAGGAACCACAGGTTTATCTGGCCTCTCAACAGACACCCCTCCGTTGTGGTTGCACCTACGGTACGGCTATCTGTATCGTTGAGGCACACAAGCCTCCCCACCAACAGCAGGGTCCATGGTTCATAATAATAATAATGAAAACACCTCAAACCTGCTCTGTCTCTCTCTCTGTCTCTCTCTCTCTCTCTCTCTCCCTCTCTCTCTCTCTCTCTCTCTCACACACACACACACACACACACCAAAAAATTTACAGACACCTCTGAAAGATTCAGAACGACCGCCAGGAACACTTTTAACTGTTCCACTGTCAGCCATCTTGTTCTTACACCTTCAACTGTTATGTTGTCCGCCATGTTTGTTTTGTTTGTTTTTACAACTGGTAAACAGTGAAACAGTAACAGTGCCAGTGACAGCTCAACATATAGTGCTTGACAGTGATGAATATTAGGAAAATGAAAATATAAGTGAAGTATAATGTAAATACACAAACACACACACATAGAATTAGTCATTTCAGCCACAGAAATAACAATTTTCAAATCGTAATTTTGGCTTAAACAATTCATCTACTTCAAGGTGTAAGTGGTTGCAGATGACAAACTGTGCAACAAAACAGTCACTGTAGAAGCACAATACATCAGAAAAACCACAGCATGTGATAAAAAAGGTATGAATTCGTAATTTTATGTGTTTTTTTCAAATATATGTAATTCCGGTTTAAAAACTAATACTTACATGTATACAAACAGTAAAGTACTTTCTTTATCTTTAAGAGCCATAAAATAAAAATAAAAGCCCACTGAAGTTGCTGCATCTGCAGTGAAACATGTTCGGTTTAGAAACACAAAATTGTGTTTTGCTAAAGGCAGACCCTGCCCAAAAACATATGCAAAGCTATGAATGTACTTGCAAGAATTATAACGAAAACCGTCGGGAGTATGCATTACATAGTCGACGAATAGTACACTTTCTGACTATTATCCATTGCATGGACTTTTTCTTTATAAGTCTTGCATCTATTTTTATAGCTATAAAAATTCACATTCACAAATTTTCAGAACGATCTGTTTTAAGTGTGGAATCTGTATGTGGCTAGGAGAATTTATTTTATACAATTTATTCCGATTACATAAAAAAATTCGTTCTCTGAACGATACGATATGGCTCACCACTATATCCTCTACTATGCCCATCTCTTCACCTCAAAGCGGGACTTGTATTCAACGTGCCTTATTATTTTCGGAATGTGTTTCAATCTCTGTCTTCCTCTACAACTTTTGCTCTCTCGCTCAATTACCATGGAGTTTATTTACTGATGTCTTAAAATATGTTGTATCATCCTGTCCCCTTTTCTGTCAATGTTTTCAACATGTTCGTCTACCTGCCAATTCTGTAGTCGAACTTATTCTCTACATCCTTCCAAAGCACAAAACCCCAAATGCTTCGGTTTCTTCTTTTCCGGTTTTCGCACATGCTCCATATGGACGTTCATAGTACTGCCTTCCTCAAATTATTACCGGTGTGCGATGCTAGTAGACTGGCCAGGTATGTACGCTTTTCCTGTGCAAGTGTGCTTTTTGTGATCTCCTTGCTTTCTCTTATATGTATTACTTTGCCTCCAGGGTACAAGAATTCTTTCAATTTGTGTACTTTGTGCTCTACAATTTTGAAGTTTATCTTTAATCACATTTCTGCTGTTCATCTTTTTTTTCTTCACTTCTCACTCAGTTCACTCTGACTCTCACGTTTTCTCCAGTCGTCAGATGATGTAACTGTTCCTTACTTTCATTGACGATAGAAATGTTACTAGCAAATCTTATCGTTGATGACTTTTCACCTTGAGTGTTCCACTCATTAACCCTTATTTCTTTTCTATTATTGCTTGTTTGATGTACGGATTAAACAGCAGGGGATAAAGACTACCTCCCTGTTCCACACATACACTCCTGGAAATTGAAATAAGAACACCGTGAATTCATTGTCCCAGGAAGGGGAAACTTTATTGACACATTCCTGGGGTCAGATACATCACATGATCACACTGACAGAACCACAGGCACATAGACACAGGCAACAGAGCATGCACAATGTCGGCACTAGTACAGTGTATATCCACCTTTCGCAGCAATGCAGGCTGCTATTCTCCCATGGAGACGATCGTAGAGATGCTGGATGTAGTCCTGTGGAACGGCTTGCCATGCCATTTCCACCTGCCGCCTCAGTTGGACCAGCGTTCGTGCTGGACGTGCAGACCGCGTGAGACGACGCTTCATCCAGTCCCAAATATGCTCAATGGGGGACAGGTCCGGAGATCTTGCTGGCCAGGGTAGTTGACTTACACCTTCCAGAGCACGTTGGCTGGCACGGGATACATGCGGACATGCATTGTCCTGTTGGAACAGCAAGTTCCCTTGCCGGTCTAGGAATGGTAGAACGATGGGTTCGATGACGGTTTGGATGTACCGTGCACTATTCAGTGTCCCCTCGACGATCACCAGTGGTGTACGGCCAGTGTAGGAGATCGCTCCCCACACCATGATGCCGGGTGTGGGCCCTGTGTGCCTCGGTCGTATGCAGTCCTCATTGTGGCGCTCACCTGCACGGCACCAAACACGCATACGACCATCATTGGCACCAAGGCAGAAGCGACTCTCATCGCTGAAGACGACACGTCTCCATTCGTCCCTCCATTCACGCCTGTCGCGACACCACTGGAGGCGGGCTGCACGATGTTGGGGCGTGAGCGGAAGACGGCCAAACGGTGTGCGGGACCGTAGCCCAGCTTCATGGAGACGGTTGCGAATGGTCCTCGCCGATACCCCAGGAGCAACAGTGTCCCTAATTTGCTGGGAAGTGGCGGTGCGGTCCCCTACGGCACTGCGTAGGATCCTACGGTCTTGGCGTGCATCCGTGCGTCGCTGCGGTCCGGTCCCAGGTCGACGGGCACGTGCACCTTCCGCCGACCACTGGCGACAACATCGATGTACTGTGGAGACCTCACGCCCCACGTGTTGAGCAATTCGGCGGTACGTCCACCCGGCCTCCCGCATGCCCACTATACGCCCTCGCTCAAAGTCCGTCAACTGCACATACGGTTCACGTCCACGCTGTCGCGGCATGCTACCAGTGTTAAAGACTGCGATGGAGCTCCGTATGCCACGGCAAACTGGCTGACACTGACGGCGGCGGTGCACAAATGCTGCGAAGCTAGCGCCATTCGACGGCCAACACCGCGGTTCCTGGTGTGTCCGCTGTACCGTGCGTGTGATCATTGCTTGTACAGCCCTCTCGCAGTGTCCGGAGCAAGTATGGTGGGTCTGACACACCGGTGTCAATGTGTTCTTTTTTCCATTTCCAGGAGTGTATTTTAATCTCAATATTTTGTTCTTGGTCTTCCACTCTTAGTTTCCCTCTCGTTTCTTATGTATTCCGTATACGATTCGTTTTTTCCCTGCAGCGTACACGCATTTTCTTGAGAATTTCAAGTATCTAGTACCATTTTAAGCTGAAAAATGCTTTTTCTGGGTCGACAAATCCTATTAACGTGTCTTGATTTCATTAGGTCTTGCTTACATTAGAAACAGCCACATCAGAACTGCCTGTCTCGTGATTTTACCTACGCCGAAGCCAGAATGATCGTAATCTAAAGCCCTCTCAATCTTCTTTTCCATTAGCCCGTGTATTATTCCTGCCACGACTGAGATGTATAGAAAATTAAAGTGATTGTGCGGTAAGTAAAGGTTGGCGGCAAGGGAAGTCTATGGTGGCTGGTGGAGCTGGGCTATTATTGGTGAGGACATTCTTTAGCTCTCCACCTTGGGTGTGGTTTCAGCAATGTAGCGAGTAGGTACCAGTTGGATACCCGACGTCTGGTCACAAAAAGAATAATGTCATATATTTCTTTATTTCGTGTCAGAATACATTACTTGAAGAGATGCTAGGCAGCAGCCAGTGCTCCTGGTGCACAGGTTGGTTCCAGAGGGAGAAGCATGCCTCCCTCCCGTCATGATCAGTGTGTGTCGTCGACTCGCCCAGTAGGAAGCGCAGTTACATGACCAGCACTCAAACGATAGAGTGTGACATTAACTCCCAGGCTGCTCCATTTTGACAGTCTACACAAAGTTAATTGCGTTAGCTGGGGAGATGCACGACTCAATGCAGGATGCGCCAAGGTGTGCGGAATCGAACCATGGCCCTCGGTGCGGATGGCAGCGTCACTGATGGCAACCAAGTAGTGTTCCCATATGGGGCAACGAACACAACAACGTTTGCCTGCAAGGGGTGATGAACTGCAGCAATGTTTACCCGCAAAGACAATGGGGGCTGGACAGTTAAGTGGCTGAGCATGAACTGTGGACCTTCAACATAGGTAGCCTGCCGTTGATGAAAGCTAATGAGCCAGTGGCCCACCAGATGGAGGGCACCATGTCAGCAGCATTTTGAGGGGGAAACAGACTTGAAGGTAGTAAAGACAGTATCGTGCCTAGTTTGGACAACTTGATGGGCCACTTTGGGGGCGTTGTGTGGGTTAGAAATCTCGTTGTATCTTTTTCCTGGTGGTGGCTCATCCATATTGTCTAAAATAGACAGTATTTATGTGAGCCCAACCCGCCACTATTTCTTAAACAGCAACACTCTTCCTCCAGAATAACCAGGTAGACGAAGTTGTTGGGCATCATCACCATGGTGGCCCAGTCCTTCCAGTGTGCCAGCAGTGCTGTAGCCGTGATCTTCTTTGGTGGTTCGAAACTTTGCTTTTCAGGAGACTCGGGTGACGGCCTCTGTTATGTCTGCATAGTCAGTATGGTTTGTTGCACAGAAACACCTTTCACTTAGGTTTCTTGCGCCACCCTGCTGCATCATCTGTCTTCTGAGTTGGTCACAAGTCTGTTCCATTAGTCTAGGCCAAGACAGCCCACAGGACCACAGACTATCCATGTTCTGGCAAAGGCTTCGACACATTTCTTACACCTTTCATACATGTACATCACATTTAGATCTTCATTATTATAATTCAACTTGAACCACCATGTTCAAAGGTTGTTTATTTAACTAACTCTTTCTTCCTGAGGTGGCCCACTCAACAGGTATCTTGTGTAAAGAGAGCTCAGATAGTTGGGCCGTTTTTGGCCTTAAATAACTACAAGCTGGACAAAGAAGAGTCAAGACTACAATGGTACCCAACATGGAACACGCATTACCACCAGCTTGGGGTGTCGATTACTACGATACTGTTGTTTGTGTTAGAACAGCTCCTCCACAATTATGTATCATATTTGAGTTTCTATTAGTTCTTACAGTGAATGTGGAAGGTTGGGTTCCATGATGTCACTGGGGAAAGTTAAGTACCGGGCTCAGTGTACTTTCAGTTATTTATCTGGCCGTACAACAAGAACGTGTGACATTTACAGTATTGGTTCCAGAGATGGCAGCTGGAAGTTGAAAAGTTGATGCAGAGTTTTCACAAGATATGCTGTTAATTAGCCTTGCTGTCCTAGTCATATTGCATCCTCAGGTTGTCAACCTACAGTAACTCACAACAAAAACTTAAAGTTCATACATGGAATGTATTCAGTCTACCCCCAATCTTGGAAACTAGCGTTGTGGTGCCAGGATGTCTCATAGACATACTTCCGGTGCTTCATTGCCCTGAGGATAATTGGGCCTCACTTACTCTTGTAGAAGTCTGGATCACTTGGGTTGGGCGTGTACACTAAACTGTTCCCTATGCATTACTTCCACACTAAACACTGTATGTACTGTCATCCTACGTAGTTAATTACAAACAAAACACCACCTTAAGTACACTGCCAAATGAAATGAAACAAAACGAGCAGTCTTTCAACACTATATACTTACAAGACAAATAACCAAACATAAATACTCAAAATGAATAATGATTCACCTGATCTGCCGGGTTAACCGAGGGTACTAATGCGCTGCTTCCTGGACTCAGGTAGGCGCGCTGGCCCCGGATCGAATCCACCCAGTGGGTTAACGACGAGGGCCAGTATGCTGGCCAGCCTGGATGTGGTTTTTAGGCGGTTTTCTACATCCCATTAGGTGAATACTGGGCTGTCGCCACGTCCCACCTCAGTTACACGACTCGAAAACATTTGACAAACTTTCTCACTGTTTCATGGCTTACACTAGATGTAGACTGCTGGGGTACACTATTTCCGTCCAGGGGGGTATGGGGCGGCGACAGGAAGGGCATCAGCGTCGCCAACTCCATAGTATCAAAGCCGACCCCGCGTCGGGGCGGGACAAAGGCCCCAAGAAAATGATGAATAATGATTCAGCTGATTCCTATCCTGTCCTGTACACATAACCACCTGAAAACTCTCAACACACCATAAATTGTATAAATTCCTCACTAATTATCACACAAAATAACTTTAAACAATTATATCATTAATCTCCTACAGTCCATTTAGTGTATATAGCACAGGACAAAATCACTCCAAACACCACAAGAGTCGCAATGTAATCCACCAAAGATTCCAACCTCTGATAAAGATATACAACTGCAATAAATCACACAAAATGTGATCAGGAAACACAGTAAAGAACCCCGAAATTATCATCATCACCAAAAATTCATACACACGAAAAATTCTTCCCAAGAAATACCCTCAATCTCTCAACAAAGCCAATCAACTTGATTGTCTATGGTTCTGGTGACGCTACCTGGGTAAAGGAAGCATCAATCACTTTCCCTCCCCAGTTTGTAAGATCCTTTCTATATCTCCACTGTCATAAATACACTATTAAAAATATACAGACCTCCAGTTACGGAATCTCACATCATTTGCTAACCTAATCCCACAAAGACACTTAAAAATAAAAGGAAGTATTATACTTTCCTTTTACTGTGACATTATGTACAGGGAATTTTTCACATAGCTTGCATTAGTGATTCTGATTCCCTTTCCTTCTTATCCTCTACCTTTTCCTTAGAGAGTTCTGCCGTTACCTGTGCCAATGAATTTCGTGCAGCTGTAAGACGATGAGGGGGCCCAATGTGTGCTACAGTCACGCCCATAGGACACTGCAATTTGAAATTCACTGGTGATGCCATTTCAGCCACTTTATATGGACCTGGTACATAATGATAAGCTCTTTGTCTTACTTTTCGGGCTAGATGGGCTCATCGTCATTACCACTACTACACGCAATACTCTGGTAGTTTACAGTTACGATGCCTTATACATTCCTGCCACTCAAGGACCTTGATGTTCACCTTTTGCACCCACTTCTCCAAGTCCGACAATCTAGCGACATTCAGCACAGATTCCCAGTGTTCTCCACTTTTGGTATCACAACTTCAAACGGAAACGGTACTTTCCTTCCAATGCACTCCCTCATATGACGACATGTATCACATGTTTTCGAATTATTTGCTGCTACTTTCTACGGTAAGTTAAGATAAGGAAACTACGCAGTCATTATGATGGCTGCTGATGTAATAGATCAGCATCTTACCAATGCTGTTATGAATGAATTCCACCTTTCTGTTAGCTTGTGAATGTAATGGGCTAGTTTTTACTTTTTGAATATGTAACAAGTGACAAGACTGCTTAAGCAGGTCTGACATAAAGTAGTTTTCCTGTTATGTGTTTCCTGTCTCTTGAGCACTGAAATACAACAGCTAATTATTTGCAACCAGATTTGCCACCATGTCCACCTGCTGATCTAGGACAGCAATAATTACCATATACTGAGAGAAATCATATGTAATAGTCGGAAGGTAACAGTTTCTCACTGGTGTCTGGCTACAAGGTATTAAAATACCCATTACAGTCTTCTTAAAAGGTTTAGCAGCCTCTGGCAACCTCTGTAGTACCACAAACTGGTGGTTCAAATCAGCACTTTCTGTACATAGGACACAATTTCTTACCTGCTGACCTACAACTTGTTTCCACGTTGTCCACCAATAATGCTCAGCTACTTTCTGTCCTGTGGTTCTACGACCTCAGTGCCCATATAATACATGATCATGCATTTCCTTTAATACTTATACCACTGAAGCAGGTGCTATAGTGCTCAGCCAAAGTTTCCATGTTTGACGTGATATGTTAGCAAATGGTGAACTGTGTCTGTATTGTGAACAGTTGGCAAACTGTATCAGCAAGTTGTTCTCTTTTTCAGTTCTGCTGGGCTATGAGCCAGTCCTCGTATTATGCCAATGTTGCTGATAGACCCATTTGTATTACCATTTTCCGTAATGCGTTTGTGAATAACGTCAAAGAGTCTAACTCATTTTGTGCTAATGCCCATTATGAATATCTACTTAGCGGATACTTCAAACCAAACAAACACTTCCATGCTGATCTGTACCCATAATTTCTCCCCACGCAGATAAAATCAGAAGAATTTCATGCTGTATATGAAGCCTAACATCTCTTTCTCAGTGGCAGACTAAGTTTTCTCAGCCTTGGTCAAATGCCCTGAAGTGTATCCACGTGGATGCTCCTTACCCTGAACATTCTGACTTAGAACACAACCCACTTCACGGTTACTGGAATGTCATGATAAAATAAAGTTCTTTTGTGGAACAAGGAGTCCAACACATGGTTAGTTGTAAATGCCTCTTTAAAAGCAAGTAATTGCTTATACTGGTCTGCAATATCTACTCTCAACTGAGCTACCTATTCTATGAAAGATTCAATTCCTTCCAGAGGAATAAGTGTCCATGTTCTTAACCCTGGAATTATGTACTCTTTATTTCACACCCAGTAATACAATATAGAAACAAAACAGAATCCACTTCAACATAGGCAATTGTATCATTAAAACACTATTCCTAAATGTTACATCTAATCATGACGCATCTTGATTCAGTACACAACTGAGCATAATGGCCATACGTGCTGCACAAGGAACACATAACTGATCCTGTCTCTGTACACAGCTTGCTGTGGCCTAGCAGATTACTCTGGGTGCACCTTACTGGACTAGTGTCAATGTAATCCTCCCTAATATTACCTCAAAGTTTTGAAAACGCCTACAGGTCGCTGAGTGTTTTCAAATTGCAAACTCAGGGTCCAAAGGCTGTCTTATCACTTACTTATAAGACTTGCATATGAACAAAACAGGGAGAAGTCCAGTCATCCCACTATGGACTTGATGGTGTCCCCTGTGGCTGACGACGCCGTTCTCAATACAGCTTTCCATGACAGGAACACTTCCAAAACCATCTATAGAGGTCATAGGCGAATGACTCCTATAGTGGGTGATGGAGCTGAGCTGCTAGTGGTCAGGAAGGCCATCAGCTCTCCACCTCAGAGCCCCTAGGCTACAGGTTGGTTTCGCTCAGAGAAGCGTGATAATATCGCCATGTGGCTACCTCTCATAGTCCATGTGTGGCATCGTCTCCCCCAGGAGATGGTGAGGCTACATGGTCAGTAATCCAGAGGTATAGTGCTGTAGCAAGTCCTAGCCAGTCAGTCAGCACACTGTTAAGACAAACTACACAAAGTAGTTTGCATTAGCTAGGCAGATGTGCAACACAGTGTAGGATGCACGAAGGTGTGCAGAGTTGAAGCATGGATTCCAGTGCAGACAGCAGAACCAGTGCTGGCAGCCAAGGAATATGCCTGCATGGGGTGGCCAATGGCAGCAGGGCATGCCTGAACATGTCGGCAAGGAACTCTTATACGTAAAATGACCTTAACATTCAACAAACCAAAATTGGTACTTTTTGCAGACGATACTAGCGATGTAATAAATCCCGCTAGACAGAAAGCAATAGACAACTTAGTAAATGATATGTTCCAAAGAATTATTAAGCGGGTCATTGAAAGTAACTCTCTGAATTTTGAAAAAAACGCACTATATTCAGTGCTGTACAACAAACAGAGCCATGCCAATGGCTTATGTAGCACATGAGCAGGAGTTAGAAGGTAGCGTAGAACTCTCCAAATTTTTGGATGTACATACTGATGAAAACTAGAACTGGAAAAGGCATATTACTGAGCTCAAACAATAAAAATCACCAACTTTTCCTCTCCATATAATTGCTAATCTTGGAAAAAAAGTGTGTCAGCCTTCTGAAATATGAGTATTTTGCATATTTGCACTCAATATGTTATATAAAATAATTTACTGGTGCGACTCATCATTTAGAAAGAAAGTATTGATTGCACACGAGCGAGCAGTAAAAATAATACGTAGTGTTCATCCACGGTCGTCATGTAGGAACAGTTGATAGTCCTGTCATGTATCTGCATTTGTTGTCTTTGGGATACAATCATATAATTAAAAAAAAAATATTTTGTGTGCTGCTGAAGAACAGCATTGAAATTACTCTGATCAGAGCTTAAAGGGCAGCTGGGTGATCGTCGTGAACAAGTCGCTAGCAGATAAACTCAAGAGACTGAACAACATATTAAAGTAATCGGTAAATAGTTCTTGCTACTGTACAAGGTTTATATCCTGTAAAATTCAGTGACGAAAATGGAAAACGTTACACCATGAACACCAGACCTGTAGAATATTTTGGATAAAATTTAACCTTAATACGAGCGTATTTTGACAAGAGAACAAAGCAATTCTTGCAGAAATATGGTGTTGTTACTTAGTGACTGCTGGGTGTGACTGAAGTTACTTCAGACAAAGAACACTACACAGCACGCCCATAGGACTTGCATGTCCAACTTCTCACCACATTTAGAAACGAGATAATGCTTGATTCACGGGCACGAGGGGCCTACAGTTCACACAGACAGCTGGGTGGAATGCACTGAGTGAAAAACGCATGGAGTCGAGATGTGCTCAGAAAAGAGAGTTTGGTATGGAGAGTAGGAACAGGTCAGCCAGAAGGGATACACCGCGGGCAGAACGTTCGACTGTGGAATAAACGGATGGCAACAACTTAAATTCAGACAAAGTGAGTAGGCTGACAGTAACCACTAAAAGTTGGGAACAAATAACTGCAAGATGGGTTGAAATCCAGAATTGCCGCGCTTTTTTTTTCTTTATAACTGATACGACAAGGCCGCGAATGTCTTCCACAAACAATTTAATTATATTACAACTACACATAACTTTCTACATCTCACAGGACTGCTGTTTACCCACTGAATATGCCTTTGCAGGTAAATTACTATTAAACACAAAAAGGAAGGGCATTTCAGTACTATAGCAAAGTAGGAGAGGAGTTCGTGGCGGGCCGCATCAAACCAGTCAGAAGACTGATGACCTAAAAAAGAATAAAGGAAACGTAAGGTATATCTTCTTATAGATGGAAATGGACGAACATGTACGTCACATCTCGACAGTCTGAAGCGCCATATGGCCAGCGTATAGATACACAACCGAACAAGCCACGTATATATAAGTATGCACACTTTAAGGTAAAGTATTCTACTTGCTAATCTGCAAGGTATGCCTCTTGAATTTATGCTAACAGAATCGACGTTTCGACCCACCGGATGAGGTCTTCTTCAGGATGTTCTGGCGTCGTCGTTTAGCTGCTCAGAAGCATGACTCAGCCTAACAATCTTCAGGACTTTGCCTTCAAACCCTGTATATGTAACCTGTAAACTAATTGTCCAAAGCCATATGGATAAAATTGGGGTATGGGATTCGCATACTAACTAATATCTCCGTCCAAAAAATAACTCACTCCAGACGACACGCACAGATGAATCGTTAGGTCTTTATAGACTGCTCAGCGATGGAGTCACATGTTGAACCACTCGAGCTGCCTCTGTGCGAGCATGAGGCAGCAGCGATCAGAGAGACATTTTCGTTCCAAGAGGGCAATGTTCATGTACATGGGTAAATGTAAGGACGTGACAGAGCGGCAGAAAAGAGCAACAGTTTTTGGCAGTGCCCATGGCCATATGGTGTGTGAAGTTGCTGGATTTGTCGGTGTTACGCGGCGGACCGTTCAACGTGTCTACAAGTAGTGGTGTGATACGCTTTGCCACGAAACATGACGTCACAATTATGTCGGGAAAAGATCCTAAGTGAAAGCGATCACAGACTTGTTTTACTATTTATGAAACAAAGTCGCTTCCAGAACCGACAGTAAATGCTACTGGCAATGAATGAAGGTCCGTCCAACCCGGCCGCGCGGCATTAGCCGAGCGGTCTTGGCCGCTGCAGTCGGAGGAGGTTCGAGTCCTCCCTCAGGCATGAGTGTGTGTGTTTGTCCTTATGATAATTTAGGTTAAGTAGTGTGTAAGCTTAGGGACTGGTGACCTTAGCCGATAAGTCCCATAAGATTTCACACACATTTGAACATTTGAACATCCAACCCTCTAGCGGGAGAACACTGCGATTGGAACTCCATGCAATGATCATTTCGAGTAGTTCACCTCGCAAGAGGCCATTGCGTACAACATAGGCATATAAAGATAACAACAGCAGAGCTCAATCGGGTGTAAGAATGTGTGACAGCATTTCTGAACAGTTCCTCACCCAACTGCGTCTCAATTGTCCCGTAAAATCACATTATTTGAATTTCCCAGAAAATCAGTGGCACATGCTGGAACACGCCTATGCCATTATCCGCACAGTTTGGTGGAGTTGCGCGATCAAATTGTCAGCGAGTGGCTTAACCTGGATGCGACGTACGTGAGCAGACTTACGGACTCACTTTCTAATCGAATAGTGGTGATTATAGGGGTGGAATTACATGGTGTTAAAAGATGCTTGTAATGATTTCTATACGGGCGATTAATTTCTTTTCTCCAGTGAGCTTATATTGTTAATTACTGAGTCTCCAATCAACATAATCTCGAGTTTCCATTGCAACTGCCCGTTTTCAAGGTACAAGATGTAATCAGTTCCATTTATGTATGCTGATATGGAAGTCACGCGTTGAATAACCTCTGATCGCAACAGCTTCCTCGAGTCAATTAGAGAATTGCTTACGAAAAGACCAGCTTCACCGAGCACAAGCTGTCGATATGGTATCGAGTCAAGAGATGTGCTGCAGTCAGTGACGCATATAAGAACATTTGTTACTTAGTTTTAATAAATCATTTCATTTCCAGTCTTTCCATGGCTCGTTTCTTCCGTTCCGTTCCGCTCATGGAAACCCACGCGCTTTTTCTGGGATAATTTTTGGAAACTACTTTACGGTAACAGTTATCGGATCAGACGATGAAGCAAAACAGTTTCTTCTTAGACGCAAAGGATTTGGTTCGTGTGACGAGATTATCTCGCTAAAGATAGAGAACGTGTAGGATTAGGGTACGGCGGCGCGGTTTCTTCCGTCCCTTTACGACGAACCTGTACCTACCTGTGAACATTATCTCAGCATATCATCAGTAGGGAAGCCGAGCGAAACCTACTGTACTTCCATGTTAGAAAAGATTGCTGTGTGGTGTTGCACGTGGCAGTTGACGCTAAATAGCGAAAAGTGTGAGGTGATCCACATGAGTTTCAAAAGAAATCCGTTGGAATTCGATTACTCGATAAATAGTACAATTCTCAAGGCTGTCAATTCAACTAAGTACCTGGGTGTTAAAATTACGAAAAACTTCAGTTGGAAAGACCACATAGATAATATTGTGGGGAAAGCGAGCCAAAGGTTGCGTTTCATTGGCAGGACACTTAGAAGGTGCAGCCTACACTACACTCGTTCCTCTGTTACTGCGCGGTGTGGGATCCTTACCAAGTGGGATTGACGGAGGACATCGGAAGGGTGCAAAAAAGGACAGCTCGTTTTGTATTATCACGTAATAGGGGAGAGAGTGTGGCAGATATGATACGCGAGCTGGGATGGAAGTCATTAAAGCAAAGACGTTTTTCGTCGCGGCGAGATCTATTTACGAAGTTTCAGTCACCAACTCTCTCTTCCGAATGCGAAAATATTTTGTTGAGCCCAACCTACACAGGTAGGAATGATCATCAAAATAAAATAAGAGAAATCAGAGCTCGAACAGAAAGGTTTAGATGTTCGTTTTTCCCGCGCGCTGTTCGGGAGTGGAATGGTAGAGAGATAGTATGATTGTGGTTCGATGAACCCTCTGCCAAGCACTTAAATGTGAATTGCGGAGTAGACATGTAGATGTAGATGTACTTCGACGTGAACCAAGATGCAATTAAGGTCACTAATCTACCTTTCGGGAGAAAGTTTTCACACGAAATGAAAGGTTGGAAATTTTGTCCTTAATTAATATATTCTGACACTTATGTGAACAAGTATCACTGCCAAGCCCGTGCTGGTCTTAACACAGTCACTCACAATCCCTTACACTCACGTTAGCAAGTTTACGGTGTTTCACGAAAACGTAATAGCTACAAAAATACGGATTGTTTTCGATTGAGAATGCTCGACAAATATTAAGTCTGTCGGTACCTAATGCAGTCACAGTTTTTAGCCACCGACCTGCTCAATACTCCACGCCGAATTTATGTCTTTTCTCGTCGCAAAATTCACTTAAGAATTCCGAAATTTCTACATACCCATCGGAATAATTATGCCGTCACTTTACAACACTTTTGATGTATCAAACACTGCTAGATCCGGCAACTTATCATTTCCATCGGAACTGCTACTACACACGTCCGAACTGTTTCATGGCTAGGCTCCGACTCCTCTCTAGAATACTCTAAGTCTTCTCTGCCAGCAGAGAAAGGCGCGCGAAGAATATTGCTTTACCATTGGTCGGTTTACTCACAGCCAACAGCAAAACAACATTCTCCCGCGTCAGTCTGCGCTTTTCATCAATAACCAAGCGCGAAATAGTAAACCTAACGACTGCACTTTTTACCGACGTAATTATCTAATATGCTGAAGTTTTGTTTATGCATGAAGTTATTTACTATTGTTATTTATACCTGAATTAACTTTCCCTTTACAGTAAACTTACTTTACAAATCTATTCCATGAAAATCCCCTTTGTCCACGTCCACACTCTTTCGAAATGTTCCCACACTAAATCCCACTACATAACTCGTTAAACAATTATCTTCATATTAACCTTAAATCACATTCACGCGTCATTCATACTGTTATAACACGTTTATAACATTTTACATACACAAAAAGACATAATAACACTTTATGAAAATACTAGAACTGTTTATGAAAAACATTCAGTTACTTTAGTGTACTCTAGTGGGCACATTCGAAAATCAATCACAGTCCCCTCGAGAGCCTGTATACAGAGAGAGTGGCCATAGGTGAAGTTGCGCGTGATTGGTTGATTAGCTTTGGCAGAAAAATGGCGCCAAACGTCTCACTCGCTTCCTATTTTCACCGTGCTTTTGAGTTGAATTGAAGTTCAGGGGACTTTTGGAAACGATTAAAAGGTATTTGAATTATTGAGAGACTTGGTATGCGTTGTGCATGCACGTTCGATTTAGTTGTATATCGTTTTTAGTACGTAATTAGCGTTTGCGATCTTAAATACGAGTAAAATAATGAAGCGTTTTGTGAGGAAGTCGGTGGGTCTACATGTTTGAAGTAAACACGTTAGTAATTGTACAGTATTGTTTTTGACATCTCTAATTCGTTCTGCATACGTTCGTAAACGATGCCAGGTTTGTGCTGCATTTGCTTGTTCCAATAGAAGCGAAGGTGGATTTCGCATGTTAGCATTTCCACGCAATGAAGAAAGACGAAAGCAGTGGGCAGTCGCAGTCAACAGGGCTGCCATAAATCAAACAGGAGCCTTGTAGAAACCAACTATGTACTCTTATCTATGCGAAGTATGTCGTTTTTGCTTTTTACTACATATAAAACAACTTGCAACATACATAGTTAAATTTGAAAACAGACCTGTAAATTGGTTGTGTGACAATTATTATAACACATTATTCTTATAAACAAAGGCATTTAACGAGTGATTTCGCCATATTGTCTTGTGCTTTTGATTCGGTGAGTGTGTACTCCACTACTCCACTACTGGTCATTCAAAAGTCCCGTCCGCAGTTTGGTAGCAAAATGGCCGCCGTATCGTCCGGTTGGCCACTCTCTCCCTATACAGGCTCTCTACAGTCCCCTATCCAATACTGCCCTCTATCGGCTGATACATAAACTACGTGCACGTCCAGTCTCGCGTCACCATCTGTCACAGAGGAAGACTGCACTGTAGTTCCTTCTCTAGATTGTCGCACACATGACAAAATGGTAGATATCGAAATAGACGACAGAGGGATAGAGAAACAATTAAATTCGCTCAAAAGAGGAAAGGCTGCTGGACCTGATGGGATACCAGTTCGATTTTACACAGAGTACTCGAAGGAACTTGCCCCCCTTCTTGCAGCGGTGTACCGTAGGTCTCTAGAAGAGCGTAACGTTCCAAAGGATTGGAAAAGGGCACAGGTCATCCCCGTTTTCAAGAAGGGACGTCGAACAGATGTGCAGAACTATAGACCTATATCTCTAACGTCGATCGGTTGTAGAATTATGGAACACGTATTATGTTCGAGTATAAAGACTTTTCTGGAGACAAGAAATCTAGTCTGTAGGAATCAGCATGGGTTTCGAAAAAGACGGTCGTGTGAAACCCAGCTCGCGCTGTTCATCCACGAGACTCAGAGGGCCATAGACACGGGTTCACAGGTAGATGCCGTGTTTCTTGACTTACGCAAGGCGTTCGATACAGTTCCCCACAGTCGTTTAATGAACAAAGTAAGAGCATATGGACTATCAGACCAATTGTGTGATTGGATTGAAGAGTTCCTAGATAACAGAACGCAGCATGTCATTCTCAATGGAGATAAGTCTTCCGAAGTAAGAGTGATTTCAGGTATGCCGCAAGGGAGTGTCATAGGACCGTTGCTATTCACAATATACATAAATGACCTTGTGGATGACATCGGAAGTTCACTAAGGCTTTTTGCAGATGATGCTGTAGTGTATCGAGAGGTTGTAACAATGGAAAATTGTACTGAAATTCAGGAGAATCTGCAGCGAATTGACGCATGGTGCAGGGAATGGCAACTGAATCTCAGTGTAGACAAGTGTAATGTGCTGCGAATACATAGAAAGATAGATCCCTTATCATTTAGCTACAAAATAGCAGGTCAGCAACTGGAAGCAGTTAATTCCATAAATTATCTGGGAATACGCATTAGGAGTGATTTAAAATGGAATGATCATATAAAGTTGATTGTCGGTAAAGCAGAAGCCAGACTGAGAGTCATTGGAAGAATCCTAAGGAAACGCAATCCGAAAACAAAGGAAGTAGGTTACAGTACGCTTGTTCCCCCACTTCTTGAATACTGCTCAGCAGTGTGGTATCCGTACCAGAGAGGGTAGATAGAGGAGATAGAGAAGATCCAACGGAGAGCAGCGCGCTTCGTTACAAATTCATTTAGTAATCGCGAAACCGTTACGGAGATGCTAGATAAACTCCAGTGGAAGACTCTGCAAGAAAGACGCTCAGTAGCTCGGTACGGGCTTTCGTTGAAGTTTCGAGAACATACCTTCACCGAAGAGTGAAGCGGTATATTGCTCCCTCCTACGTATATCTCGCGAAGAGACCATGAGGATAAAATCAGAGAGATTAGAGCCCACACAGAGGCATACCGACAATCCTTCTTTCCACGAACATTATGAGACTGGAATGGAAGGGAGAACCGATAGAGGCATTCAAGGTACCCTCCGCCACACACCGTCAGGTGGCTTGCGGAGATTGGATGTAGATTCCCACTGCTTGAATACTGCTCAGCAGTGTGGGATCCGTACCAGATAGGGTTGATAGAAGAGATAGAGAAGATCCAACGGAGAGCAGCGCGCTTCGTTACGGGATCGTTTGGTAATCGCGAAAGCGTTACGGAGATGATAGATAAACTCCAGTGGAAGACTCTGCAGGAGAGACGCTCAGTAGCTCGGTACGGGCTTTTGTCAAAGTTTCGAGAACATACCTTCACCGAAGAGTCAAGCAGTATATTGCTCCCTCCTACGTATATCTCGCGAAGAGACCATGGGGATAAAGTCAGAGAGATTGGAGCCCACACAGAGGCATACCGACAATCCTTCTTTCCACGAACAATACGAGACTGGAATAGAAGGGAGAACCGATAGAGGTACTGAAGATACCCTCCGCCACACACCGTCGGGTGGCTTGCGGAGTATGGATGTAGATGTAGATGTAGATGTAGATGTAGATGTCAATATCCAGCTCTGAGAGACATCTCCCACTTAACCGCCTCCAAGGCAGGATCGGTATACGGCGCTACGCCTCAAAGGGTCTTCCTGGAATCAGATGCGGGCAGACGCCCAAATTTGACCCAATTTTCCACAGTGTCCCTTCAGTGTCATCAAATCGAGGTCCGGCGTCAGTTACCGCCGACAGGCGCGATACGCCTTTAAATACGGACAGTTTGCTGAGAGGCGGTCGCTGTAAAACGGCAACCAGGCGTCGCTCTGATAGGGAGTCGTTGGTAGGGGTGGGAAGGGGCGGGGGAGAGGGAGGGGGCGCGACGCACCGCGAGTCCCGGCTTTGCGGCGTCGCCTCAGCCGCCCGCCGCCTGATAGAGCGGCCTGCTATGCAGCGCCCGAGATATCGGCTCATTTTCCGCCTCGGCCGGGGAAATTGCTACGGGCGGAATGCGCCGCCGCCCGAGATGGGATCGCTGCTCCAGAGTTCCAGCACAAATCGCGCGCCAACCGAGTTCCGGCACGTTAGGCAGCGCGCGCGGCCGACACTCGGTGTGTACTCTGCTCGCGACAGCCTGGGCCCCGCATCGCGTGGCCGCAGCGACCGGCCCGCGCTTCTCTACGCCCGACTCTCACTGGATCAGCTCCCCCCACCCCACTAATACTAGCGCCGTTCCTCCTGAAATTCCTCTATGGGGCCGCGGAACAAAGAGTCCAGCTAATACAAACTGCACAAAATACACTGGTAGGCGAAACTTCGGGACGAAAGTAGCTTCCCGGCCGTTGTGGCCGAGCGGTTCTAGGCGCTTCACTCCGGAGCCGCGCGACTGCTACGGTCGCAGGTTCGAATCCTGCCTCGGACATGCATGTGTGTGATGTCCTGAGGTTAGTTAGGTTTAAGTAGTTCTGAAAGGGAAGCAGTGGTTGCGAAGGGAGTGAGACATGGTTGTAGCCTCTCCCCGATGTTATTCAATCTGTATATTGAGCAAGCAGTATAGGATACAAAAGAAAAATTCGGAGAAGAAATAAAAAAGTTTGAGGTTCGCTGATGACATTGTAATTCTGTCAGAGACATCAAAGGACTTGGAAGAGCAGTTGAACGGAATGGACAGTGTCTTGCAAGGAGGAAATAAGATGAACATAAAAAAAAGCAAAACGAGGATCATGGAATGTAGTCGAATTAAGTCGAGTGATGCTGAGGGAATTAGATTAGGAAATGAGACACTTAAAGTAGTAAAGGAGTTTTGCTATTTGGGAAGCAAAATAACTCATGATGGTCGAAGTAGAGACCATAGACTGGCAATGGCAAGGAAAGCGTTTCTGAACAAGAGGAATTTGTTAACATAGAGTGTAGATTTGAGTGTCAGGAAGTCGTTTCTGAAAGTATTTGTATGGATTGTAGCCATGTATGGAAGTGAAACGTGGTCGATAAATAGTTTAGACAAGAAGAGAACAGAAGCTTTCGAAATGTGCTGCTACAGAAGAATGCTGAAGATTAGATGCGTGGATCAGTTAACTAATGAGGAGGTATTGAATAGAATAGGGGAGAAGCGGAGTTTGTGGCACAACTTGACAAAAAGAAGTGACCGGATGGTAGAGCATGTTCTGAGGTATCAAGGGATCACAAATTTAGCATTGGAGGGTAGCGTGGAGGGTAAAAATCGTAGAGGGAGACCAAGAGATGAATACACTAAGCAGATTCAGAAGGATGTAGGTTGCAGTAAATACTGGGAGAAGAAAAGAACCTTTCGCAGGATAGAGTAGCATGGAGAGCTGCATCAAACCAGTCTCAGGACTGGTCACATGGTCAGATCCTGCAGAAAGTGTCACTACTTCTGTCTCTAAGCTGGTCGTAGGCTGTGTTCTAAAAAGGAACAGCATAGAGACAGAAGTGATGACACTTTCTGCAGGACCTGACCTTCATTTTGCAGCACAGTGCTCAAGAACGTACAGTGCAAGATGTTACTGATTTGTTTGACTGATAAGGCAGCTATGTGCTATACCACCTACTGCACTCCCCTGACTTAAGCCCTCGTATGTTCAACTCGATTTCTAAACTGAAGGAAACACTTTATGGCATTCGCTTCAGAACTGCTAAAAATTCGTCGGACAATAGACCGCTCCGCTTGAACTGTCAACACAACTGGCACTGCTAAGAGTATCCTACAAGTTCCACATCGCTGGCAACGGGTTATACACAATGCTGGTGACTAGTTTGAAGTTCAGTAAATCCTTAAAACACGTGTAAGCTGTAAATAAATAGTTGCTACTATTAAAGTTCCAACCCTCGTATCAACCTGCATGATAACGTTGCTTGTAACTTTGTTCGTTACGAAGACATGAACAGTAGGGCGTCTTTATTCAAAAGCAGCTTACATTTTTTATTCGGTAATACATTTCTTCTCCTGAAGACCTGTTCCGAAATGTATGAGATTATACGGTTCATGTAAACACGGCATTATGAAAACGACAAACTCCAGCTACTCGGGGTAATGAAACTCGTCTCGTTGCTAGAGTTGACAGGAAACAAATTGAGATACAAGGAAAAGGCACGTCACTCATTCAGTGAACCGTCTTCAATTGAAAGGTTGTGTGAGCACAATTTAACCGACCGAGAGAAGATAGAAATGCTATTCATCTGCATAGAATGTACTCGTATGTTTGACTTGAAACATCCCGTTTCCTGCAGCATCATAACAAGACAGGAAATTAATCGTCGGGACGACAGGTTCTTGTCAGCATCTTGCTGTCTGTAGAGTTCCCTCTGTCTGACTAGCACTACGCTTACCTTCAACCACAATAAATAATAACATAGTTTTTAATCGAGGACTACCTTTACTGTTCACAATAAATTGTTTAAAAGACTGCAGTATTGTACTATATGTACCCGTATTGTAAATAAGAATACTTCATTGTAATTATGGTTCTGCAAACTTATATTCTGAATACACTAGTTGCTTTTCTACCTTCTCTTAGTTCGTGTACATTGTGTCCTCACAAATCGACAACTGAAGGCGGTTCACTGAATGACTGACGTGCATTTTCTTTTTTTTTTGTGTGTGTGTGTGTGTGTGTGTTTTCAATTCCTCACTGTTAGCACCAGCAAGTATACGAGTTACGTTATCGCGGGTACGTACACTGTGCAGGTGTGCAAGAGACCCAAAGCCAATTTCGTGTAAAGTTTTCCAGTGACGCCAAGTTTACGTGAATTGTACTCTGTGGTAAGTTTTCTGAACAAGATTTAAGGAGAAGAAGTGGGTTACCGAATAAAATTATAGGGTGACGCAAAACAGCAGTGCTTTTCATTTCTTCGTAACAAAGAGGCTTACAAATAAGACATTCATGCTGGTTAATATCTCTCTGGCAGTTAAACAACATTTCATTGGTACATTTTCATTCTGACTCTGGACAGAAAGTTATTTCCAGAATGAGATTTTTTCACCCTGCAGCGGAGTGTGCGCTGATATGAAACTTCCTGGCAGATTAAAACTGTGTGCCGGACCGAGACTCGGACTCGGGATCTTTTCCTATTCGCAGACAAGTGCTCTATCAACTGAGCTACCCAAGTACGATTTACGCCCCGTCCTCACAGCTTTAATTCAGCCAGTACCTTGTCTCCTACCTTCCAAACTTCACAGAAGCTCTTCTGCGAACCTTGCAGAAATAGCAGTCCTGGGGGAAACGATATTGCGGAGACATGGCTCAGCCACAGCCTGGGGTATGTTTCCAGAATTTCTTCCAGGGGTGCTAGTTCTGCAAGGTTCTCAGAAGAGCTTCTGTGAATTCTGGTAGGTAGGAGACGAGGTACTGGCAGAACTGAAGCTGTGAGCACGGGCTGTGAGTCGCGCTTGGGTAACTCAGTTCGTAGAGCACTTGCCTGCGAATAGGAAAAGATCCGGAGTCCGAGTCTCGGTCCGGCACACAGTTTTAATCTGCCAGGAAGTTTCAGGAAGCTGTTTGTTGTGGCCAAGATGAATGAGACAATGTGCATGTACTTAATATTATCCTGCTGCTGTCTTCACTTGGAACTGTTCGCCTCTTCTTTCTGATTTACAACGCTTCAATACGACCTTCCACAGGCTGAAACCACCATAAAACGATACTCTTACTGATACAAACGTTATTACTTTGCATTTACCACAGGACTTCGAGGCGTATTCACTAATACATTCACTCAAGTACATCCTTGGTCCAATCATATTAATATGACCGCTGCCTATGTTCGTCGTTAACGTGCAATAACCGCTCGGAAGTGGCAGAACTAGCAGTGGTGGGTATATAAAACGGGGGGGGGGGGGCGCAGAAAACAGTGCAGTCGTTGCCGTAATGTGGATACGGAGTGATTTATCTGACGCATGGTTATTGGATTTCGTTTCAAGGGAGGAAGTCTTTCCGAAACGGTTAAGTTTGTAAACTATTGACGTGGCGCCGTGGTTAAAGTATACCGTGCATGACACAATGTTGCTATCCAGAACCGTTGCCGAGTCAGCTGGGGTGCGCCACGGGGCAAAGATGACGGGAATGAACGACGGCTGGAGAAATGCGAACTGGTGAAGAGGTGTGCACCTGTTGAGGAAATGCCCACCTGATGAACCAATGGACTTTCAACAGTGTGTCCTCGACGACCGTTCCGCAAACACTGTTGCGTATGGGCTACTGAAACATGCTCCTGGTTCATTCACCAATGCTGATTGCTGTTCATCAGCGGCGAAGGCTGGAATTTGCACCTTAATACCGTAACTGGACTTAGGGCCGACAGGTGACCTTTTCCAGTGAATCACAGTTTATGCTCAACAGAAGACATGGGCGTTGTCATCAGAAGGGTCCAGGACGGAAGAGGGAGTCTGGAGAATGTTTTCGTAGCTTTCCATCGGCTCAACGCAAGCGTGCATCTACCCTGGAGGACCATGTCTACCCTTACATTCAGTTTTTTTTTCCTCAGCGCATCTACGAGCAAGACAGTGGAACGTGGCACACAGGTCGCAGAGTATGTGCGTCGTTCGAAGGACGCCAGGATGAATTTTTCCTGCTTCCCTGGCCACCAAACTAACCAGATTCAAACCGAATCGCGAATCTGCGGGATCGCCTCGATCGCTCTGTAGGCTCACTACCCGCGGAACATAGGGCAGGTGGGCACTGCACTGGAGTCGCCATGGCTCCACGTCTCTGTCGGTACATTCCCGAATCTTTTCGACTCTCTTCCTGCACGTCTGGCAGAGGTCCATGCTGCAAAACGTCGTTTTTCAGGCTTTTGATTGTTGGCCACATTAATGCGACTGGTCAGTGTACAAAGCAGCAACAGAGGCACTTGGCATAAGAAAGAAAAATTTTTTTCAAAAGGGGCCTGCGATAATGGGATGATGAAATAAGTTGTCTAAATAAGGAACATGACTACATAAAAATGTTGAATTCCCCACATGATTAACATCTAAGACTAGGTTATAGAAGGAAATCATATCTAGTCAAAAGAAAAGTAAAACATGTTAAAAACCTTAGCTGCGAAAAACATATTACAGATATTAATATTATAAAAGGGTAGGACAAGACAAAGCATACAGAGTAACGAAACACTTAAACAAAGAAGATAAGAGCAATCTGCAAATAAACTCAGTATGTGAATATAATTAGTTACGGCGCTAGAAGATACTCTGGACAGATGTGTAAGATGCACAGGTGACTCTGCCTGAACCATATAGGAATGCAGACTTAATAACGTTGGAGGATCTACAGGATGCAACAACGCCAGGCAAAAACAGGAAGACTGCAGGGCGTGAAAAAAAATTGTAATAGAACTAAAAAAAGTACGAACCAAATGTTGCAAAAGTAATAATACTCGATTTTATGAATACATGTGCTGCCAAAACTGTTATATACCTGATTAATGGAATTTAGTCCAGATAAATCCCATTTTTAAGAAATGAAACAGACATGAATGTCAGAACTACAGAGATATTGGCTTTCTGGATTCATGTTATAAATTGTGCGCTAGAATAAAAAAATAAGACAATCGCCAACCGCTGTAACTCTACATCATCGCTTTTGGAAAGGCAGATCATGCTTGGACTCTATCTTCACCATGAGACAATTGATAGAAAAACATCGTGAATTCTGTTTACCAACATATCTTGCCTTCAGTGGCTATTATAATGCGTTTGTTAAAGTATTAATTTATTTATCGGGTGGCATACATCTCTATTACAGTACTTCATACGCAACTTAATTAAAAACTGACAAATTAAAGTAAATCGAAACAAACTGTGGGGAATTTTAAGATACGGAGGAATTCCATTTCGTTTTGTAATACAAATAAATATAGCTGTTAGTAAAAATAATACTGCTGAAATAAAACGAGTAGTTACACAAGGGTGTCTCCTCTCACCCACTCTTTTTAATATGTGCATCGGATGATGTAACCAAAACTTAGTTACAAACGATAAAACATTTAAAATTAACGATGTGGATGTTAGTATACTACTCTCTGCTGACAACCAAATAATTATTAGTCAGAATGAGTATGGCTTATAAAAAGGTGTCTTTAATTTAGGTAAAATAGTCAGAATACAATCTGAACGTTTCCATCACAAACACAAAATCAGTGGCATTTTTAGGACACCAGCTCATACGAGTTAAGGCTGAAAATGTCGAGTAGATCATAAAGCAAGTTAATACCTTTAAATATTTACAGTTCAGTACAGCAAACAGACCAAACAATGAAATACAAAATAATTACACCGATTTAACCGTTTCTGTGGGACTTTAGCAGAACATTGGGAAATAAAGTCCATATTGATACTCTATTCAGTTATGCCTGTACCAGCACTGCTCTATGGATGCGAAACCTGAACTCTTAAGAAGAAAGATAAAAATAGAATAGAAGTGTGAAAATGAATTTACTTCGATCGGTGACTGGGTATACTTTGATGGATAGAAAGAGAAACATACGAGATGAACTGAATATGAACAACATAATTGACATAATAAAACAATATCAGATAAGATAGGAAGTACATATAGACCATATACCTGATAAGAATCTCTAAAACCATGAAACAACATGAACCAAGAGGCGAAATATCTTTAGGAAGAGCAACGAAGAGATGACTTGACCAGTTTTGAAGGAGGCGGAACTGACCAAAACGTCCAATTGTATAAGTGATACAATTTCAACTATCACGCTCTAGATCACATTAAGAAAAGAAAAAGGAACAAAAGCTGCATAATATTGTGCTTGTGTTAAATTATAGGCAAGTCGCCACACTAAACAGTAAATTCGTTTACCTCTTTTACAGCTGCGGGTTTCCCAGGACTTGGACATACATGAATCAGTAATTTGGAGCTGTCTCCACAGCTTGTGGGTATCTCTACCTTATTTGTAACTTGATGGTGTATACTGGTAGGCCACGTGAAGATAATGTTGTAAACATCTAGACTGTCTATTTTTTATTGTATACATTATTTTGTTTAGATGATATTAATATCGGGTCTCTAGCCGAAACATAACGTTATCTCGACGTCAAGATAACCTTATGTTCCAGCTGGAAAGCCGATATGAATATCATAAATTACTACGCTGGGAAAGCTTACAGAACCATATTATTTCGTTTAGGATGTGGCGACGTTCATGCTACTAACTTGTCTCATCACATTAAATGAAGCAGCTTTTTTCATTTAATGTTAATCGAAAAATTTAATGAACTGGTGTTTTTAGTCTTAACTACTGCAAGCTATCGTTTATTTGCGCCTTCCTGCTGTCTGTTGAGACCCCAACGGCAGCGAAAGATACGTATTGCGTGTCCGCTCATACCTCATGACCCAGATATTTAAGCTCTCTTTGCACACCTTCAATGCGCATAATTAAGTTGTTGTGTCCTCACCTATAAATTTCTCGTTCACTCAGCATTATTGACAATTGCAATTAGAATAATTAATATTCATACTGTCTCCAATGTGATGACCCTTCTTATTGTAGTTATGGAAATCAGTCGTTAAAAGTATGGTTCTTAGTTCCGCGCATTGAAGTGATAGAATGTTCTCAGTTGTAGAGTAAACAAATAGTTTCAAGAAGCTCGGGTTAAAAGTTAGGTTGGGATTGTTATAAATCTTCGTTTAGACACAGGTTCTCGATTAGGAATGACCTCAAGTCCATCTTTGCTTTTCGCTGTGTGGTGATCACTAAGTAAATAGCCACACAATGAAGTCAGTGTGTTAAGCTCTTACGAATATCACTGTTTGTTATTCTCATTCGTGCAGTCGTGTTGATACAAGGAAACCCCCACATAAATTTCTCTGAATCTACTTGATATATACTTCACACATTCCATAGAGTAAATGAACTCAGTCTGTTTGATTTAAAACATTATTACGAAATCCTTGCCTTACCGAGTTCTATTTACACACGTTCCACACAGGTAATTAAGTTGTTATATTGACGGCAGTGAGGTTCTCGCGCACTCTGCATTACTGACAATGGCAATTACAAGCTCCTTTGATCACGCTCTTCGGCTTGTCTGTGGAATTTTCACTTGACTGTTACTGCTTCAGTATTCATCGTTTGATCTCTACTCCATGTATTCTTCCACACGAAGTAACTGAACTCATACACTTTCAAATCATCTTTCACAAGAAACACACATTGTCTCTCAGCTCTTCTCCATAACCCCAATATCGTAAGGTACTTAAATGAAAAAATAAAATAAAATAAAATAGAACAGGGGGAAAAAGCTTTTTCCTCACAGCCATCTATGAATTCCAGATATAAGCAAACCTTGAAGATCGGTACAGCCGAGCAGACTGTGCCGTTTCTCCAGTCACGGACGAGGCAAAGTGCTTCGAGTACAGTCTATCAACATGCTTCCGAGGCAGTGGTCTTCAAACTTTATGGGTCCACGGCTCCTTTGAACCAAACACAATCACTCGCGGCTCTTTTCGCACATGACATACGACTCAAGAGTAGGGTAAATAAACTTAATTTTGGAAAAAATGACTAACAATAACTATTCTTTTATTAACAGTCGACCTATTTAATCTGCTAATATTATTATACCTTACTTTCGCAAAGAAATCAATGGAAAGGATTAGCTTATTTCTTCATCAACAGCTCTTCGGATCGCGGCTCAAGACTGGAAACTCTGATTCGCATATTTGCGGTCTATATTTCGTGCTGTTTACTGCCGATTCTGAAAACCGTACCTAAGTACATTGTTGCAAAAGCTATCATAACCCGTGGGGCATTGTTACCTACCAGCTGATACTCCTATTTTCCGAAGCTTAAAACTTAACCAGTAATGAGGACATGAACTTTGATTTCAATATGGAGTCTAATGCAACAGCCACAAATTGGTCTTTTTCTTAATGGTAAGTGCTGAAGAAAGTTCTGTACGGACAGGAATTACTATTCAATTAACTTGAACAACTTCATCTGGAACGTAGCTGAGAAATAAATCATGAGTTCAGTTAAACTGTCCACAGACACAAACTTCAGTTCTTCGATCAACTCAAATTCATTGTCTTCTGAAACCATGTGAAGGACAGGAAAGCCGTAGGGTATATTTTTGTAATCCAACTTTTTCTTCCACGATATCTGAGGGTTGAAATTTAGTTCAAAAAAAAGTTCAAATGTGTGTGAAATCTTATGGGACTTAACTGCTAAGGTCATCACTCCCTAAGCCTACACACTACTTAACCTAAATTATCCTAAGGACAAACACACACACCCATGTCCGAGGGAGATACATTCTATGACCAGAGTTTTTCAGAAATGTGATAGAATACGCCAGCTTCAGAAAAAAGTCGCTGTTAACGAACTTCTCCAAACTCAAATGTTTCTCTTGAAAGAAGTAAAAGTGCATTCCCGCGTTCATACAACTTTTTCAAGACATTCCTTCATCAAAGCCAGGGAGAGTTAATGTTATACATTTACGAAACTTGCTTACTCCCCATATCAATACATTTGTTGAAAAGACCTCGAGTTAAATGGCCGCCTTCTAATAGAAAGAAAAGGTTCAAATGGCTCTGAGCACTATGGGACTTAACATCTGAGGTCATCAGTCCCCTAGAACTTAGAACTACTTAAACCTAACAAACCTAAAGACATCACACACATCCATGCCCGAGGCAGGATTCGAACCTGCGACCGTAGCGGTCGCGCGGTTCCAGACTGCAGCGCCTAGAACCGCTCGGCCACAACGGCCGGCACCTTCTAATGAAGTTCACCACTTCGGCCACTTATTGAAGAATCACATAAAGAACAGGGCTCATACTTTTTTATGTCAGTGCATGTCGGTGGATAATACAGTGTGTCCGAATTATAAAAGGAGCGTCTTTTACAGATCAGAGCTTGCAGTCCCACTCACAGACTCTCTGCTTAAACACGAGTACACAGTTTTCCAAATTAACGTCATTTCTTCCACAAAATAGTGCAGTATTTCAAAATGCTCTATTGCTTTGGTTCCAAGAATCATTTACCTGCAGACAATTAAACCTACATAAAATTTTTCTAACGTATAAACGGAACAGAACAAAGGGGATGGACACAAATGTGACTGACGATAGCTTCATCTAAGGGAATAGCAAAATCCTTATCTTTCAGTTTTCAACCAAGTGATTATTAATGTCAGCAATACTGAGTATTTGACGGCTAATAGTGTTGTCTGACAAGGCAGTGCGTACTAGTTACTTGGCAGATGACCCAACTATCATGAAAGATCCAATGTCAAGAGAAGCTAGTAAAATAAGGTGATCCGCTATCGTGAAAACCTTCATGCTCTTTCCTGCACGGCATGCAGCTTTGAAGAATGAATGAAGAATATTTGTAGAAGTCGTACCGAAAGTTTATTTATAGTTCTGTCACTTCTTTTAACTTGTCGGAGAAGTATTCTCGTGATTTATTTACCAAACCATTTTATTAGGAAGCTTGCTTTGAGTAGCTAGGACTCTGAAACAAATGATACACTATGGTCGTTTTTCATTCCAAAGAGCACTCGGCCTGAAATCGAGATTCCAGTAACTGTCGGCAGATTCACTGCATTTTCGTCTATTCATGTCTTCAGAACTGCATAATACATTTGAAATGTTTCGTTCCACGTTTATATTTAAAATTATCCGAGCTGACAGAAATGCAAATCACGGAAGGCAGATTAGAAATAAAAACGATCTTCATTCGACAAAATTAACCTTCAGACTGGGTATTACCGAATAGAAACAAACAAGTAAATCCGCTGTTCTTTCAAAAATCAAAGTCAAAGGTATGAAACAGTTTCAAAAGGGTGATCACTCTACAAATGAGTTCATGTGTTACATACCTGTTGTTAAGCATGTAGGCGAGATGAAGTCTGTAAATGGTTTGAAATTATGTTTAAAGTTAGTTGGAAGACGCTAAGCACTCTCATTATGAAAAACTGTACGAACATAGTATGGGTAATTTGCACTACATTATAAACAAAAACCAGTTTTTCTCGCGTGCTTACGTTTATGACGTCATATCTGCTGAACAATGTCTCGTTAAATGACGTAATTTTGCAGGCACAGTATTTCTGAATACTGATACCAACTGTATTGTTGGTATCAGTCGGTAGTGCAGAAGTTAAGTATTACAACGTCGTGTGTGATGCTAATCATCATTTTGTTGAGGATATCAGCGGGAAAATCTTCCACACAAGATTGAAATTACGGGTAAAATTGAAACTTCCTGGCAGATTCAAACTGTGTGCCCGACCGAGACTCGAACTCGGGACCTTTGCCTTTCACGGGCAAGTGCTCTACCATCTGAGCTACAGAAGCACGACTCACGCCCGGTAATCACAGCTTTACTTCTGCCAGTATCTCGTCTCCTACCTTCCAAACTTTACAGAAGCTCTCCTGCGAAACTTGCAGAACTAGCACTCCTGAAAGAAAGGATATAGCGGAGACATGGCTAAGCCATGGATGGGTAAACTTTGTTGCAAGTCGATGAGTGCTTTCATTCTTGAATACTGGTTGAATAAATTTCGGATATTTGCGCGTCGTCAGTTACTCTGCCAGAAGAAAGATTCACAGTTTCTGACTGTAATACCTGTCTTGTAGTGTTGAACATTTGGTTGGTTTGTTGATTTGGGGAGCGGACCAAACAGCGGGTCATCGGTCCCATCGGATTGGGAAAGAATGGGGAAGGTAATCGGCTGTACCCTTTCAAAGGAACCATCTCGGCATTTGTCTGAAGCGATTTAGGGAATCACAAGAAACCTAATCAGGATGGCCGGATGTGGGTTTGAACTTTTGTCCTCCCGAATGCGAGTCCAGTGACCTAACCACTGCGCCACCTCGCTCGGTGCTAAACTTTTGATATTGGATTATAACCGTAAGTGCGTAGATTATTCCAGGATTTTAGATTTTTAAATTCGGTCAATAATCACGCGAAATATAGAAAGTCAAATGTTTGTTGCTTCTGGAAGCTAAGAACCTGCAACTAGGAATGGTTTCCACGTTATTAGTCTGTTACTAATATAGCAGATGATCCACCTGGTATGAGCGACTCGACTGCCATCTACGGAGTTACCTTACTAAAAAACTCAACTACAGACACGCTAGATATCACCACGAGAGCGCACATTGTTCCTTTACTAAGGAAGCAAATAAGAAAAATTACTACACTGAAGGAAAAAAATCTCGCCGCCAAAAAGAATTAATGTAGAGTAATGAAATTTCGGCAATACATTTGCCTAGGTATCATTTTTAAGTGATTAACATCGCAAGATCCCAGGTTAATGTAAGTGCGAGATAATCCGGCGCAGACGTGAAATGCTGGTACATTAATAACCGCCAGGATGTTGAATGCAAGCATGCAGACGTGCATGTTTTGTATTGCTCAAGTGCCGCCATGTCGTTTGTGGTACATCTATATCTACATCTACATTTATACTCCGCAAGCCACCCAATAGGTGTGTGTCGGAGGGCACTTTACGTGCCACTGTCATTACCTCCCTTTCCTGTTCCAGTCGCGTATGGTTCGCGAGAAGAACAACTGTCTGAAAGCCTCTGTGCGGGCTCTAATCTCTCTAATTTTACATTCGTGATCTCCTCGGGAGGTACAAGTAGGGGGAAGCAATATATTCGATACCTCATCGAGAAACGCACCCTCCCGAAACCTGGCGAGTAAGCTGCACAGCGATGCAGAGCGCCTCTCTTGCAGAGTCTGCCACTTGAGTTTGTTAAACATCTCCGTAACGCTATCACGGTTACCAAATAACCCTGTGACGAAACGCGCCGCTCTTCTTTGGATCTTCTCTATCTCCTCCGTCAACCCGATCTGGTACGGATCCCACACTGATGAGCAATACTCAAGTATAGGTCGAACGAGTGTTTTGTAAGCCACCTCCTTTGTTGATGGACTACATTTTCTAAGGACTCTCCCAATGAATCTCTACCTGGTACCCGCCTTACCAACAATTAATTTTATATGATCATTCCACTTCACATCGTTCTGCACGCATACTCCCAGATATTTTACAGAAGTAACTGCTACCAGTGTTTGTTCCGCTATCATATAATCATACAATAAAGGATCCTTCTTTCTATGTATTCGCAATACATTACATTTGTCTATGTTAAGGGTCAGTTGCCACTCCCTGCACCAAGTGCCTATCCGCTGCAGATCTTCCTGCATTTCGCTACAATTTTCTAACGCTGCAACTTCTCTGTATACTACAGTATCATCCGCGAAAAGCCGCATGGAACTTCCGACACTATCTACTAGGTCATTTATATATATTGTGAAAAGCACTGGTCCCATAACACTCCCCTGTGGCACGCCAGAGGTTACTTTAACGTCTGTATACGTCTGCCCATTGATAACAACATGCTGTGTTCTGTTTGCTAAAAACTCTTCAATCCATCCACACAGCTGGTCTGATATTCCGTAGGCTCTTACTTTGTATGTACTTGGTATGGAGTTCGACGCCTGTTGCACCTGGTCGATCAGTACAGCGATAGTTAATACTGGTTGGGAATGACGCTGCAGTTGTCGTCGATGATATCCCATATGTGCTCGACTGGAGACAGACATGGTGATCGTGCAGAACCAGGGCGACACTTCGACGCTCTGTAGAGCATGTTGGATTACAGCAGTGGTATGTGGGCGAGCGTTATCCTGTTGGAAAACAACCGCCAGGAAAGCTGTTCATGAATGGCAGCACAGCAGGTCGAATCAGCAGATTGACGAACAATTTTGCAATCAGGGAGCGTGGGATACCCACGAGAGTGCTCCTGCTGTCATACGAAATCGAACCCCAGACCATAATCCAGGTGTGGGTGCAGTGTGTCTACCATCCAGACAGGTTTAGTGCAGGTTCTCAATCTACCTCCATGTAAGTCACATACGGGCAGCACTGGAGGCAAAAACCGCAACAGACTACCACCGTGCCCTCCGGTGAATTCTTACGTGACGTCACTAAAGTTGCTAAAGGCGGTAATTTGGGGTCGTGAAATGTGCGCTACAGGACATCTGGCTCGGAGTTCTTACTGAAGTAACCGATTTATAACAATTCAAATTGCTTCCGGGGATGGGGCACGATGCGCCGGAGCCATACACCGAACACCTGAACGGAATTTTTACCGAACGAGGTGGCGCAGTGGTTAGCACACTCGATTCGCATTCTGGAGGACGACGGTTCAAATCCGCTTCCGGCCATCGTGATTTAGGTTTTCCGCGATTTCCCAAAATCACTTCAGGCAAATTCTGGGGTAGTGCATTCGAATGGGCACGACCGAATTCCTTCCCAATCGTTCCCTAATCCGATGGGACAGATGACCTCGCAGTTTGGTGCCCTCCCTCACATCAACCAACCAGCCAAACACTATGGTCTCTCCAGTTCGGTAGAGCCACGTGGCTATCCTGAGACCGATCTTCTTGCGAGCCGGTTTTCTTACGACCGTAACTAACGCTCACGACGGTTACAGCATGTATTTGAAGCAGAACTGATACACCAACGTTCGTTTATGTCGCACAACTCTTTCTTGGTGTTGCGATTATTGTTCCGTTAGTGTATTTTTAAGAAGAGACAGTGACCCCGCTTCAATAAGGCCGCGACAACCCTGGGGACCGCGACACGCAGTTTGAAAATACCTACTCCTGATGACTGTTTGCAGCTTATATCGTCTGTCGATAGTAAGAAGGGCCTTCAGCACGGGAAGTGCTCCGCCAGAGTGTCGTACATCGCAGCGGTTTTGCTCGAATATTCGGCGGTCAACGCGAGGCATCAAACCTTGAAGGTCTGCCTCATCTGTAGAGCCTCTTTTAATTCTATATATGAGGATAGTAACTGTTCTCGGAAGAACAGATACCACTGACGACAGTGCAGCTTCTCTAGAGTAAATGATAATTAAATGAAACCCTCAGCTGCTGACAGGTGTTGTTGATATACCTCGATGGGGACAGCTGAAAATGTATGCCCCGACCGGGACTCGAACCCGGGATCTCCTGTTACATGCCAGACGCTCTTTCCGTCTGAGCCACCAGTGACACAGATAAATAGCGCGACTGCAGGGACTTATCCCTTGCACGCTTCCCGTGAGACCCACATTCCCAGCTGTCCACAATTCTACATATGTAATGTACCTAATAGACATTCGCTCATCCACTCATAACTCGCGTACGCTTTGGCGATTCCCATAAGAGTTCAGGCAACCTGTCCCCATCGGGGTATATCAACAACACCTGTCGGCACCTGAGGGTTTCAGTTAATTATCATTGATTCTAGAGAAGCTGCACTGACATCAATGGTATCTGTTCTTTCGAGAACAGTTACTATCTTCATATATATATATATATATATATATATATATATAGTTAAAGGCTACCCAGCCATTGACCTTCGTCTGTGCGAATGCGCACATGTTGCCCAAACTCTTACGGGAATCGCCAAAGTGTGCGCGACTAATGAGTGGATGGTCAAATATCTATTAGGTACATTACATATGTAGAATTGTGGACAGTTGGGAATGTGGGTCTCACGGGAAGCGTGCAAGGGATAAGTCCCTTCCGTCGCTCTATTCATCTGTGTCCTCGGTGGTTCAGACGGCAGCAGTTGGCCTTTGGCTGTGCTGCGGTGAGGACGCGCTGTTTGTGTTCCTGCCGCGGAGCGAGCGCTCGTCTTGTTTACATAGTACTCGGCCGTTTCGCGCGTGCCGTACTCAGCATATAGATCACTATGGCGCACCAATACAGGAAATCGACGCTCAAATTTACGTTCCGCAACGAATTTGCACGGCCCAAAGCACTCGAAGTCGAACGATTTCTACGAGAAGAAGTTAAAATCCCGGCGACCGACATTCTCGGCATTCACTTGTCCATTGTGAGTAGTATCGTATATGTCAAGATCATCAACGACGCAACATGTGAACGGATCCTTCGGGACACGAAACAGGGCCTCCGTTTCTGCCATGCTGATGGCAATGTGTGGACTGTGCACGTCGATTATTCTGGCATGGGACTTCGTACGACCAGAATTTTCGAACTTCCTTTCGAACTACCGGCGGAGTACGTCGTGACAGCGCTGCGCCCCTACGGCACGGTCCATGATCATATTGCGGAAAAGTGGACGCAATTCCAGACATATTCTGTGCTGAACGGCGTCCGCCAGGTCCGAATAGAACTTAAAAGACATGTACCTTCATATCTGAATATCGGTGGCCGCCGTGCCATCGTCATCTACGATGGGTAACCGAAGACCTGCTCTGGTTGTGGGAAGGAGGGACACCTCAGATCAGAATGTATGCAACGTCGAATCACTCAACTGCCGCCGGCTGAAGCGGACCCGCCATCGCAGCCGACGCTGCTTCCTGTGACTTATGCAGCAGCCCTCACGACAGCTACCACTTCACCACGACATCCGACATCCACTGTTGGGTCGCGGCTCCATGCTCCAATACAGGGCGATGATGACACACCCGTTCCACAAGATACGGATTCAACTCTGATGCCGCCGCCCCCTCGACTGATAACAACATACATGACGATAGCATGGCCGTAGACTCGCTTATTGTGCCTACGGCTGCCTTTGTGCCACAACGTCGTGAATCTTTGCCATCGTCTGACACAGATGGACACACCAGGAAGCCACGCTCTCTGAAGCGACGGAAGCGGAGGCGTAGAGCAACTTCCGAACGGGATGCGACACAGCCTCCAGAGGATGACGATTCCACCTTCAATGACGACGCTACCACAGAGGCAGCCGCCATTTGCTGCAGTGTGGCACCATCGAACGCAACTGAGGACAAACCACATATATCTACAGTGGCAAAATCGGATTCCGAGATGCAAGACAGATGCTGCCCACCACCTTCTGGAGTGCAAGCACCCATGCCGTGTCCTGAGGAAGCTAGGGTGGCCGATCTTGCTTTCAGTTCCCCGATGTGGGCGGATGACCACGACGACAACGGAACCATGCAAGTTACGCCAACAGGGCCCAAGGCATTGGCGCCGGCTCTCTAGAAAGGACTGCCGGTGAGGTTTGGGGGGATGCGGAGGTGTCAATACAGTCAGAAGAGTCATAGGTAATTCCAGTCTTAATGGATAACTTAACACCTGCGGTTGGGCAACAAGCTTATCGTATCGCCACGCTTAACCTCAACACGATACGAACGGCAGTGAAGATCCAGTTGCTGCGTGAGATGCTTCGTTCTTCGGATGTTGACATTGCCCTGTTGCAAGAAGTGTATATAGCGGCTCTCCCCGTTTTCTACGGTTATGTAACATATATGTCACCGGCGGACCGGAATGGCAGCGATATGGCAATACTAGTGCGCGACGGAATTGCCATAGAAGAAGTGACTTACCTTCCGTCAGGAAGGGGGCTGGCGATCACAGCACTTGGCACGCGCATCATTAACATTTACGCTCCATCAGGAACTGATCAACGCCGCGAACGATCGCTGTTCTACTCGGAGGATATCGCCCCCCTCTTTATCAGCCGCTTCGAGCAATATATATTCGGTGGCGATTTTAACTGTATGCTCCACCCCAAAGACCAAGTCCCACATTTCTCGACTTGTCAAGAACTTCGGCTCCTGGTTCGAGATCTGCTTCTCACCGACACGTGGGAGACAGTACACGGTGAACGTCCCGGGCCGACATACCTTACTAGTCACTCCGCCAGTCGCCTAGACCGCATTTATGTCCCATTGGCTCTAGCACCGGGAGTATTGGACGCCGAACGTTGGCCGCTTGCCTTCTCCGATCATAGAGCTTTCATATGCACACTCACTCTACAACAGCAGCGGATATGGCGCAGCCGAGGACCCTGGAAGCTGAATGTGGCACATATTCAAGCCCCGGAATGCCGTCAGATAATCGCCAACACATGGCTGGATTGCGAACGTCGTCTTCCCCGATACCCATCGACTCTAGCATGGTGGGTGGACTGTGCCAAACCAGCTTTTCGGCGTGTGCTAACACAATTCGGAAAAGATATCTCAGCTTGGCATCGTCGCACATTGGACTTTTATTACACGATGCTTCGCGAACTCGACAGCCAACCACCATCTCCAAACCGACAAATGGAAAGCCGCCGAATTAAAGGTAAAATATTGTCTCTTACGAGGAAACGTTTGGAGGGGTCGTAGTGCGATCGCGACGTCAAGACCGAGTGGAAGGAGAAAACCCGTCAATGCATCACATCGTGCTCGACAGCCGCCGACGCCGACAGCAGCTGATCACGGACCTCGTATTGCCAGGTGGAAGGGTCGTAATGACTCAGGCGGCGGTTACAGAAGCCTTCGCAGATCACTATCGCCGGTTTTACGACGAGGTGAATACAGAGGACGAAGAAGCGGACGATCACGACATACTGCAGCACGTGTCGCACACCCTCGACAATGCAGCAGCGGCGACGTTGTTAGGTGGGATTACACGAGACGACATTGAGGACGCTCTTAACATGGGAGCACTCAACAAATCTCCCGGGCCAGACGGACTGCCGCTCGAGTTTTATCGTACTTTCCGCGATCTCATGATGCCCAAATGGATCATCATGTACCAAGAACTGATGACCCCCGGTTCCCACGTGCCACCTGCATTCGTGGAAGGTCTCCTTATACCGATACACAAGCCTTCCAAAGGTCGGACGGTCGAGGACTACAGGCCAATTACAATGCTCAACTCGGACTATAAAATCTTCGCCCAACTACTCGCCAGCCGTATAAAGAAGGTTCTGCCCCTACTCCTCTCAATGGAGCAAACGACACAGGGCGGAGTGACCAACATGCAAACGGCAACCAGTGAATGCAGGGATTTAATAGCCATCGCCACGTCCTGTCGCCTCCGAGCTGCTCTGATCTCCATTGATTTCGACCACGCCTTCGACAGAGTTCACCACAAGTTCCTTCTGTCCGTTATGGCCCGCATGGGTTTCCCGCCTGACTTTCTCGACATCTTTCAGCGCCTTTTCCGTGGAGCTGCATCCCGTGTACTGGTGAATGGACGTATTGCGGGTCCCTTTCCGATCCGACGGTCAGTTCGCCAAGGATGCCCTCTCTCCATGATCCTTTACGCGATCGCACTCGAACCACTTGTCGGAGGGTTGAAAAACAGGCTCTCGGGCATGTCATTGAGGGATCACACCTTTCACTGCAGGATATATGCTGATGACATTCTAATACTTGTCCGATCTGATGACGAGGTACGCTCAGTGATACAATGGATCAATCGCTATGGTTTGGCAGCGGGCAGCCTCATGAATGTGGCCAAGTCGGCAGCGATGCCCATTGGGAGAGGTCTACAGGAGAACGCTTTAGCCCCACTCCCACTAGTTAACAAGATCCAGTTCTTGGGCATAACATTTACACAGGATGTGCGCCGCACGGCTGCCATGAACTATGCACGATTACTACAGGCAATACGCACAGAAGTTCGCTGGAACTTACTTCGACGGATGGACCTCCCACAGCGTGTGGAATACCTCAACCTTCACGTGGCAACTAAGATGATCCACATGGCCCAGGTCCTACCGATATCGATAGCGATGGCACACAGACTGCAAGCAGCGTTTGGATATTACCTTACCGCCGGACACCTATTCAAAGTCCGCTACGAAACACTCACCCTCACTAGGACTTATAAATGTACGAGCAAGGGCTACAGCGTTATACTTGTGCACAATAATGAAACTGTGGACCCACAAAGATGCTTCCCTTACGGGTCGTCTGTTAGAGGAATTTCTGCCGGCGTCTCTTCTGCCACCTGTCACGGTTGCGCACATTACACCCTCACTCTCGCACCTCTCGGCATTTATTCTTGAGTATAGTTACGTGCACCCAGACTTTCCCAACACTCACACTCCCAAGGCGAGAGACTTTTACAGACTGTTGCTAAGGTCCATCCCTCGCAATGTGATTGAGAGGAAGAGCTCTACGACCCTATGGCCTGCAGTGTGGAGAGCGGTCCAGAAGTCGTTCCTCCCCACGCGGGTACGTGCCGCGTGGTACCAGGTGGTGAACGGGAAGGTTGTAACACGACAAAGGCTGCACGCTATTGGGATGGCGGATTCCCACCTTTGCCCACATTGCCACCTCGTGGATACTGACGAACACCGTTTAACATGTGGATCGGCGTTAGAGGTATGGCTGCTAGTGCAGAATATCCTCGCCTGCTACCTACGTATCGCGCCTCGCACAATTGAGCCACGGCTCCTCCTTTGTCCAGAGGTTACTTATTTCCCACCTGCGAAGACTCACGCTCTCACATGGTTTAAAGGCATGTCCATATACTACCTCTTTCGAGATGATGAGAAGATGGTGCTTGATTACTGGCAATTTCTCCAGGACAGTCATAGCACACTTGAGTGTACACCCCGATACCGACAACTATTTGCCAACTATTTGCGCAGTGTCTTCGATAACCCCCCTCACAGTTGGGGAGTACCGGGCAGAGGATGACCGCCTTCATGGGGCTCCACACGCTGCGACATGTTGTACCAATTTGGAACATGGAATCTGTACGCAGATGGGCCATGCACATGGAATGGCGTGCGGGATTTGGTTACATTTTTCTTTCTTTATTCTCTATCATCACACTATTGGTTTCAAATTCTGTTTCATAGTTTAGAAGGAACTCTTGTTCTGTTGTTGCTACGGATGTACATTCTAATTTTGTTTGTCGTAACTGAAAGACGCCTTTTTCCATCTATATAAAAAAAAGGTTGGCAGAGGAAAAAAAAATAAAAAAATAGATGGATAGAGCGTCCGTCATGTAAGCAGGAGATCCCGGGTTCGAGTCCCGGTCGGGGCACACATTTTCAGCTGTCCCCGTCGAGGTATATCAACAACACCTCTCGGCAGCTGAGGGTTTCAATTAATTATCATTTACTCTCTTAATTTGTCACACAAACGACCAAATAGCTGATACTGAAATATCTGACCGTGCTGTAGATGAGCAACTGAAACCGCCCAACAGAGGGGAGGCCACTGCATCGTACGGGATTACCAGTACGATTGTACTACAGTAGGCGAAAGAACTAGCCCGTCTTCTAGCAGCGGTTTACCGTAGCCCTTTGGAAGAGCTATGTGTTCCAGATGATTGGAAAAAGGCACAGATCATTCTCGTTTCGTAGAAGGGTTGTCGAGCACACGCACAAAACAATAAACCTGTATCTCTAGCGTACGTCTGCTGAAGAATATTGGAACATTTTTTATGCTCGTGCTTTATGACATTTCTACACACCGGAGTTTTCCTCTGTAAAAATCAACATGGGTTCCTAATACAACTATCGTGTGAAACCCAGCTCACTCTGTTCGTTCACGTGCACCCCAGCAGTAGATACAGGCCTCCAGGTAGACGTCATGTTCCTTGACTTCCATAAGGCATTCGATACAGTACCGCAATGCCACCTAATGAACAAAATACGAGCGTAAAGAATATCAGACCAACTGCGTGACTGGACTGAAGACTTTCTGACAAAGCGAACACAGCACATCATTCTCAATAGGGAGCAGCCTTCAGGCGTACAAGTAACTTGGGGGTACCCCTAGGGAGTGTTACGGGTCGATAAACTTTCACAATCTTTATAAATGGGATAGAATACAAGATCTAGAGCATCATGAGGCTTTTCGAGGATGGTGCTGTTGTACAGAGAGATGTTGTAACGCTAGAAAATTGTGGTGAAATTCAGGAAGACTTGCATGGAATCGTTGCTTGATACAGGGAGTGGAAGCTGACCCTCGCCCAAAACAAACGTAACGTACTGCTTATACTTAAGCAGAGAGATCTTCCACTGTATGATTAAACGATTGCAGAACACTCACTGGGACCAGCTACTTCTATAAAATATCTAAGACTATGACTACGGAGCGATTTGAAATGGAACGACCGCATTAAATAAATCGTGAGTAGAGTAGATGCCAGACTGAGATTCTTTGGGAGAATCCTCAGGATAGTAGTCCATCAAGAAAGTAATACACAGAACATTTTTTCGACCACTACTTGAATATTGCTCGGCAGTATGAGATCTGTACCAGACAGGACTGACAGGGGAAACAGAGAAGGTGCAAAGAAGAGCAGCGCGATTCGTCGCAGTTTCATTTAATAAACTGGAAGTCTTCACAGAGATGATCAACGGATTCTAGTGGCAGACGCTGCAAGAAAGGCGTTCTGCATCACGGTATGGTTGGCTGTCAAAGTTTCTACAGCGTAGGTCCTACAAGGGTCAAAAGATATAATGATAGTTCATACGTGTGTCTCACGGAAAGATCATGAAGATAAAATTAGAGAGATTCTAGCACACACAGAGGCTTACCGGCAATTGTTCTTCCCGTGGACTATTCGCAACTGTAACAGGAAAGAAGAGGGTAAACAAAGTACACTCTTCCGAGCACCGCAAGAAGGCTTTCGGACTATACACGTGGATGCAGAGATTGTGATATCCAGCGGTCTGCGACATAAGCTAACGAACACTACGTACAAATTGTGGCCTATAGGAATCTTAGGTCGAACGCCACTGACAATATATTGCCTCTCTGGAGCCAAGTTGGAAAACTGCGACTAACCAAACAATATGGAACCTATTTGACCAGTTTTCGGGTATCCGAAAACGTCGTAATTTCTCCACAATATTTCGGCAGACGTACAACGCTGCCATCTTCAGGTGGTTCCTGACGAATGCTGTGCTGTTCCTCTCGGCGCCCTATATATACTAGCCGTTACCCCCTCCACCGTTCCTCTCCTGTTGTCTTTGGTGCGGCCGGCGCGGCGGCTACTGGAGGTGGTGGGGGAAGCGGCGCCTGGGTCTGAACTGGGGTCTGCAGTCTCGCTGCTGCCACCGTCGGAGGCGGTCCTCGATCTCTGGGACCGCATGTTTCTCTCCAGGCTGAGTGCAGGGTTCCAAGCCTGACTAAGTTGAAGGCCGCTGTCTTTATTAATTAGATCATCCTGTAGTCGGATTTTTATGGCCTCTTTAGTAACGCAGTCCCAGAAGTAGGAGGATTGACAGAGCATTTTTGTTTTTTCATAGTCCATAGTATGGCCAGTCTTTATACAATGGTCAGCCACGGCTGATTTAGTAGCCTGGCGTAATTAAATATGGCGCTTGTGTACGCCAGGAGAGACACCAGGAGAGGAACGGTGGAGGGGGTAACGGCTAGTATATATAGGGCGCCGAGAGGAACAGCACAGCATTCGTCAGAAACCAGCTGAAGACGGCAGCGTGTACGTCTGCCGAAATAATGTGGAGAAATAACGATGCTACCGGGTCGGATACCCGAGAACTGTTCAAATTGGAAATACGCCGGGAAAACTTCAGATCGTCGTATGGAACCTTTCCACACGATCAGTTTGATAACCGGGTATCCTTTACACAAGGTGGTCAGAAACAGTGTGAAAAACTTGCAAGGATGTTGCAGGGTAAGCTATACTGAGAAATAATTGTTCAGAAAAAAATTCTATACGTTGACACAACTGCGAGTTAATTAGCATTGACTTTAGTAAATTCGGCTACTGCGCGTGCAGATTCAGGTGGCCCGCCTGATACAATTAATGTCAGTAAATAGTTTTTGATGTTGCTGAGCAACAGTCAAACAGAATTTTGTAAAGGAACACACCGCCATTTTATTGTTTATTTAAGTTCAAATGGTTCAAATGGCTCTGAGCACTATGCGACTTAACTTCAGAGGTCATCAGTCGCCTAGAACTTAGAACTAATTAAACCTAACTAACCTAAGGACATCACACACATCCATGCCCGAGGCAGGATTCGAACCTGCGACCGTAGCGGTCATTCGGTTCCAGACTGTAGCGCCTAGAACCGCACGGCCACTCCGGCCGGCTGTTTATTTAAGTACTAAATATGGCGTGCTCCCACGGTTGTTTACTCACCTGTTATCAGGTGGTCGATCGATGCCGTGGGGCTAGGGCCTCCCGTCGGGTAGACCATTCACCTGGTGTAAGTCTTTCGAGTTGACGTCACTTCTGCGACCTGCGTGTCGATGGGGATGAAATGATGATAATTAGGACAACACAACAACCAATTCCTGAGCAGAAAAAATCTCCTACCCAGCCGGGAATCGAACCCGGGCCCTTAGGATTGTCATTCTTTCGCGCTGACCACTCAGCTACCGGGTGCGGACTATAAGATGGTGATTTTACATCTGGCATTTTCTGGGGTGCCAATATTTTTCTTAATTTATGACCAACTTTGAGCTTAACAACGTGTTAACTTTCCTGCAGTGTATGTTAAGGACATTAAACCGAATACATGAAAATAGCATAACAGGCCGAAACCTGGGTTGTACTTAAATAAACAATAAAATAGTCAAATGGCGGTGTGTTCTTTTAGATAACAATTACAGTCAGTTGTCCTCCTAGCGTAGGTGGTAGCGCACGAGGCTGCTTAGCCTTTGGCTCGTGTTCGATCCTCACTATCGTCCCAAATCCAATTTTCGTACGAAACTCTTGTTCCAAAAGAAAATCGCGTTTGGCGACACCGTCTCTGCAGATCCGATTGAATTTTCGCGCAGAACGACATGACTGGCTAATTTCAAAGCTTATGAACTCGGAAACGGCGCAACGTATCGATTTTTCTCTTATCAGTTATTTCTCAGCCCTGCATACCCTGGGACACCCTTACAAACTTTTCAGTCTGTTTCTGAGCGCCCTGTAGAAAACAGAAAACGCCTCAGTTCTATTTTGGGCCTACGAGGTGTAGAATATCTAAGTCCTCTAATCCCTATTGAGGTTAAATTTACAACTATAAAGTATCAGCCAGGATTTTGCAATCTATTGTCTTATCATACAGTGAGGTTTTCGGCGATGGCGTTATCCGTCAAGACGATAAGACACGGGTGTACCACTCCAGCCTCTCTAACATCGTCAGGCAGGAATCAACTAAATAGGGCCGGCGATATTTTCTGACAGGAACGCCATGGAGTATGCTTGGTACTAGTTGGAACCGGCAGCGCGCTAGCGCAGGAGACATCTTCAAACAGCTCGTGGATAGCATCACAAGAAAGACTGAAGTGTGCTGCAGCACGAGGAGTGGAGCAAAATCGTACATAACGTAACGGATTGACAGATTCTGATTTCACAGAAGGGTACATTCAAGCACACCACTATCTTGTCAATTTTATCTTTCATTTTATTGTACAGTTTATCTTATCCTTACTTTTGTGAGGCTTATTAACTCATTCTCCGCTCGTGATGAATCCAAGTCCGCGCACGTTGTCTGATACCCAGCGGCAGAAAATTTCTTTTAGCGCAGTTTAAAGTCCGCAGCTCGTGGTCGTGTGGTAGCGTTCTCGCTTCCCGCGCACGGGTCCCCGGGTTCGATTCCCGGCGGGGTCAGGGATTTTCTCTGCCTCGTGATGACTGGGTGTTGTGTGATGTCCTTAGGTTAGTTAGGTTTCAGTAGTTCTAAGTTCTAGGGGACTGATGACCATACATGTTAAGTCCCATAGCGCTCAGAGCCATTTGAACCATTTTTGCAGTTTAAGTATACTTGCCACGTTATCACAGCCATGATAATATTGCGTTCGGCCATCTTTCGAATCAAAACTAGCTTTTCCTGCACGTTGCATACATATAAACCGCATATGAAAATACCGAACGAGATGGTGCACTTCTTAATTCAATATAGGCGCTTTGGTGAGGCGGCTGAAATTCTCGTATGCCTAACCAAGTTTAGATTTTCTGTGGTTTCTCTAATCCACTTAAGAGCTCTGTGAAGAGCATTCCTTCGGAAAAGAGACGGTCGATATCCTCCACACGGCTACGTAATATCCGAGCATGCATTTAGTGTCTATTTATTGTTTATCGAATGGGAGTACATACACTATTCACGTCAATATTTACACAATGATGTACAAAATACGCAATAGCTTTTGTCTCAGCTGACCTTACCGATTGATGTCAAGAGAGTCTATCCATTCTAGTGTTGTTGGAGGAATGTTGATAGTATCCTTCCAGCCTCCACTGGAGCGTATATAGGGACATTCCTCAAAAATGTACTCAATGGTGAGCTCAGAAGCTTCACAGTCACACAATGGGGAGTCTGAGATTCCGTACTTGTGCATCAAGCACTTAGTCCTTCCGTCTCCACATCGGACTCTGTTCAACTAAAACAATCTTCTTCCAGGCAGTTGCCAGCCTGATATGCATGTGGAGGCTTCGAGGTCATGACAGGCTATACTGGTGTTGTTTTTCCATGTCTCCTTCCACACATATTCAGTCTTCACTGGTTGGATCTCACGAGCTGTTCAGAATGGTTTGCGCCGGCGGGAGTGGCCGTGCTGTTCTAGGCGCTACAGTCTGGAACCGAGCTACCGCTCCGGTCGCAGGTTCGAATCCTGCCTCGGGCATGGATTTGTGTGATCTCCTTAGGTTAGTTAGGTTTAATTAGTTCTAAGTCCTAGGCGACTGATGACCTCAGAAGTTAAGTCGCATAGTGCTCAGAGCCATTTGAACCAGAATGGTTTGCTTGACTTGGGACACATGCTGGGTGGGCTAAACGCAATTTTCTGCGTAGATAGTCTTTGGAGAAATTCTTATTAATCTTTTCCCATCCACGGGTCACTGGTTCTCGTCTTCTCAAATGTGGTGGAGCAGTGTCACTGAGATCAGACGGCCAAGATACCTCTATCTCAAGGTCTCAAAGTGTCACTTAAGATTCTCACGTTATCGTTAAAATGACCCTCCACTTTACTGAGCCGGCCGCGGTGGTCTAGCGGTTCTAGGCGCGCAGTAAGGAACCGCGCGACTGCTACGGTCGCAGGTTCGAATCCTGCCTCGGGCATGGATGTGTGTGATGTCCTTAGGTTAGTTAAGTTTTAGTAGTTCTAAGTTCTAGGGGACTGATGACCACAGTAGTTAGGTCCCATAGTGCTCAGAGCCATTTGAACCACTTTACTGACACGAACATTCTTGTACCAGATTGGTGAGCAATATTCGGATGCAGAATATACAGGAGACAAAGCCGCTGTACGGGGAGTGTCAGCTCTAGGCTCCCAAAAAGTTCCAGCTAGTTTCCGGATAATCTTGTTCCTGGTCTTCAACGTTTCTGCAAAAGACGTGAGATGAGACCTGAATGATAATTAGCGAGCCAGTGTGATTCCGAGACACTTAGGGTGAGGGTTGTTCTTATCCGTTTCGTTACAGAAGCTGACATTTAATAGCGGCATTGCTAAGCGTTTGTAGAGATGGAAAGCTGTAATATCTGTAATAAGCGCCAAGCAAGGGGTCTTATGACAGCACAGTTTCTCCATCCTCTAGGTTCTTGCTTTGAAATGCAGTGGCAGTATTATCTGCGTAGCAGAACTCCTTGGATACAGTTTCTGGAATGTCGCCTACGCACTGGTCGCACAACAGTGGGGCCGCGGAAGATCCTTGTGGCAGATCGCTCTTGGTCTAGCTTCTGCCTGCCCTCGTTGTCTAGGACGTTAACCTTAATTAACATCAGTTGCGCCACAAGGAAGCTTGATGGCGCCGCTCACGTTTCCAGAGCCGGCATTAACGACACTGCAAGGTCGTTCGCTGACTATGTTGCTGTGCACAGCAAATTATTTTGTTGTAAGATCGTCGTAAGGAACTGCAGGAAGACATGGACTAAAATTTCCACATACCTTAATGAATTCCAGCTTTCCTTAAATGTGGAGACACATAAGACAATGACTATAAGAAAGAGGAAGAACCCTATACTACTGCTCTTGAATAGGTGTACAGGGTTATTACAAATGATTGAAGCCATTTCACAGCTCTACAATAACTTTATTATTTGAGATATTTTCACAATGCTTTGCACACACATACAAAAACTCAAAAAGTATTTTTAGGCATTCACAAATGTTCGATATGTGCCCCTTTAGTGATTCGGCAGACATCAAGCCGATAATCAAGTTCCTCCCACACTCGGCGCAGCATGTCCCCATCAATAAGTTCGAAAGCATCGTTGATGCGACCTCGCAGTTCTGGCACTTTTCTTGGTAGAGGAGGTTTAAACACTGACTCTTTCACATAACCCCACAGAAATAAATCGCATGGGGTTAAGTCGGGAGAGCGTGGAGGCCATGACATGAACTGCTGATCATGATCTCCACCACGACCGATCCATCGGTTTTCCAATCTCCTGTTTAAGAAATTCCGAACATCATGATGGAAGTGCGGTGGAGCACCATCCTGTTGAAAGATGAAGTCGGCGCTGTCGGTCTCCAGTTGTGGCATGAGCCAATTTTCCAGCATGTCCAGATACACGTGAAACTTGCCCGCACGTGTTCAACCGTTTCTTCCCTCACTGCAGGTCGACCCGTTGATTTCCCCTTACAGAGGCATCCAGAAGCTTTAAACTGCGCATACCATCGCCGAATGGAGTTAGCAGTTGGTGGATCTTTGTTGAACTTCGTCCTGAAGTGTCGTTGCACTGTTGTTACTGACAGATGTGAGTGCATTTTATGCACGACATACACTTTCTCGGCTCCTCTCGCCATTTTGCCTCACTGCGCTCTCGAGTGCGGCTTCAGCCGAACAAAACTTTATGAGTTTTTCTACGTATCTGTAGTGTGTCGTGACCATATGTCAATGAATGGAGCTACAGTGAATTTATGAAATCGCGTCAATCATTTGTAATAGCCCTGTATAAGAAGACCAAACAGCTAAGGTCACGGGTCTGCTATTCACCCTGCAGAATAGAAGCAGTGTACGCAGCCTTTCTGCGTACTGAGTAAATTCTGAGTATAAGTGTGAGAAAGTGTTCTAAATACTTGCGTAACGTGTATCTGAGACCGAATACGGAATCAGCGCGGTGTACGTCTAGTGGGATGTGGACAACCGCCTAAAACCCTCACCGGGCTGGCGAGTGAACCGATACCTCCTGGTTAATCCTCTGGACTTGGACCGGCAGACCTACCTGTCCCGAAAGCTGTCGCGTTAACAAGGGCGGTTACCCAGCTGGGTAGCCCAATACTGTCTGGATCCGTAGTAGTCGTGAACATGTAGAGCGCGTCACAGCGTAATAAAATTTAACGTTAATACTAATACGCGATATAGAATGGGACCATCTTGTGAAACAGTGTTACGGGAAGCCAATGGAAGACTTGACTACTTGAAATGGAGTTTGGAAGATTCAGTGCAACCGTAAGATAAATCGCATAAAATGCGCTAGTGCGAACAATTCTAGAGTACATCTGTGGTGTCTGGAGTCCTTATGAAGTAGCATGACAACAGGGCGAACGAATTCATATACGCGCTGCCAGGATCGTAACAGGCCGGCGTGACCAACACGAAAGTAACGAATCTGTCCATGGAGCTAGAATGTGAATTCTTGGCAGAAAGACAGCTAAGATGTCCCGAAACACTGTTGTAAATTTAGAAAACTAGTATTTGACGAAGAGCGCGACCATTGTCCTGCCCCCATCGCTTATCTCTCAAAGATATTGCGAGAATAAGATGTGAGAGAACAGGGCATGTACAGAAGCATAAACACAGCCACTTTGCCCTCTCTCATTACGCAAATGAAACAGAAGAGATAACCGGTAATATTGGTACCAAGTACCCTCAGGTATCACCTATACATGGGTTGCGAAATATATATGCAGTTCTAGATGCAGATGCAGAGCCAAAAGGTTTTGGGGGAAAGAAGGAAAAATCCTTCGCGGTAAGGGAGGCTCAAACGGTTCAAATGGCTCTGAGCACTATAGGACATCTTCTGAGGTCATCAGTCCCCTAGAACTCAGAACTACTTAAGCCTAACTAACCTAAGGACATCACACACATCCATGCGCGAGGTAGGATTCGAACCTGCTGCTGTAGCAGTCACGCGGTTCCAGACTGTAGCGCCTAGAACCACTCGGCCACCCCGGCCGGCGATAAGGGAGGTTCCAGTCTTAAGTGTATCTGTAGAGTAGAGATGGCTGTAAAGAGTGTGGGTGTACAGTGTCTTGTTTCGTTGCATAAGGTTGAAGAAACGGAAGCGTGGGTGCACACATTGAAAGTTTATAGCTTAATGTAAACACGAGATAAATCATTACAATTGTGAAATGCTGGCACATTAACAACCGGTGCAACCACCAGAATGTTGAATGCAAGAATGCAAATACTGTGTGGCACAGGTGCCGGGTGTCAGTCTGTGAGAGGGAGTTCCATGCCTGTTGCACTTGGTCAGGCGTTACAAGGACGGTTAAAGCTTTTTGTGGATGACGCTAGAGTTGTTGTCCGAAGATGTCCCATACATGCTTGGTTCGAGTCGGATCAGGTAACATGTGTATGTTATGTAGAGCATGTTGGGTTACAACAGTGAGCGTTATCCTGTTGGAAACCAACCCCTGGAATGCCATTACAGCACAGTAGCTTGAATCACCAGACCGACGTGCAGATTTCCAGACAGGGAGCATAGGATAACTACGAGAGTGCTCCTGCTCTCGTACGAATTCGCATCCCAGACCATAACTCCAGGTGTAGATCCAAGTGCGTCTAACACGAAGGAAGGTTAGTTGCAGGCCCTCAAGTGGTCTCTTTCTAACCAATGGCCATCAATGACAACGAGGCAGAAACAGCTTTCATCATAAAACACAACGGATGTACACAGTACTCCAATAAGCTATCGCTTCGTCCGCCCCTGGTTGTTGAGTGGTCAGCGCGACGGAATGTCAAGCCTAAGGGCCTGGGTTCGATTCCCGACTGGGTCAGAGATTTTCTCCGCTCAGAGACTGGGTGTTATGTGGTCCTTATCATCATCCTTTCATCCCCGTCGACATGCAAGTCGCCGAAGTGGCGTCGACTTGAAAGACTTGTACCAGGCGAACGGTCTACCCGACGGGAGGCCCTAGCCACACGGCATCGGATCTGATCGCTTGAGATCACTGACGTCGGAAATACGAGGTTCATTTTCAAGTTCTAAGGCCTCCGATTTTTTTCTAATTAACTACTCACCCGAAATCGATGAAACTGGCGTTGCTTCTCGACGTAATCGCCCTGCAGACGTACACAGTTTTCACAACGCTGATGCCATGATTCCATGGCAGCGGCGAAGGCTTCTTTAGGAGTCTGTTTTGACCACTGGAAAATCGCTGAGCAATAGCAGCATGGCTGGTGAATGTGCGGCCACGGAGAGTGTCTTTCATTATTGGAAAAAGCCAAAAGTCACTAGGAGCCAGGTCAAGTGAGTAGGGAGCATGAGGAATCACTTCAAAGTTGTTATCACGAAGAAACTGTTGCGTAACGTTAGCTCGATGTGCGGGTGCGTTGTCTTGGTGAAACAGCACACGCGCAGCCCTTCCCGGACGTTGTTGTTGCAGTGGAGGAAGGAATTTGTTCTTCAAAACATTTCTGTAGGATGCACCTGTTGCCGTAGTGCCCTTTGGAACGCAATGGGTAAGGATGACGCCCTCGCTGTCCCAGAACATGGACACCATCATTTTTTCAGCACTAGCAGTTACCCGAAATTTTTTTGGTGGCGGTGAATCTGTGTGCTTCTATTGAGCTGACTGGTGCTTTGTTTCTGGATTGAAAAATGGCATCCACGTCTCATCCATTGTCACAGCCGACGAAAAGGAAGTCCCATTCATGCTGTCGTTGCACGTCAACATTGCTTGGCAACATGCCACACGGGCAGCCATGTGGTCGTCCGTCAGCATTCGTGGCACCCACCTGGATGGCACTTTTCGCATTTTCAGGTCGTCATGCAGGATTGTGTGCACAGAACCCACAGAAATGCCAACTCTGGAGGCGATCTGTTCAACAGTCATTCGGCGATCCCCCAAAACAATTCTCTCCACTTTCTCGATCATGTCGTCAGACCGGCTTGTGCGAGCCCGAGGTTGTTTCGGTTTGTTGTCACACGATGTTCTGCCTTCATTAAACTGTCGCACCCACAAACGCACTTTCGACACATCCATAACTCCATCACCACATGTCTCCTTCAACTGTCGATGAATTTCAATTGGTTTCACACCAAGCAAATTCAGAAAACGAATGATTGCACGCTGTTCAAGTAAGGAAAACGTCGCCATTTTAAGTATTTAAAACAGTTCTCATTCTCGCCGCTGGCGGTAAAATTCCATCTGCCGTACGGTGCTGCCATCTCTGGGACGTATTGACAATGAACGCGGCCTCATCTTAAAACAATGCGCTTGTTTCTATCTCTTTCCAGTCCGGAGGAAAAAAATCGGAGGCCTTAGAACTTGAATGCACCTCGTAGTGGTGGTTTGGGGTCAATGGAAAGCACGCTACAGGGTCTCTGGCTTGGAGCTGTCCTTGAATAACTAATTTGTAACAGCTTGTTTTGTCACTGTGGACATAGTACGATGTGACAGAGCCGCACCCCTCCAAATATCGTCGTTTTCCCTCTCGGTAGCGCCACGTGGCCGTCAGGGGTCCAGGTCTTCTTGTGATCGTACATTCTCGTGACCACCGCTGCAAACATTCATGTAAAGTGGCTAAATTCCAGCCAAGTGTTTCTGCAATATCACAGAAGGAACATCTAACTTCTTTTAGCCCTATTACAACACATCATTCAAACTGGGTGAGGTCCAGACAATGGCGTCTTTGTCGCCTTAAAGGTGTTCTTCTACATTCCTGAAAGTCTTTTTGCAGTATCGCAGATGGAACATCCAACTTCTTGCAGCCGTATTACACGAACTCGTTCAAACTCGGTGAGATGTTCATAGAGACGTCTTTATCGCCTTAAAGGCATTCTTGATTAAAGTCAAGTTACCACGTCCACTTTCAAACGTCACTAACGCTCACGAGTGTTACAGCGTGTATTTAATGCAAACCTGATTTGCTTCCTCTTAGTGGCGCTACTAATGCCACTCTTATGCGACTGTCGCGAAAGTTGAACAGACATCGTCTTTTAGAAGTAGAAACACGTCTGCCAGCTTCTGTTTATGCCGCGCAAATCCTTCTTGGTGTTGCGATTCTTTTCTTCCGTCAGTGTAACTGGACGTAGGAACATGTAAGCTAGCTGTGAAGCAACCTTTGGTAACAGAATAATTACTTCAGTTGATCGACAAAAGAAGCAGGGACAAACAGACAAGACTGAAGCAATATAATTCACTTCGAAATGAAATCAATAAGACGTTTGGGGTAGCTAATACGAAATGACTGAAGGATAAATTTGAAGAAGTCGAAACGAAAATGCTCGACGGAAGGAAGATTCAGTAAAACCTAGAAAACCCTTAGGTGAAATTGAAAGAAAAATCGTTAAATTGAAATGTGCAAAGGGGATTCCACTGTTGAACGCAAGGAGAGGGTGGAGAGATGGCAAGAACATACTGAAGGTCTCAACTAGGGGGAGGAACTGTTGGGTGACGCCACGAAGGAAATAAGTAATCGATATGGCAGACATAGAGGATCTAGTATAACTGTCGGAGCTTAACACCGCTTTGCAAGGCATGAAATCAAGTGAAGCAGATGAAATAGATAACAGCCGTCCCAATATTTAAATTCATTAGAGGAAGAGGGAGGCAGATTGCTATTCAAGATAATGTGTAGAATTTATGACTACGGAGATATGACACCAGATTATCGGAAAACCATCATCCACAAAATCCCGATGATATCAAGGGTAAATAAATTCAAGAAGTATCGCAGAATCAGTTCAACAACTGATGGCTCCAAGCTGCTTACAGAAATAATACACAGAATCATGGAAAAAGAAGCTGAGGATCTGTTAATTGACGATCATTTTGGTTTTATTTCTCCTATTATGCGTGGTAATTGAGGTAAGACTTGGTGTAATCAGGACATCTTCATAGCAACAGACGACCTAGAAAAAGCGTTCCATAACGCAAAATAGTGCGTTGTTTGATATTTCGAGAAAAACAGGTATGAGCTATAACGAGAGGTAATATACAGTATGTCCAAGAACAAAGAGTGAACAATAAGAATGGAAGAGCAAGAACGCAGTGCTTGGAACAAGTGTGAAGACAGAGATACATCATTCTCCCCTACCTTTCAGTTTGTACAACGAAAAAATATTAAAGAGAGCGGTTACAGTTCAGGGTAAAAGGACGTCAATGAAAAGATTTGCTTACGACATTACTATCTTGGGTGAAACTGAGGAAGTGTTACATTACGTACCGATGAATTGAAAGTAAACTAAAGAAATACGGAAATGATGGAGACAAACAGAAATGAAATTTCTATTAAAAATGAAGAAATTCCTCCAGCTGTATTTAAGGTGTCGATTTTATTTTGGCCACTAGTTTCAACGTTGTAACGTCGTCTTCAGGCCCTATAAAATATACCATACATACAACAACCATTGTGACATCAGTCGCTGATGTCACATTGGTTGTTGTATGTATGGTATATTTTATACTTGTGACATCAGTCGCTGATGTCACATTGGTTGTTGTATGTATGGTATACTTTATACGGCCTGAACAAAACGTTGTTACAAAGTTGAAACTAGTTGCCAAAATAAAATCGACACCTTAAATACAGCTGGAGGAATTTCTTCATTTTTAATATAAATTTATACCAGCTGACATCCCACTGTCCTCCATTTCAACTATGGATGTACGAAGAAATGAAATTAGCGATAAATTTACCATAACTAAGGAACGCTGAATAGAAGTAGTGAATACATTGCTGTATCTTTTAAGCCGAATTAAACGTGATGGACGAAGCAAGTATGATGTAAAAAAGCACCCTATCACAGGCAAAGATGACGGCGGTCGTACTTCGAAGCACTAAGTCGGCTAATACAATATCACACACAGGCCTTAGTTTGAGGAAGAAACGTACGTCTGCAGCACAGTACTGTGTGGAAGTAAATCATGGACTATAGGAAAAGCGGAACAGAAGAAAATAGAGGCATTTGACATTTGGCACTGAAATGCCTGGTCTAGCAGGACATAGCTAAGTAGGTTGTGGAAAAGGGCCAAAATAAGTTGCTGTCAGTTGTACTCAACATGCAAACTTTATTTATCGACACACAATATTACAACAAGGATGCAAAAGACTCAAAACTTTAATCGACCTCCTTTGATCAACCTTAGATCGGCTGAAGGCCACACTCAAAATCCAAGACACAAGGCCTAAGCAAGAAACTGAAATATAAGCTTCTTTTGGAGGTTTCACACAAAAGTATTTTATAAATCTTCAATGTAAACAGGCTGAAGGCCGTAGCAATTTAATTTTAATGGAACGTAGATCGAGGCTGCGTATTAAACAATAAGAAGAGTTTCAAATCAAAAGGCAGAAGGCCTTATCTTAAAACATTTCATGCAAAATTCGGCTGAAGCCCCCATACAAAAGCATAACATTCTTATGCCTTAAGGGCAAGACCAGAACATTAATTTAAGAGATACTGATACTCGGCTGAAGGCCACACATCAGCAAAATAACTAAAACCCAAATAGGGAGCCGGCCGCAGTGGCCGAGCGGTTCTAGGCGCTACAGTCTGGAACCGCGCGACCGCTACGATCGCAGGTTGGAATCCTGCCTCGGGCATGTATGTGTGTGATGTCCTTAGGTTAGTTATGTTTACGTAGTTCTAAATTCTAGGGGACTGATGACCTCAGAAGTTAAGCCCCATAGTGCTCAGACCCGATTTTGAACCAAGTAGGGAAATTACTATGTAACGTACAAGGAACGACGCTCAGAAGTTTCCAAGGGTCGGCCTGAGATTGTAACACTAACGCCTGTTTAGGTGAGACAGGCAGCCTGTCCATTGACTTCTTAATCTGAAGGCAACCCAACCGACAGACAGCTGACTGACCAATCAACAAGATCGGTTCTGCTCCACGCAACCAGTAAAACGACCACAAGATTTCAATAAAACGACACACAGAATATTGGCGCCCACCAGGACCAACAACTCCTTAGCTGTCGAACTACACGCCGCTCTGGACAGAACAACAAGACGAGGAAACTACGCTGCCGAAAGTTACGTCAACGATCAGGGCAGGAACCAGAACGTCAACGGCCACAAGATACCGCTGGTCAACTTCAATAACAGGGAATAATTTAAGTTAAACTGCATAGGAAGACAGCTGGAATCTTAGCCGACTTGAATACACACATATTGCGGCTGGTAGGAATGTCCCGAAAGCGACAGCGAGGGTCAAATGAAGAAATGTAAACGGTTGAGGCTCGATAGTGGGTTAAGTGAGGACTCAACTTTCATGTGCAAGATCGGTGGGTGACGAACTTCGTAGCACCAGCAAGCAGCACCTCACACTCCAACCACGCGTGCTCTCCGCCAGCGGCCCCGGCCAGAGCACGCACGATGGACATTTCCTCGCTGCTCCACGCCAACCAACCGACTGGTCACACACCGCCCAGCCGGAAACTATATCCTCCACACCAAAGATAGCACAGCAGTACTAGTATCGATACACGCTGCTGCTGCCACTCACGGAGAGGACAGCAACATTATCGCGATAACCACCGGAGAAATAAAACTACAGGACTGCAACCGAGGTTTAACCCAAGACAAGCATGACTCGAGCCAGCTACGGCTCAAGCACTACAAGAGCATGTTGAAAATTCTATGGACTGATCAGATAAGGAATGAGGTTTCCAGCAGAATCGTCGAGGGAAGTAACATACAAAAACATGTGACAAGGAGAAGGGTCGGAACGACAGAATACTTTTTAAGACACAATGGAATACTTTCAGTACCATTAGGGAGAGCTGCAGAGGGTAGAAAATGTTTAATAAGACAGAGAATCGGAATACATCCAACAAGTACTTGAGGACTTTCAGTGGAAGTACTCGTAACGCGACGAGGCGTATCTGTGTATTGGAATTCAGTTCGGTCAGGCGTGGCGTTTGAATGAAGACCGAGCACTGCGTGTGAGGGAGAGAGCGGCTAATTAACCGGCCGCATATGACCCCTGGACGAGGACGTTCTTTGCTCTGCCGGGAGCAGTGGAGGCCATCGACCGCATGCTCGTCACGAGGCCCGACAGTGGCGTCAGCAGTACCCTAACTGTTACGGAGTACCAAAGTATGGTTGGCGTTTGCGCGCATAAAGCGCAAACAATAGTATGTACAACAGAGCACGAAGGCACGAGGTGTTATTGGAAAGAGCGTGTCGATACAATTCCATTGATGTGCAGATACATACAGGGAATTAAGTCTGCGGAGAACTACGGCGTCAAACACATTCAATTCAACGTCATTCCCCACATAATTTATAACTTCCAAACTGAACCGTAGTAAAATTTGCTGTTTTGAAGAGCGCGCCCCAGCGCGTAGTGTAAAGCAGTCGCCTTCCATTTCTGGCGGTGGCGCCGCTGTGGCAATCTCAGCTTTGGTGTTTCCCTCTGGTGGGAAAGGGGAAAAGTTGCCTGTTCACGTGCATTTAAGGGGCGCTATGAGCTCGGTAGTCAGACCGAGCGAGGTGGCGCAGTGGCTAGCACACTCGACTCGCATTCGGGAGGACGACGGTTCCATCCCGCGTCCGGCCATCCTGATTTAGGTTTTCCGTGATTTCCCTAAATCACTCCAGGCAAATGCCGGGATGGTTCCTTTGAAAGGGCACGGCCGACTTCCTTCTCCGTCCATCCCTAACCCGATGAGACCGATGATCTCGCTGTTTGGTCTCTTCCCCCAAACCAACCAACCATATTCTGTGTGTTTCTTAAAGCACGGGTTCAGATTTCCAGAAACTAGTGTGAAAAAAAACTCGGTAGTCAGTGAGTCTGAGTCGGCGAGTCTGGTTAGTTGGTCAGCCAGGTTACTCTGGGTCTGTCTCTCGTCCGCATTCGTGAGGCGGTTAGTGTCTATCTGTCGTCGGGAGTACTAGTATGTGTTAGGCCGCCAGTCTGCTCGAGTTTGTTCAGGCAATGGGCATTGTCGGTTGGATCGATCGGTTGGTCGGTCGCGCACTGGGACACAAGATGACTTGTCCGCCTGGGGCTCCGGCGCAAGTGAGGTCGCCACGTGAGTCCAGTGGGCCGCGCCGTATAGCGAGGCGTAGTGGCTTCGCGGTCGACACGAGAGCAACAGGAGTCAAACCACGACATCGGGCTGGCCGGCGCGAGATGCGACACCGTGAGACGGGAGATCGGCGCGCCTTCCTGCGTCCGTTGAAGCGTCTGGCAGCGGACGGTTCGGGAGAGCGTTGGGGGTGCTGCGCCAGGTCTTCGCCAGAAATCGCAGTATATTAGAAGTTAAGTTGAAATGGCTCTGATCACTATGGGACTTAACATCTCAGGTCATCAGTCCACTAGAACTTAGAACTACTTAAACCTAACTAACCTAAGGACATCACACACATTCATGCCCGAGGCAGGATTCGAACCTGGTACCGCAGCGGTCACGCGGTTTCAGACTGTAGCGCCTAGAACCGCACGGCCACTCCGGGCGGCAGATGTTAAGTGATTGGAAATATGTTGTTTCATTTACTTATTAAGCTCTACTTGTTTTCTTGGTGAGGTCACCAGCCGCTTTGTTTTGTGGTCGTCCTACCATTTTTCTCCGTTGGCCAACATGCGGGAACGTGGTCATTTGTGAATTGGGTGGTCCGTTTTTCCCTTGTGGAGTTGGGGAGGGTTAGAGCATTCTGCGGTTCGGGTTGTTCAGTAATCCCCCTGTCAATCTGTCGTACGTTAATAGCTGCCTCTGTCATGTTTGTCGGATTCGGTGTTAACGAATTTATAGAATTAAGGTGTAAAGGCCGAATTCCTGAAATATGTTTTTATCTTGCCTATCATCTTGCGAGGCGGTACATGTGTAATGTAGAGCATGTTGTACATTTTATGTAACTCTGAATTTCATGGGTTTTATTTAAATAGTCATTTTTATAAAGTTGCCACCCCTTCACAGTAAGAGTCCTTTTAAAAACAAATTGCACTTTCGGTGGCAAATAATTTCTTAGTGTGAGTGTTTGCACCATTTCGATCCCTCTTACGGGGTGCATAGTTAATGTCTTTGTGTGAGTTGTTAAGTTTTTTTAGTTTAAAGTAATCTGGTGTGTTGCAGATTTGCACCAGTGTAGTCTTTCAGAGGTTGTTGAGAGCGGTCGTGACTACGACCGTGTTGAAAGGGAGCGGCAAGCTTCTCAGCCCGAAGGCTCATACTGTCAATATTGTTCTTTCTGCCTCTAAATGAAATTGTAACTTGATATTTCGAGGGCGCTTTTCTGCTTATAAATTTTAAATCTGTTTTTGAAAAGGCCTTCATGAATAAAATTCCCATTTGCTAAAGGTAATTTCATTTTCATCAGTTACTCCCTGGCCACTACCTCCACGCTCACCTAGCGTGATTAAAAGTGTTAATGTTCCTGATGAATCGCTAGTAAATAAAGTAAATTCTTTAAGAAAAGATTTTGAAAGTGTAAATTCATGGTTCACAAACTATTTATCGCAACAAAAATATCAAGCTCACAAATTTTAGTACTCATCAATGCACGTCGACTATCTACATATTTCATACTACACTGCTTAGTCCAGGTATGTATTTATTCCAGTCTTGTATTAGTCTACATCTACATACCTAGTCTTCAAGACAATTTACGGTACATGGCTGGGGTACCCTGTACCATTACTAGTCATTTCCTTTCCTGTTCCACTCGCAAACGGAACAAGGAGAAAAAGGACTGTCAACACGACTCCGTATAAGCCGTAATTTATCGTATCTTATCTTCGTGGTCCTTACGCGCAATGTAGTTGGCGGCAACACAACCGTTGTGCAGTCAGCTTCAAATGCCCAGTTATCTAAATTTTCTCTATAGTGTTGCTCGAAAAGAAAGTCACCTTCCCTCCAGGGATTCCCACTAGACTTCACACAGCATCTCTGTAACACGTGCCTGTTGTTCGAACCTACCGGCAGCAAATCTCGCAGCTTCGTCGCCGAGTTGTTTCGATTTCTTTCTTTAATCTGACCTGGTACAATTCCCAAACGCTGGACCAGTACTCCAGAAAATTCTTCAAATGTGTGTGAATTCCTAAGGGACCAAACTGCTGAGGTTATCGCTCCCTTGACTTACACACTACTTAAACTATCCTATACTAAGAACAGCGAGACACACCCATGCCCGAGGGAGGACTCGAACCTCCGGTGGGAGGGGCCGCGCAGTGCGTGACGTGGCGCCTCAAACCGCGCAGCCACTCCCCGCGGCAGTACTTAAGGGGCTCCGGAAAGGCTCAAAATCATGAAAAGTTCAATTTTTACTTTTTTGCGTTTTCTGAATCTGCAGACTATTACCTTTTAATAGATATATAATTTATTCAATTCCGAAGACTACAACTATTTTTAAATTTTTTTTGAAATGTGTTCTACATGGGCGTGACCCACTGTGGCGCTGTTAAACTGCTGTCAAATAGTGTTATTATTAACGTCCGTGTTCATCAGGTACATTTTAGTGATGTGAGATAAAGTATGTGATGTGGCTAACCTGTGATGGTTCAATATATATCGCTGGTGTGATTGTCGATTGTTTCATGTTTATTTACTCTGTCGTTATCTCGAAAATATTCGTAATTAATTCTGTTTCTTGAGTCTCTATTTTGTTGAAGTATAATAATGAGTAAAAGTAAAGTTATTAGAAATCCTCTGAAGGCTTTTAAGAAAAGGAGAAATGTTGGAAAGCCAAAGGTATGTGTTATTACTGTAAATAATAACATTCTAACATGGTATGAGCGATGCTTGCTTTAGACAAGGAACGCCTTCGGGCTGCAGACAGGGCTGTAAAGAGTCTAGAAATACAAGCAAGAGTAAACAGGAGGAGGAACAAGAGGAAGCTGGAGGAGGAGTTTGCAGAGGATGAAGATAATCCATCCTATGGACCTGGAATGCACTAAAAAGTTAACCCAATCTTTGTCGCTCGATTCCCAAAACTTTTATTTTCTCATACTAATTACATGTTTTCAGAGGATCTTCCAAACATATTTGTTTAAAACTTTCAGTAAATGTTACACAGTACCTTCTGCATAATTTAACACAGCCTTTTTCCAAAAAAACTGTATATTTTTGAATATATAAATAAAAAATTGCAAAAAAATGTTGTGAATTTTCATTACAATTGAAAAAAAATCATCTTTAATAACTGAACTAAAATTTTGTAAAATCCCTGTGTTAAGTTGTAGCCCATATTCCAATAAATAATCTGTAAAAATTTTAACTTCCTACCTCTAATACTTTGTGAGGAAAGATGTAATTTATAAGCGTTATTTTAACATTGCAAGTATAGGGCGTTCCGGAGCCCCTTAAGAATAGGTCACACTACCTTCGTAAATGTGGTCTCCTTTAACGATGAACCGCACTTTCCTAGAAATCTCCCAATAGGAATCTCCCAATAAACTGCCTTCCCTCCCACAATCCTCACACGTGCGTTCCATTCCATATCGCTTTACGAAGCTACGCCCAGCTATGTAAATGACATGACTGCGTCAAGCAGGACACTACAAATGCTATATCTGAACGGTACGGCTTTTTTTCCCCTATTCATCTGCATTTACTTACATTTTTCTACCTGTAGAACCAGCTGCCGTTCATCACACTGAACTTCAGCATCTTCTCGGACATCGGAGCATCATCAGCAAACAATGCAAATTGCTGCCCACCTTGTACGCCAGATCATTTATGCATTGCATGGGGGCTCAGTTATTATTTTATGCAAATAGTTTTACTGTCTGTCCGGTTACGCAGTCTCGTAACCGGTTGGCCCTGACTGGTTTTAGTACGCAATCTGACTGCATAGAATAACAACAAAGAATGAAACGAAACTTCCGTTAACACAATTAATTAATTAGGTCCCCAGCAACTATAAAACCTACGAAACAACAAAACACAAGTGTTGCTGTTCTGTGTGTGGAAGTGTGACTCAACGTACACATCTGGCACGGTTCTTCTCCAATAAGACAAGAAATTTCAAGTACCATTTATATTGAAGTAATTTTAAAAAAAATAGAAATACTATAACTGCGGAAGAAAACCAGGATTACATTCTAATACAAGAACACAAGCTAGATGCTTTGTTGACTGAACCTGTAATGACGCATTATTTAAGACATTGAAATAATAAAAAGAAAAGGGAATTTTTTTACCTTCATATATATTGACGAAAAGCACTCTGATCGTTACAATATCTCCATTTCGAACAACATCTGCTGTCTATCCCATCAAAACTGCATAAAACATGGAACAAGCACTTTCCACTACGACATCTCGACAAGCACTCTCCACTACGACATCTCGACAAGCACTCTCCACTCCGACCTCACGACAAGCACTGTCTACCACCGCATCTGAACAACTACTCTCCACCACGACATCTCGACAAGAACTGCCAGTGGAGGCGGCTGAATAATACTCTTTGGCGCAATCTCTGGTGCTGTGGCTCAGTGTAGCCTCCTTTCAGCATATGGAACATAATAACGGTCCTTTCACACTCCCCTGAGGCACTCCTGAAGATAACATCATCCAGTCTGGAGCCGCGCGACCGCTACTGTCGCAGGTTCGAATCCTGCCTCGGGCATGGATGTGTGGTGTCCTTAGGTTAATTAGGTTTAAGTAGTTCTAAGTTCTAGGGGACTGATGACTTCAGATGTAAAGTCCCATATTGCTGAGAGCCATTTGAACCATTTGATAGCCTTGTCTCTGATGAATGCTCGCCATCGACAACAAATTAGGTTTTATCGCTTAAGAAATCTTCGAGCCACTCACATGTCTATGAACTTATTCCATTTGCTCGTACCTTTGTTAACAGTCTGCAATGTGGCACCGTGTCAAACACCTTCCGGAGATCTACAAATACGGAATCTGCATGTCGCCCTTGATCCATAGTTTTCAATATATCATGTGAGAAACTGAGTTTAGCACGAACTATGCTTTCAAAAACTGTGCTGATTCTTGGACATAAGCTTACTGGTCTCAAGAAAATTTATTTTATTCGAACTGAGATCATGTTGAAGGATCCTGCTGCAAATCGGTGTTAGGGATATTGGTCTGTAATTTTGTGGGTTCGTTCTTTTTCCCTACACATCTGCGCTTTCTCCGAGTCACTTGGAACTTCGTGCTGGGCGAGAGATGCACGATAAATGCAGGCAACGTAAGGGGGCAGTGTCGAGAGTACTCTTCGTAAAACCGAATTATGATTAAATCCGGACCTGGCGATTTACTTATTTTCAACTCTTTCAGTTGTTTCTCAACGCCAGGGAGGCTTATCACTATGTCGTCCATAGGAGAGTCTGGTCGATGGTCAGACTACAGTATGTTTGTATGATTTCTTAAAGGGTAAGTTTAAAATTTTGGATGTCTTCAACTGCCACACCAGACTGGTCGATGAGTGAATAGACGAAAGCCTTAGACCTGCTTAGCAATTTGACATGGGACCAGAATTTTCGCTCGTTCGCGGCCAGATCTTTTGCTAACGTATGAGAGTGGTAGTTGTATGCTTCTAGCATAGATCTTCACACAGACGCACGAATCTCTACAAACCTTTTCCCGTCGTTATTTGAGCGTTGTCTTTCGAAACGAGAGTGCAACAGATGCCGTTTCCTCAACATTTTCCGAATTTCGTTGTTAAATCATGCTGGGTCTTTTCCGTCCTTAGTAACTACATAGTTCTCCAGACCACGACGTACAATCTGTTTAAACTTTGTCCATAATTCCTCTAAATTCGTCTGAGTGTAACTAAGTGATGGCAATTCATTGTCGAAGTGAGATGACAACAACTGCTTATCCGCTCCTTTTAGCAGAAATTCTCTTCCAGCTGTTTTGACTGATTTGTTAACTCTGTTGACTCTTCCTGCTGTCTAACCAACTGCTCCTTCCCCGCTCTGTCCTCTTTCCATGTCCTCCACCCCGGCTCAGTCCTCTATCCATGTCCTCCACCGCCGCTCTGTCCTCTGTCCATGTCCTCCACCGCCGCTCTGACCTCTATCCATGTCCTCCACCCCCGCTCTGACCTCTATCCATGTCCTCCACCCCCGCTCTGACCTCTATCCATGTCCTCCACCCCCATTCTCTCCTCTATCCATGTCCTCCACCCCCGCTCTCTCCTCCATCCATGTCCTCCACCCCCACTCTGACCTCTATCCATGTCCTCCACCCCAAGTCGTCATTCACCCCGTTTATTATCCATCTTCTCCTGCCTCTGTCTGACCATCTACTCCTACCCTTATCTCTTTTCATCTCCTTATCCTCTCTCTCCTTGTCCGTCTGCTCCTCCCCCTGCCGCTGTTCATCTGCTCCTCCCCATTTCTCTCTCCATCTGCTCCTTTCCTCTCTGACCATCTCCTCATCCAACCACTCTCTGCCCATATCTTCCTCCCTCCTCGTCTTTACCTTCCCGTTTATCTCCTCCTGCCCCCTCTGAATGTCCATGTCCTCATTCCCCCTTTCGTATACTCAATGTCTCCTCCCACCTTCTATCACCTACCCCAGTAGGAAGTTTGGTGGTCCTCATCCAGCCAGTATTCCATTCCAGATTGCAACTATTAAGTATACAAAATTTTATTTAAATTGTTCCACGAGTTAAGAGTGAGCTTATTACCCGTGCCTTTGCCGCTGTAACACATGTCAGACATATTTCATATATATTTTACATACTTCATATGTATTTGTACACGCATTTCACCTGTCTCCCAACAAATTCAGTTTCATTTACATGCAGCACAGTGTTTATGACGTCGTACCCGCTTAACTATGCAGCGCACAATGTTATAGTTACGCAGGTACGTACGAGGTCACTGCGAAATGTGTTGTGAATAGAGTTAGTGGAAATGAAGCAATAAATTAAAGCGTCATCTATGATGTGGCAGTTTTTCACGAATCCCAGTGTTTATGACGCAATATCGCCTGAACTAAATGTTTTCCAATGATAAATTTTTCTGGTGCGTTCAGTAATGTATGTGAATACTGTATACATAATGTATCGCGAATACAGTTGGTAGGAACGCAATAATAATTAACGATCCGATCTTCATGCGGCAGTTCTATTGCACGATCGGCGAAAATGTAGTATGCAATAAACTTCTTTCCTTTCTTCAATTTGTGAGAGTTGTCAACGAGAAAAAGTTTGTTAAGGGTATGAAATTACGCGTAGAGTTGTTGCAGGTCATAAAGCACTCTCATTCTCAAGTACTGGATGACTGAGGTGTGGGTATTCGCGCATCGTAGGCCATGCTGAGTTTTCAGCCCCAGTCCACCCTTTTAATAGAGAGGTGGTTCTTAGATCACAGCAGTTCTTCCAGACTGGATGTGATATGTGTGACATGTTTGATATCTGTGCAGCGGTTTAGCAAGAGGTACATACATACATACATACATACATCGACACATACATACGTTTTTGTAATATGTATGGATTATTTATCTTGTTGAAAAAAATTTTAATTGGACATTTAACTGAATCACCATATCTTTTACTCGACTTCAGATACACATTTAATAGGACAGTCTTTATATGTGGGCAGGGATTACTACACTTCACCCACACTATTTTGATTTTAAGATATATTACTTTTATCGTCAGTTTTCATTGCTTATAGTTATAGTTGAATTTGCATAGTTTTACCCGTAAGTTAAATTTTTTAGAGATGCAAAAAATATGGCAACTCCGTTTGATAGAGGAGTCAATTTAGGATTAAAGTGTGAAACGCCCCCTTAGAAAAATTTATGAATGACTGTGCTGGAAAACTTCTTACGTTATTTGATTTTCAAACAGCTGAGCAGAACTGAACGTACTCAGACATTTCTCTCTTTACTTATTCTCATCAACATTTGATTAAATAAAAAAAAATTTATATATTATGTAAAAATAATAAATGAATGAAAATGGAGAAAAGAAATGTTGCTTTAAATATTTTTGTTATTTGCTCTTTCCGTACGAACTTTGTTGTAGAACCCCTTATTCACGTGTGGTAATAAAAATTCATTTAGACAGAATTAAGCACATTTAAAATTACGTGAACCTTAGCAACCCTCTCATGCTGATAAATTCATACTAACTTCTTAAGAACTTTTATTTGAAAATTGTATAAATTAAATTGTTTACGTATTTCGGCCTTGGCACACATTTTCTAAATGCAGTGGTTTTTTAAATATTTACTGAATTCTTTCCCGGCGTTAGCTATGGAACACAAGACTGTCTCTGTTAGCATAAAATGGTTAAATATTGCCAAGCCGACCTGAACGTTTAATTATCATTGACAAAACACACTTCACTATACGTTTAAGTTATTTGCTTTAGAAATTGAAAGAACCAACAGATTAACAACTTGAACGTTAATTATCAGCCTATGAATGCACAAATGTAAAACCAGTAATAAATTCCGTCAGCCTCAGGATCGCTGTAAAAGAAAAATATTTCGTAATTCACTGCTAATTTTATCTGCTCCCGATTTACGGGTTTGGTTAATTTTTTTAGTGGAACAATTTTTTAAATGTGCCGCCGCTGCAAATCGTTCGGTCGCGGCACAGCCCAGCAACACCAACGATAATCGCTAAAAATGCTGAAAATTCTTTAAAGAAATGTTATAGATGCCATGGGCAAGCTAATTTATATTAGTGATACACAATTTTGATAAATTATAATGTATTTAGACCACAACAATAATTAAACTTACATTACTTTGTAATTTCTCCTCTAATGGCGGCTAAAGATAGATACAGACAAAAGAAGTCTACTCATTCATAATATGCTACGTCACAGGTTCCTCTCTCTCTCAGCTCTCGAGGAAGACGACAAAGAATGCACATTATGAATCCCTACTTATACTATTGCTGATTGTGAATGTCTCTTTGCAATCCCACAACATTACTTTCCTCTGTGGCTGTATTTTACATTCTTTTCATCGCAGACATTAACACACTTCGTAATTACATTATGAGTATAGAAATATTACAATCATAAATACATCGAGAATATTATTACAGAAAATATTACAATAATGACGAATGTCCTTTGTACAAAATTTAATAATATTTTTTTGTTAAACAATTACAGTACATACGAATTGCTTCATAGCGGCATACATAGTACAATTAAATGTCATTTCATTTTATTAATAGTGTGTGTGCTGCCAGGGAACGTTACATTGCCCCCTGGCAGCATTTGGCAAAGAGTTTCTATACTTTGATACAATGGTTCCAGTAACGTTCTTTACAAAATGGATCTTTTAATCAGTCCCAGGGTTATATATGTCCATGGCTCCCCCATTTGGGCGAAGGCAGACAGGAAACCTGGGCAAAACTGTGCCGGAGCCCAGCCATCCCAGTTGGTTCATGATTAATCTTGTCTCCTTAACAGTAATTCTTTTGAAATGATTTAGCAGTTTGTCATCAACGGTTACATAATATTACAGTCACATACAGTTCAACGAAAGTTTGTTGTGTGTGTTTAACAACCCGTAATTATCATTTTTGCGATATACTGCAAGGTCACTTGTCCTAGGATATATCACTTTTCTTTTTTTTTTGAAATCATTTAGTACAACGTCACTTTCCATAATGTTCTCACTACCTACGTGTTACAAATCCATCTCCTACAGTTGTGAAGATTCATTTTCTCTCGTCAATTTACGGGTATACATAATAAGTGTTCAATGTTTGTCAAAAATCGGCTTCATTGACATGTTATGCAGTTTGTGTAAATATTTTGGAATATGTCAATAATGCCGTAGTTGATGAGCGGTGCGGAGTGATTGTTGAGCGGCGCTCGGCGCGCCGCGTCGGCTCCGTGTTGGTCACCGCCCCCGGTGTTGACAGCTACGGCGCGGAGAGGCGTGTGGCTGTCTGGTCTCCTACGGGCTGCTGCGGCCGCTGCATGGCTGAAGTAGCCGGATGTGCGTTGTACTGTATATCAGCTCGCCCGTGTGACATCTTCTTGCAGTGCTCCAGCAAACATGCAACAAGTCCACAAACAGTGTACTATCCTTATGGGCATTTTTCCTGCTGTGGGAAAGAACGCACACCGTTATTGGCAGTTATTACTCAGTAGGCCTTCACTAGTCTGGTTTGCACAATGTTTCGTTGTCACAGTAACGCGTTTTATGGGCACACAATATTTTTTCACCATGTCATGACTTGTCATTACTCACACGCAAGTTTACACCTTAGAACAAAATGTATCTCTGTAGTCAATGCGCTTTCCTGGCGTCCCTTGACACAGAGTATTTTTTTTCCGCACAGTACAAGTTATAGTTTGACGCTAGCTTGGTCCACCGTCTGTTATCGGCTCACTGTTCGTGTCGTGCTAGTTCCTTGTCCATTTACACACACGTCGATGATGCAGTTTCTTATTGCTTGTTCGGAACAACCTCGTGACGTATTGCTGCAGTTTTAACAGTCACTGTCTGTCTCTGCCACACAATACTGCACTTTTGTTTAAGTTTTTTTCTTTTCAGTTACAATGTCCGTTGTGCAATTTTTGTAATAGCACATGCGTAACTTCTTTGTTCCCTCTTTACCAAGGTGTTTGATAATTGCGTACATGGTGACAAATATTAAAATTTCGTATTAGTTTGCCCAAACATCATATATATTTATGTTCGAGTAGATTTTATTTGTGCATTCCAACCGGATTCAGGCGTATTGTTCAAAAACTCCTTTTAAATTATGTCTCACTTTACTTGCAAGGTCCTACATAACTAGTAGGCTAAAATTGACTTGGACTGTATCAGGCTAGCTCTTTTTACTGATTCGATCCGCACATGCTTCAATTGAAGCTTCTTTGTGCGTAACTTTGCGTTACTTAAATTTGCAATAAGTTTGCCTCCCATGGTGCCCTCGGGTCACTACTGGGTGCATTACTCTCTTTGATAATACTGGTTTGAAAATAAAGTTCTCAGGGTCTCAAATTATTGATATTATTCTGGATTCCAATCTGTCAATCTGACAGCCACATATATATATATATATATATATATATATATATATATATATATATATATATATATATAGAAAAGACTGTACCAAGAAATATTTCAAGTTTGACACACATATAGAATATCATGCAGTACACAAACTAATCACTACTAAAATGTTCCTCCTGACTGATCTGTCACAATTTAACACTACAAATAATTGCACTAATCAGGTTATTTGTGTGCAGACATTTAGAGCATGTTTAAGCCAACACTAATTAAAAGGAAGACATAACACAAATAATCATAAACAAGAGAGAAAGTCAATCATATTGTTGTAACTAAATACTTCTACACAAGTACATTATCTCTACAGATCACACAGCATTAATGTTCATTCATTTCCAAAAGAATGGTGTACCTTTTTATACATAACACATAGGACTATTAGTCATTTACTGTAGGAATATTTTCACATCCTTACGCGGATACAGTCCCTGTACTCTCCCTGATTGGGGATCTGCTAAGAGATAGCTACCATTTCCTTCTTGGACCAAGGAATGGAGTAGGAGGCTTGACAGAACATTTTGTGAGGCTTCGCCTCGATATTGTATTGATATCCCTTAACAATTCCTGGTCGTTCTGAAAATACATCTGCATAATTAGATAATAACTGTACCAAATCCTGCTGTTGCATTGAGTTCAAATTTTCGGACTGTGATACTTTGTTCACAAGTGCGTCCACATTTGCTTTTAATTGATCACTTTGTACGTCTGGATAATAGAGATTTTGTCCTAGAGAATGATTGTCTAAATGTAGTATCCACGGATTCCTACATTTTATGTTAATAGCATTACAATTAGGCACAGGTACCTCTTCAGCTCTGAGCATGGACAATTCTATCCTCCTAACCGTTTTCATCAGTCTTAATTTTCCCCGAGAAAGGTCGATTACTGCGTCCCTTTCTCTCAAAAAATCTACCCCCAAAATGCAGGCTACCTTTAAACCCTTTACTACCAGGAACAAGCACGCTATGGCTTCTCCCCCTATATACATCTCTACCCGCACTTGGAGTTTAATTATTTGTCGCTGTGCACTGATGGCTCCAGTGACTTTGCAATTGTTTACAGGAAAAGTCAGCATAAACTTTTCTTTCCCTAGTACTCTGAATAAGTCCATACTCATGACACTGACAGTAGCACCTGTATCTACGATTGCCTGCACATCAATATTGTTAATTTTGATCTCTATTATCGCTTGTACTTTGTCTTTGTGCTCCTTTATGCACGTGGGTGGTTCAGTTATTAATTCATGTCCCATCTGTACCCCGTAATTATACCTGAGGGTACAGATTTCCGATGTTTTATTCTGTGTCGGGCTGCTCTCACTCCAAACCTCAGCCGACGATGGAGAGCGTATCTCGGCTGAATCTAGTTTGTTGGATTATTACTGGTGGATGGGTGTGACTGCTCTGTGTCGCTGACCTCCACTATGTGTAAGTTGTGTTGCGTCGGCCGCCACTGTTGAGCAATTGGCACATTTTGTGGTGGCGGTCGGTTATTGTCATATCTTTCACTGTTTTGCCGGTCCGGACTGGGGCTCTGGTTCTGTGGCCAAATACGGTTTGCATCGTCATAGGTATTGGTGTTCCACGGCCCCCTGGCATTTTTCCATCTACTATTGCTTGGTGGGCCTGTTACATATCGGTCATCGAGCCTCCTTTTCCGGTCATTATTCACCGGCGGACTATTGCCGATCCGTCTCTACCTCTATTCCCGTTTTGTACATAATCTTGTCTCCTATTGTTACCTCCACCGTTTCCATTATTTGGTGGAGGCGTGTTATTTCGACCATTTCTGTGACCGTTTCCGTTACTTCTATCCTGTTCAGAGGCTGCCTTAACATCCTCCTGAATCAGGTCCATTGAGTCCAGAACAGACAAGAAATGTTCCACGTCGTTCTCCGGTGCGTGTATAAGTTTTTCCTTTACGTGTATCGGCAAGTGTGATTTCAAAAATCTGATCAAATCCCAGGATGAAATCTGCTCGTCCCAGTAACGGGTCTTATTAATGTATTTCTCAAAATATTTTCGCAAATTGCCTAATCGTGGAGAATACGGCTCTGGATTACATACCTTTTTCCGTAATCTCTCCTGAATACATGTTGACCAATATTTGGCCAATAACGCCTTTTCAAATTGATCATATGTGTCGCAACCGTCAGCTGCTTCGGTTGCCCATAATGCAGCATCTCCTTGTATGTAAGACATAACGAACAGTATTTTCTGTGTATGACTCCAAACGCTAGGCAAAATGTTTCTAAATCCCTTGATAAATACTACAGGGTGAACAGATTTCTTCTCCGTTGTAAAGATCTGAAACTGTCGGTTTGTAATCAGGCTTTCTTCAATCACTATTTTGGAGTGACATTTGTTTGTTTCACTAACATTGGTTGCATGTTCTGTCACGCAGTCGCAATTTTTCACAGCTGTATTTACGAGGGCAGTTCAATAAGTAATGCAACACATTTTTTTCTGAAACAGGGGTTGTTTTATTCAGCATTGAAATACACCAGGTTATTCCCCAATCTTTTAGCTACACAACACTATTTTTCAACGTAATCTCCATTCAATGCTACGGCCTTACGCCACCTTGAAATGAGGGCCTGTATGCCTGCACGGTACCATTCCACTGGTCGATGTCGGAGCCAACGTCGTACTGCATCAATAACTTCTTCATCATCCGCGTAGTGCCTCCCACGGATTGCGTCCTTCATTGGGCCAAACATATGGAAATCCGACGGTGCGAGATCGGGGCTGTAGGGTGCATGAGGAAGAACAGTCCACTGAAGTTTTGTGAGCTCCTCTCGGGTGCGAAGACTTGTGTGAGGTCTTGCGTTGTCATGAAGAAGGAGAAGTTCGTTCAGATTTTTGTGCCTACGAACACGCTGAAGTCGTTTCTTCAATTTCTGAAGAGTAGCACAATACACTCCAGAGTTGATCGTTTGACCATGGGGAAGGACATGGAACAGAATAACCCCTTCAACGTCCCAGAAGACTGTAACCATGACTTTACCGGCTGAGGGTATGGCTTTAAACTTTTTCTTGGTAGGGGAGTGGGTGTGGCGTCACTCCATTGATTGCCGTTTTGTTTCAGGTTCGAAGTGATGAACCCATGTTTCATCGCCTGTAACAATCTTTGACAAGAAATTGTCACCCTCAGCCACATGACGAGCAAGCAATTCCGCACAGATGGTTCTCCTTTGCTCTTTATGGTGTTCGGTTAGACAACAAGGGACCCAGCGGGAACAAACCTTTGAATATCCCAACTGGTGAACAATTGTGACAGCACTACCAACAGAGATGTCAAGTTGAGCACTGAGTTGTTTGATGGTGATCCGTCGATCATCTCGAACGAGTGTGTTCGCACGCTCCGCCATTGCAGGAGTCACAGCTGTGCACGGCCGGCCCGCATGCGGGAGATCAGACAGTCTTGCTTGACGTTGCGGCGATGGTGACACACGCTTTGCCCAACGACTCACCGTGCTTTTGTCCACTGCCAGATCACCGTAGACATTCTACAAGCGCCTATGAATATCTGAGATGCCCTGGTTTTCCGCCAAAAGAAACTCGATCACTGCCCGTTGTTTGCAACGCACATCCGTTGCAGACGTCATTTTAACAGCTCCGTACAGCGCTGCCACCTGTTGGAAGTCAATGAAACTATACGAGACGAAGCGGGAATGTTTGAAAATATTCCACAAGAAATTTCCGGTTTTTTCAACCAAAATTGGCCGAGAAAAAAAATGTGTTGCATTACTTATTGAACTGCCCTCGTATATGCCTATCGTTGTGGGACGTGGCTGGCGCGACACACTCCTGTGCGTCACCGTATAAAAAGCTGTTTTGCAGTCCCGCAAGACGACAGTTGATATTCCGCTGCCACAGCGAAATGTCAGTGGCTCTGCACTTCCGCACTGGAGTCCAAGTCCTTGGACTCAATCGCGGCGTGCACATTCTCGATTATTTTTTTTTGTAAATTCCTTGGCGTGACACACGCCTGTGCGTCACCGTGTAAAAAGCTGTTTTGCAGTCCCGCAAGACGACAGTTGACATTCCGCTGCCACAGTGAAATGCCAGTGGCTCTGCACTTCCGCACTGGAGTCCAAGTTCTTGGCCTCAATCGCGGCGTGCACATTCTCGACTAATTTTTTTGTAAATTCCTATTCAATTTTGTTCGCCTGTTCGGACAGTTTCTGCTCTATTGCTTGACTTGTCAGTTTATAATTTTTCCATTCTGTTAGCCAGTACACTGATTTCACCCACGATACTGACGTTAGCCACCTGGATATTATCTACTCTTTCGCTCAGTTCTTGCACCGCCTTGGGTATGGTTTCATAGTTTTGTCTCAAACTAATAATCTCATTTTGCATAGCTTCCAAAGATTGCATTAACTACAAGTCTCTCTCATGCTGGCATCGATCACGCTCTGCTTGTTTAGCATCACGTTCCGTTTCTCTTTCTGCTTGTTCATGCATAAACGTAGCTTGGAAATTGAGCATGCGCTCGAACATAATTCTTAATGATTGCACTTCTGACACCTCACCACTCTCTGGTCCGTGTCTAGTGCTTGTGGGTGGCACAGTATTTCTACTTCCAACTGAATCACTGGCTGGCAGTGACAACATTTCTTGCGCTTCTGCCCCCATATTCTCACATTGTACTTCCTGAACTACGCCACTAACATTACTTTGTGCCCCACTTTCTAACTCGGTATCACTGCCTGCTAACTGTTGTTCATTATCCATGTTTATATTTTTCTGACTACGCAATCTAACCATTGTCAACAAAAGAAACAAAATCTGAACTAAATATCCTAACACTCAGGTTTCACTGACATAATCACAAAAGAAATGGTCATTTGTTGAAACACACTTATTACATACTACGATGACTAACCACTCAAATGTCCTGTTATTTTAAAAAAAGAACACTAACAACAAGCACACCACTAATGATCCGAGAACACAGCACTGAGGCTACTTTACTACCCACAGGACAACTACACTGTAGCTTTACCTTTTGGTGATCTATCTTGGGTGTAGCTGCCCCCCTGGTATTGTGGTAGGTCATTAATTTTTTTTTATACTGAGCTCTCTTCTTCAGCTTGCCTCTGGTATATAGTGTTATCATGCAAAAAAATCATATACAGGTATATTGGTTAGGCAATACATGAAAACATTATTAATTGTTCTCCAAAAAAGTTCGACTACAATAATTCCATAATTATCTCATGGGTATTTTGTGGCCACTGCTTATTCCAACCCCACGTTGGGCGCCAATTTGATGAAATAAAAAAAATATTTATATATTATGTAAAAATAATAAATGAATGAAAATGGAGAAAAGAAATGTTGCTTTAAATATTTTTGTTATTTGCTCTTTCCGTACGAACTTTGTTGTAGAACCCCTTATTCACGTGTGGTAATAAAAATTCATTTAGACAGAATTAAGCACATTTAAAATTACGTGAACCTTAGCAACCCTCTCATGCTGATAAATTCATACTAACTTCTTAAGAACATTTATTTGAAAATTGTATAAATTAAATTGTTTACGTATTTCGGCCTTGGCACACATTTTCTAAATGCAGTGGTTTTTTAAATATTTACTGAATTCTTTCCCGGCGTTAGCTATGGAACACAAGACTGTCTCTGTTAGCATAAAATGGTTAAATATTGCCAAGCCGACCTGAACGTTTAATTATCATTGACAAAACACACTTCACTATACATTTAAGTTATTTGCTTTAGAAATTGAAAGAACCAACAGATTAACAACTTGAACGTTAATTATCCGCCTATGAATGCACAAATGTAAAACCAGTAATAAATTCCGTCAGCCTCAGGATCGCTGTAAAAGAAAAATATTTCATAATTCACTGCTAATTTTATCTGCTCCCGATTTACGGGTTTGGTTAATTTTTTTTAGCGGAACAATTTTTTAAATGTTCCGCCGCTGCAAATCGTTCGGTCGCGGCACAGCCCAGCAACACCAACGATAATCGCTAAAAATGCTGAAAATTCTTTAAAGAAATATTATAGATGACATGGGCAAGCTAATTTATATTAGTGATACACAATTTTGATAAATTATAATGTATTTAGACCACAACAATAATTAAACTTACATTACTTTGTAATTTCTCCTCTAATGGCGGCTAAAGATAGATACAGACAAAAGAAGTCTACTCATTCATAAAATGCTACGTCACAGGTTCCTCTGTCACTCAGCTCTCGAGGAAGACGACAAAGAATGCACATTATGTATCCCTACTTATACTATTGCTGATTGTGTATGTCTCTTTGCAATCCCACAACATTACTTTCCTCTGTGGCTGTATTTTACATTCTTTTCATCGCAGACATTAACACACTTCGTAATTACATTATGAGTATAGAAATATTACAATCATAAATACATCAAGAATATTATTACAGAAAATATTACAATAATGACGAATGTCCTTTGTACAAAATTTAATAATATTTTTTTGTTAAACAATTACAGTACATACGAACAGCTTCATAGCGGCGTACATAGTACAATTAAATGTCATTTCATTTTATTAATAGTGTGTGTGCTGCCAGGGAACGTTACAAACACTAAACTGACAAAAAATATTTTTAGCGCAACGCAATCTGACTTTCAAAAATCCCTACAAAAAAAAAAATAGGCTCTGAGCACCATGGGACGTAACATCTGAGGTCATCAGTCCCCTAGAACTTAGAACTACTTAAACCAACTAACCTAAGGACGACACACACATCCATACCCGAGGCAGGATTCAAACCTGCGACCGTAGTGGTCGCGCAGTTCCAGACTGAAGCGCCTAGAACCGCTCGGCCACAGCGGCCCGCTCCCTATAAAAGAATGGCCCTGACAGACAATAACCTATACCTTTCATGAAACACTTACCTCAGAAAAATCTTAGGTACTCGAACTACTGCAATACAGCGAGCGCCAATACTGCCAGCTAAATAAAAGATTGTAACTACTGAAGGCAATAACTATTGATTGGCATAGTTAGCAAATGAAAGATTTTGGTAAAGAACAAACAATCTATTTTCCTTAATAGTGTTCAAAAGTCATAATGTATATATATATCAGTTCATGACATCCAGTCTTACAAATTTACTCTCTCTGATGGACACACGTCCAGATCATCCGCTCTCAAAACTCTGCCATCTGTCTCCCCACATCCACCACTGCTGGCGGCTCACCTCCAACTGCGCAACGCTACGCGCTGTTCACATCCAACTGCTCAACACTACAATGGCGAATATTCCAACAATGCCGACCAGCCACAGACTGCACAAAGCGCAGCCAGTTATTTTCATACAGAGCGGTACGTAGCGTTACCAACATAAAAACCTAATCAGCATACTTACAAGTGATAAGATAACTGTTGAAGGTACTGGAGACATACACTATTTTCACCACTACAAATTGAAAGCTGCAAATGTCATAAGTTCATCTGCGGGCAAAATCTATTATAAGGTAGGAATCTTGTGCTGAATTTCAGCTCGCAGCCAATGGCGTATTCTTTTGCTTAAATTAATGGGTAAAAAGTTTAGTGAAAGACAGGTTACCACATAAGGTCGTTATGTCACTTTTCGGGATTATGGAACCGGAAGCGTGGAGGGGTGAATTTAACCTTTAGAAATGACGCACACATATTGCTCGAGGTCTGTCCATGTTAGGCTGTTTTGGCGGGTGGTTCTAGTTGGTTGTTACTGGAGGTATTTGGCCGGCCGCGGTGGTCTAGCGGTTCTGGCGCTGCAGTCCGGAACCGCGGGACTGCTACGGTCGCAGGTTCGAATCCTGCCTCGGGCATGGGTGTGTATGATGTCCTTAGGTTAGTTAGGTTTAAGTAGTTCTAAGTTCTAGGGGACTTATGACCTAAGATGTTGAGTCCCATAGTGCTCAGAGCCATTTGAACCATTTTTTGGAGGTAGTTGTCAGTTTACGTGTGGCGGATTAGGTAGAAGAGTTCCGGCGATAGGGATATTGTGGCATCAGTTCCGTGGAATTCACAATTATTCGGTAGCTGTTGGAACTCTGATTATTTTTCGGTCAATGTTAAGAAGGAACTGTGGTTTTTCGTTAGCAGCTGTTTAAGCTCCTGACTTATTTGGCAATGAAGTGGTCTCACGCACTTAGGGCAGTGACTTAGTGTGTCGATAGGCAATTACTATGTGGTGACAGTTGGCTGCTGGACTTCAGTAATTTGTAGCTGTGATATGTACCACCTCATGTTTTGAAGCAGATTTTTATTTATTTATTTTATGCTGTATGTTGCTATCACCTGGCTCAAGCCGTTATTATCAATCGACAAATTACTTTTGTGTTAGCTTGAACTTAACGGTCAATGGACGTTTCATTAAAGCTTTAAAGACAGTAATTTGAATATGTTATTTAGTTAGAGCACTTACTTTCAACCTATTGATTTATTACTAGTTCGTCAGTAACTGTTTTCTTAAAATATTCATTTAATTTAAAGCGACACCTCTCGGAAGATTTCCTGTCCCTACGCGAACATTTGGGAGCCGCATCACATACAGAGGTGTGGGTCCCATGTTACTGTGAGAAGAAGGCTTTGATACTACAGAAGAATTCGTGGTCGACCGCTTCAAACCAATCAAAAGACGGATGCCTCCAAACACAAATTTCCAAACCGAGAGCCATCGCACAAGTATCAGTTAATGGCGTCGTGAAAGGACGAACAGAGACGGTTTAATGGCTAGTTAACACAACTACATAAATAAATATTACTGGAGTACCACATTTAAGTCTATGGCTGAATAGTGCAAACGTCACACTATAGTTACAGTCACATCTCTCGCAAATTAGAAGTTGAACTACAGAAAGAGTGGAGCCCCTCCGCGCCCAGACCGATGTGGTGACCATCCCAAAACGTCACCTCTGTATTTCTTAGTTACTAATCCAGGACTTAACGGGATGTGGAGCCATGATGATATCCGTACGGCTGGATACGATTACCCGCTAACACGATCACATCGAGGAGATAGTCATTAGACGAAAAGCGAACGAACGGTAACGGTTTGAAGGGCAAAGGGGAAAAAAGTCCCAAGGCAAGTGCCAAGGGAAGAAAACCTCTTCAGTAGTATTGTCGGGTAGTAAGAGCAGTGGTGGTTTTCTTGCTATCTGCGTCAGACCGTTCAGAGGTGGGGTCGTTGTTAGTTTCCGGTTTCGTGCTGTGCTCGGTACCGCTGTCATAGCTTAGGTCGTCATAAAGAGTGTCAGTCCTATCGAGGTAGGGTTATGCTGTGCTGGACATCTATGAGTGTGGTGTCACCGCCAGACACCACACTTGCTAGGTGGTAGCTTTAAATCGGCCGCGGTCCATTAGTACATGTCGTACCCGCGTGTCGCCACTGTCAGTAATTGCAGACCGAGCGCCACCACACGGCAGGTCTAGAGAGACTTACTAGCACTCGCCCCAGTTGTACGACGACTGTGCTAGCGACTACACTGCCGAAGCCTTTCTCTCATTTGCCGAGAGATAGTTAGAATAGCCTTCAGCTAAGTCCATGGCTACGACCTAGCAAGGCGCCATTAACCATTTCTAGAGAGAGTCTCACTTGTATCATCAAGAATGCTGTATACAAATGATGGATTAAAGTTAAGTATTCCAGCAGCTACGTACTTTTCTTTATAGCATTCATTCCGTATCCTGTTTCAGAACTAAAGCCAGACTGCGTGAGTTGACGCGTGCATTTCGGCCTTCTCTAGCTATATAGCAATGAGTCTCGTGGACCAGCTACAGCGTCTGTACCTGTAACACGCCAAGGTCGTTGTACGAGTGGTCGATTAATCATAGGTCGATCGAACTGTTTAAGGGTTCTGGTTGGGTTTCTTCGCATCTAGTGCACAATACTGCTTCCCTTCGTTGCCGGTTGGTCGGCTAGTTAACAGCTGGCATGCCATTTATCTTTTCTGTGCTGCAGAGGTTCACCAGTTTTTGCCATGTCTGTGTGTTGATGCTACCCATAGGTGGTTAGTTGTACCTGACTAGTAGTGTTTATAGGCGGTTCTGTTTCCACCTATGGTTGTGATAGTAGTTTCCCAGGTTAAATATAGGATTGTTCTAGTGTCTTCTTTTGTTGTAACGTCGTGCGGCGAGTTTTTTGAACACCTCCGTGAGAGTCTCAAGAGGGTATTTTCTGCGAAGTTGTGCTTTGCATGTGTATCGTGGAGCGTTGCTTATGATACGTAGCACTTCGTTCTCTATGATCTGCAGGCAGCACAGGCGTGTTGGGACCGCGTATGGCCAGACTGGTGCTACACACGTCATCAGTGTTTTAATTAGTGTTGTGTATATGGACGTCGGCACACCCCTGTTCAGTCTGCTTCGCCTATGGAGCGAAGGGTAAAGCTGTTTTACCCTCGCGTTAGCTCGGTTGGGCGGATATTCAATGTAACTCCATTCCCCCTCTCCTCCCACCAACACCCCTCCCCTTGTAAGTTTCTGGCCCATCTGGACCTGACTTCCTTACAGAAACGAACTGGCCTTGTGTGTAGTGTTATTTGTCTGCAGTTTTGGTGTTTGTGCAGACGTTTCGGTTTGCATGTGAACAGAACAGCTTCGCGCTTGTCGACGTTTACTTTAACACGCCATCGTTCCAACCAATGCTCGGCAGTTCTGAGTGCTGTCTGTAATCGTGAATTAATCTTTGACGTTCTCAAATCTTGTGCTCCGTTGGTTGTGTCATCCGCGTAGATGGCTACCGTCGTGTATCGTGTAGCTGGGAAGTAATTGACGTAGAAGTTAAACAAGAGGGTTCCTAGGACGGTGCGTTTGGGTACGCCCCTTTGTATACCGTGTAGTGTTGATTGTTCGTCCTGAACGTTACTATAGAAGCATCTGTTAGTGCGATATGAGTGTGTGAGCCGTATGATTCCGTAGGGAACCAGCATCGATAACATTGCGAATGACACCGTTGTGCCATAGATGATCGAAGGTCTTTTCGATGTCCACGATCACAACTCCTGTAGCTCTGTTGGTATTTTAGTCGTCTGTGATACGTACCACCACACGGAGGAGTTCTTGTGTTGCGGAGTGGTGATTCCTTAATCCTGCTGCTCCGACCCCAGGGTGGTATTCGTGATGCAGTGCCCAATGAAACGTCTGAGAATTACTTTCCCAACAACCTTGCTGAGCGAACACAGGAGAATGATAGGTCGGTAATTTCGTGGGAGGTAGTGACTTCCTGAACATCTGAACATTGGTGGCCTTCCGATAGTCAGGAAAGTGTTGGTGCTATAGGATGGCATTCGTGATGTGTGTTAAGTACTCAACAGCTTCATCCATGAACTCTTATTTTGAATGATATCGGGACCAGGAGCTTTTCTAGCTGTTGTATGCTTGATGCCCCACGTGATTTCATGTTTGGTAATGCGCCTCACACACTACTGGCCATTAGAATTGTTACACCAAGACGAAATGCAGGTGATGAACGGGTATTCATTGGACAAATATATTATACTAGAACTGACGTGTGATTACATTTTCACGCAATTTCGGTGCATAGATCCTGAGAAATCAGTACCGAGAACAACCACCTCTGGCCGTAATAACGGCCTTGATACGCTTGGCCATTGAGTCAAACAGAGCTTGGATGGCGTGTACAGGTACAGCTGCCCATGCAACTTCAATACGATACCACAGTTCATCAAGAGTAGTGACCGGTGTGTTGTGACGAGCCAGTTGCTCGGCCTCCATTTACTAGACGTTTCCAATTGGTGAGAGATCTGGAGAATGTGCTGGCCAGGGCAGCAGTCGAACATTTTCTGTGCCAGAAAGGCCCGTACAGGGCCTGCAACATGCGGTCGTGCATTATCCTGCTGAAATGTAGGGTTTCGCAGGGATCGAATGAAGGGTAGAGCCACGGGTCGTAACACATCTGAAATGTAACGTCCACGGCTCAAAGTGCCGTCAATGCGAACAAGAGGCGACCGAGACGTGTAACCAATGGCACCCCATACCATCACGCAGGGTGATACGCCAGTATGGCGATGGCGAATACAAACTTCCAATGCGCGTTCACCACGATGTCGCCAAACACGGATCCGACCATCATGATGCTGTAAACAGAACCTGGATTCATAAGAAAAAATTACGGTTTGCCATTCGTGCACCCAGGTTCGTCGTTGAGTACACGATCGCAGGCGCTCCTGTCTGTGATGCAGCGTCAAGGGTAACCGCAGCCGTGGTCTCCGAGCTGATAGTCCATGTTGCTGCAAAAGTCGTCGTACTGTTCGTGCAGATGGTTGTTGTCTTGCAAACGTCCCCATCTGTTGACTCAGGGATCGAGACGTGACTGCGCGATCCGTTACAGCCATGCGGATAAGATGTCTGTCATCTCGACTGCTAGTGATACGAGGCCGTTGGGATCCAGCACGGCGTTCCGTATTTTCCTCCTGAACCCAGCGATTCCATATTCTGCTAACAGTCATTGGATCTCGACCAACGCGAACAGAAATGTGGCGATTTGATAAACCGCAATCGCGATAGGCTACAATCCGTCTTTTATCAAAGTCGGAAACGTGATGGTACCCATTTCTCCTCCTTACACGAGGCATCACAACAACGTTTCACCAGGCAACGCCGTTCAACTACTGTTTGTGTATGAGAAATCGGTTGGAAACTTTCTTCATGTCAGCACGTTTTAGGTATTGCCACTGGCGCCAACCTTGTGTGAATGCTCTGCAAAGCTAATCATTTGAATATCACGACATCTTCTTCCTGTCGGTTAAATTTCGCGTCAGTAGCATGCCATCTTCTTGGTGTAGCAATTTTAATGGCCATTAGTGTATGTCGTGGACGGGCTGGGTAACAAGTCGTGTGATCTCCTGGTCCGTTTCAAGTGTGAAAGCTGGGTCGGAAGGAATCAGATTCGATATGAATGACGCTGCTAGTTTCCTGGCCATCCGGTCGGACTTCTAATCTGCGGAGTATGTTGGTCAGTCAGGCCCTTGTGGGGTTGGTGTGTAGTATTTCTTCTTGCTGAAGTGACAGACTAATTTCCACGCACCACGCTGTGTGGCATTCATCCCTGCGAGTGGGTTGTCCCACTGTCTGGTTTTAAATGATTGTATTTTTCTCTGTTCAAAATGGTTCAAATGGCTCTGAACACTATGGGACTTAACTTCTGAGGTCGTCAGTCCCGTAGAACTTGGAACGACTTAAACCTAACTAACCTAAAGACATCACACAGGATTCGAACCTGCGAACGTAGCGGTCACGCGGTTCCAGACTGTAGCGCCTAGAACCACTAGGCCACCCCGGCCGGCTTTACTCTCTTAATATGCTGTTTGTACAGCGGGTGCGCTGCCATTATCTCCTGAGACGGTTTCTCATTGAGATCAGTCCCTGGATTTCCGGAGGCAGGGCCGCTGTAGTTGTGACGTGAGCACTGGAATGGCGTCGGTTACTGCGTCCTGAACCACGACGGTGATGAGTTTGGACAGCGTCATCAATTTGTGCGTTACCGTGATCTCGTGAGTGTCTGGGATACGATTACCAAGCGTCTGTGGGATATGATTATCAAGCGATTCCTTGAACAGTGCCCAACTCGTGCGCTTGTAATTCAGTATCCTGTGTGGTTGATTGTGCTGCAGTGTCTCTTCCCTGTGAAACATTACAGGGGTGTAGTTTGAGTCCAGAGCGTTTAAAACTTCAGCGTTGAGTGTGACTGTGATGCCACTGGTGAAGGCCGTGTGTATCATGTCTGTCCTGCGTTCCCTGCTGTAGAGTATGAGCGTCGGCTCAGCATTCGCTAGTGTAGTACAGCTTCGGCCTAGTGCATGTTCGTACAGTGTTTTTCCGATGGCGTTTCATATGCGTTAATTCCAGTAAGGGTGTTTAACGTTAAGCGGCGATTACTTGCGGTGTTCTGTTGAGTGTTGTGCTGATATCGCGTGTTATGATGTTACAAGGATTGCATATCGATATCACTGTAGCATTCTCTCCGCTGAACTTGACCCTGATTTATCATTCAAATGTTGGGAACTCGATGTTTGTGTTTTCTACGTCTTGGTGTATGATGATTATCGTTCCACCCGCATTCGGTCGGTACGGTAGACGCAACAGCTGGGGAAGCGCAGTTGTTTCTGTGACTGGAGGTTAGTTTCCTTGACGAGAGCTATCCGGATTCCCTCCCCCACAGTGATCGCGGCTAGTTCAGCCCTTTTGTTGCCGATCCCGTCTGCTTTCCAGAACATCTCTGTCAGTGTATCGTTGTTTGCATGTTGGGGTGGTTGTGGTGTACTATTCATAGACGAGTGTAGCTGTTGCCATGAGAGCTGTTTGTATGGTAGCCACGCACTGGCTGGGTGCGCCCGTCATGTCGCTTATGTGGTAACGAAGTTTCAGATCCTCAGGAGGATCTTAAGCCACACGTGAGTGGGGGATAGTGTCTCCACTAAGCCACCAACTGTTGTGAGGATGTATGTTATGTCGGCCACTGTGTTGGCTGTAGTATTGGTGGCCGCTGGTTTTTGTTTTGGCGTGCTGTATGGGCTGGCCTTTGTGTTTCTGTTTTGTGTCTCCTTTGGGGTTGTTTGGAGTGGTATCGGGCAGTAATGTGAGTTGTTGTTTGGCTGTCCCTTTGGCTGTGTGCCTGCATGTGCCTGTTTCCTTTTTGATTTGTTTGTTGTGGTGTGGTGTGGAAACTTCCTGGCAGATTAAAACTGTGCGCCGGACCGAGACTCGATCTCGGGACCTTTACCTATAGCGGGAAAGTGCTATGCCATCTGAGCTACCCAAGCACGACTCACGACCCGTCCTCACATCTTCAATTCCGCCAGTACCTCGTCTCCTACCTCTGTTTGTCTTCTTGTTTCTCGGTGTCCTTTGCTTCCTTTCCCAGGTTTTTGGTCGCCCTTGTGTTGGTGTGTCTTCTGTGATTTCGTGTATGACATTGTTTGGGTCGGCTATACTCGGTGTTGTTTGGGGCGAGTGGTTTGGTGCTGATGCGTGCGTGGTGTCAGTCGTTGTATGTATTGGTTGTGGTTCTGTTACTGGGGGAGCGTTTTGTGTGTCTGTGGAACTCTGGACCTTCCCCTACCACTTACAGCAACGATGAAGGAGACTCCACTCCACACAAGACATTGTGATTGGGGGGGGGGGGGGGCGATTAGGGATGGCTTGGAGCTGTTCTAGTTGTCGCTTGGTTTTCTTTGGCGTTTTTACGCCTCAGAGCTTCTTTGTAAGCATCGAACCCTCTGTAAAATGGTTCAAATGGCTCTGAGCACTATGGGACTTAACATCTATGGTCATCAGTCCCCTAGAACTTAGAACTACTTAAACCTAACTAACCTAATGACAGCACACAACACCCAGCCATCACGAGGCAGAGAAAATCCCTGACCCCGCCGGGAATCGAACCCGGGAACCCGGGCGTGGGAAGCGAGAACGCTACCGCACGACCACGAGATGCGGGCGAACCCTCTGTAGTTCGCCACATGGGCACCACTACAGCTGGCGCATTCTGTAGCTGTTTCTGGTTTGCAATGTTGTGCTGAGTGGTTACCAGCACATTTGCGGCATCGATGTGCCAGGCCGCATCGTGTGGCCATATTGAAAAACCGCTGGCAATGGGGGCATTGTTTGGGTCCACGTGGTATTGTGCATGTTTCTGCTAGTAAGCCACAACGTCTGGTTAAGGAGGCCGCAAGAGCGAGCCGTATCGACCAACTCCACAAGGTAAATTGGTTGCGGTCTGTGTGTAAACAAAAAATGCATTCGTCTCGTGCTCACACAATCACAGCCGAGAGTAGTAATTTCTTCCTGTAACATGTCGTTGAGGGTTGTAAAGTCGACTCCTTTCACAACATACATTTCAGTTTCCCCTGTAGGGTTCTGAATATGAGCTACTACACCCTCCAGCGTTGAAAAAGCTGAGGAGGTTGGTGCGATCTGTCTTTTTTTTTCCCTACATACAGTAATGCGTGGTCCCCTGAGAGGTTTGTACAGTACTTAGTGTTTATGTGAAAAATTATTTCGTTAGCTTGCTGAGGCCAGTTTAACTACTTATTATGACCGGCGGGAAGCCGATCGGTGTTGCTGTGTTCTTCTGCGTGGGTGCATGTGTGTAGTGCTGGGTAAGCTAACTGCTGCAGGGTTATTGGTGGGATCCCTGCTGTTGCTCGTACTTCGAAGCGTTGTCGACTGTGCTGGCAAAAGCACTCGGCGATTGCCTGGAGAGTTTGTGGGCTCACATGGCTGTGTGTGTTTTTGTGTTTGCGCCTGGGACCTGCCAGCTGCCTAGATCCCTCGTTGTAGTCTGGCTGTTCCTCTGACGTCCCCGGATTCGGCTCTTCCGACTCGGGAGGCCGCAGTGATGATAGTGATGCCATGTTTACTATTATAGCTGGTTTGAACTGTAAATCTAAGGAGGAGGGGAGGGTGGAGATGCTGCTGTCTTGTAAAACCGTTTCTGCAGTAGCTTTTCTAGCCAAGCTTCGTTGCTCTGTTGCAAAACAGGAGTCATGCAGTAACAGCATACTGGTGTTATGCTAGAGTATGTCTTATACCAAAGCTCACCTCGTCACGCCTTGGAAATCCTTGAAGCGAAGAGTCGGGAACCCCACAAGACGTTTTGCCTGAACAATGTGGCCGATAGTCAGCTCTGATGCATCTGGGTCCCAGGCAGTAAAGTCGGAACTAAATGGCTCTGAGCACTATGGGACTTAACATCTGAGGTCATCAGTCCCCTAGAACTTAGAACTACTTAAACCTAACTAACCTAAGGACATCACACACGTGCATGCCCGAGGCAGGATTCGAAACTGCGGCCGTAGCGGTCGCGCGGTTCCAGACTGAAGCGCCTAGAACCGCTCGGCCGCAACGGCCGGCAAAGTCGGATCTGTTTTCGAATTTACTCGATGCTGCTTCTCCGGTGTTGGAGACATCTGCTTCATTATTCACGCTATTTTAGAACATAGCTCCTCGAATTGACTGCATGCATCGATATGGGAAGCAGTGAATCGTCAACGTTATTTTGATGTGTAAAACCCTTAGGAAGCAAGGTTGGTATACGGGGATATTAGTGGAATCTATAACGTTTCCCTTTCTTCAAAGTAGCAAAGAAGCATCCAAAGAATATGATAGTTTTGTGAATTTATGCTGGAGGAAATAGACGCCATAGCGCAATCACCAGTATATGACAGAAGCGAACAAATTTCATTATCAGTTCCTGAAGTTCTTCTTCAGACTCTGAAACAAGAGCAGAATCGTCTACGAACAGTAGTTCTCAAGTGACCAAAAAATTAAAGGCATACTGTTTTTCATCGAATTTAAAATGTTAATTATAACAATTTCGTGTAGCTCAACGACCTAGTGCAAGTCCTGCAAATGGACGGCACTTAGGTGACTTACGTGTCCCTATCCCACCACAATAATGATACTAGGGAAAGGGGAGCTGCAGTTTATCTGTAATCCGAACCATTAGCTGTTCTTAGCGAATATCGAGATCACTAAGAGGTGAAGACGAGATTAAAAGTAGACTGAAGGACTTCAGCATTTCGACCGTGGTTAGATTTCTCGACTTCACCATTTCGAGCCCGGCACTTTAGACTACCTGGCTCAGCATCTAAAATGTTAGTAGTGCAATGATTGAGTTTATGCAGGGTGTTCGTTTTAACGCGAGACAACTAAGAATCTCATCGTACGACAAAAAATGTTCTAAGTGATAAGTTATAAGCTACAGCTGGACACCTCCTAATCAATACCCCAGCGTGGGTGGGGTCAATTTCGTACTTTCAAATGGGAATCCCAAATTTTACTGCATATTTGGATTTTACGCTATAGCATACGTGCGGTTTATTCAAACCATTGTTTCTTCGTGGTAGATGACGATGTAATCGACAACATGAAGTGTGCCTGTTTTGCAATCAAGGACCGAAACGTTTGATTCTACGCACCATTTACGATACGAATATAAATCTTTCCGTTCTACAGATTGGTAATTATGTCCTAAATTTATTTCAGTTTTACAAATTTTATTGTACAATACAATACGGTTAACCGATTCAATTCGTGGTTGTCAAGTTTAGCCTGATCCAGAAACAACGACGTGTATGTAATAGTTTTCTGTTCCCATCGGGAAGCTTGGTTTCCGTGAGTCATCTTGCCTCTCATCATTGGGTTGCTTGATTTCGGTGAGAACCCTTGGCAGATGAGCCTGTTGCTATCACTTCATGCAAATTTCACGGACATCAGTCATCCCGATGGTGGGGTTCCAGTGTGAATACGGAAATCTACACTACTGGCCATTAAAATTGTTACACCAAGAGGGAATGCATATAATAAAAGGGTATTCATTAGACAAATATATTATACTAGAACTGACATGTGATTACATTTTCACGCAATTTGGGTGCATAGATCCTGAGAAATCAGTACCCAGAACACCTACCTCTGGCCGTAATAACGGCCTTGATACGCCTGGGCATTGAGTCAAACAGAGCTTGGGTGCCATCTACAGGTACAGCGGCCCATGCAGCTTCAAGACGATACCACAGTTCATCAAGAGTAGTGACTGGCGTATTGTGACGAGCCAGTTGCTCGGCCACCATTGACCAGACGTTTTCAGTTGGTGAGAGATCTGGAGAATGAGCTGGCCAGGGCAGCAGTCGAACATTTTATGTATCCAGAAAGGCCCGTACAGGACCTGCAACATGCTGTCGTGCATCATCCAGCTGAAATGTAGGGTTTCGTAGGGATCGCATGAAGGGTAGAGCCACGGGTCGTAACACATCTGTAATGTAACGTCCACTGTTCAAAGTGCCATCAATGCGAACAAGAGGTGACCGAGACGTGTAACCAGTGGCACCCCATACCATCACGCCGGGTGATACGCCAGTATGGCGATGACGAATACACGCTTCCAATGTGCTTTCACCGCGATGTCGCCAATCACGGTTGCGACCATAATGATGCTGTAAACAGAACCTGGCTTCATCCGAAAAAATGACGTTTTGCCATTCTTGCACCCAGGTTCGTCGTAGGTACTTCTGTCTGTGATGCATTGTCAAGGTTACCCACAGCCATGGTCTCCGAGCTGATGGTCGATGCTGCTGCAAACGATGCCGATCTGTTCGTGCAGATGGTTGTTGTCTTGCAAACGTTCCCATCTGTTGACTCAGGGATCGAGACGTGGCTGCACGATCCGTTACAGCCATGTGGATAAGATGCCTGTCATCTCAACTGCTAGTGATACGAGGCCGTTGGGTTCCAGCACCGCGTTCCGTATTACCCTCCTGAACCCACCGATTCCATATTCTGCTAACACTCATTGGATCTCGACCAACGCGAGTAGCAATGTCACGGTACGATAAACCGAAACCGCAATAGGCTACAATTCGACCTTTATCAAAGTCGGAAACGTGATGGTACGCATTTCTCCTCCTTACGCGAGGCATCACAACAGCGTTTCACCAGGCAGCGCCGGTCAACTACTGTTTGTGTATGACAAATCGGTTGGAAACTTTCCTCATGTCAGCATGTTGTAGGTGTCGTCACCGGCGCCAACCTTGTGTGAATGCTCTGCAAAGCTAATCATTTGCATATCACAGCATCTTGTTCCTGTCGGTTAAATTTCGCGTTTGTAGCACGTCATCTTCGTGGTGTAGCAACTTTAATGGCCTTTGGAGTAACGTTCGGATGGTTTGTGGAGTTACGACAGTTGACCCCGTAGGGAACCAAAAACTACGTTACTATACAGGTAACTTACTTCTCAGGAATTTCAATGCCTGGTCAAGTTATCTGTTATCATATTTGCAACACTCAAGTAATGTTTGAATACAAACGTTTACATTTACATTCTAAATGAAATGTCAAGTAAATGTTTCTGTCTTTAACAGCAAAAACTTGCACACATGATCTTTGTCAATTACAGCGTCATCTACCACTGATGAGAAGCAATATTTTCAGTAACCATACGTATGTTTGGCGTAGAATTCGAATATACAATAAAATGGGAGACTCCCATTTGAAAATACAAAGTTGACCGTGCCTAGGCAGGACGGGTGGCTACGAGATGGCCAGTTGTAGCAGACACACATGTTTTCTTTATTAATATTAAATTTTCAACCAGAAGGTCGTATGATTTGTCGTTTTCTGTCGTCTCTAGTTAAAACGAACACCATATATGTTGATATACGGCGGTGGTGTAGCGTCCAGCCACTCTGAAAAACATATTGCGAATATTATATACGAGTAATCGCAGATAATTCCGCGTGAGATATAGCAGAGACTTGCATGTTATTACGAAATGACAAGTGGAGAGAGTGGTCATCTTAGAAGACGTTATCTCCTGCCGTTGTATGAACATGGCTCCTTATATTGTTTCATGGGCTTCGCTGTTACCTTTACGCTTAGTGTGACAGTAGCACTCACAGATAAACTCCATGTGGAGATCCGAAACATTCCACAGACTCTTTCATACTTAGGAGGAGGAGGAGGAGATTAGTGTTTAACGTCCCATCGACAACGAGGTCATTAGAGACGGAGCACAAGCTCGGGTTAGGGAAGGATGGGGAAGGAAATCGGCCGTGCCCTAGCAAAGGAACCATCCCGGCATTTGCCTGAAGCGATTTAGGGAAATCACGGAAAACCTAAATCAGGATGGCCGGACGCGGGATTGAACCGTCGTCCTTCCGAATGCGAGTCCAGTGTGCTAACCACTGCGCCACCTCGCTCGGTTCTTTTTCATACTTAGCAGTACAGTGAAGGCACTCATGTTTGAACTGTTTCCCTTCACTTTTCCGTTCACAAACACGTCTTGCAGCGGGGACTTGCTCAGATACTCAGAAACTGTCAGTTACTCACAAACTTTTACTTTTACTTTTACTTTGTATTTACAGAGTTCACAAATTTTCAAGCGATTTGGCAACAGTGGGCTTTATTTATTCAGTATCTTTCGCACTATTTTCACCGACACGACTTTCAGGCCATTATCTTACGTTCAGCTGTCACTTTCATGACAGTTTTCGTGCTACTGCAGTTGAAAATCCCACTTACTTCCGCCTTGTCTTAGGACATTGGCAAAGATAATCCACATGATTTTAGCCAAGATATTCAACTGCGATACAGCATCTCCGGTTATTATTGTTTATACATTTTAATTTATACTATTATTTAAGCTGATAATTTTAAGGCCATGAAGCAAATTTTCGGTGAATTGAAATATTGAGAAAACTTTGGTGAAAAAAGTGAAATCTTGTGAACAAGACAATGAAATTAAGTCGTGGGACTATTCGTACTTTTTATATCAAAATAATAATTTTACTGATAATACTAACAAGCTGAACGTCAGGGAACCGTCTAAACTAGTTCCTCGATGAACGTAGCTACAACAGTAAAATAAAATTAGATTGATTAAGACTGTGACGTTACCAAACACGTCACAATATTTGCAGCCGAGAAAGGGAGCAGAAAAACGTTAACGTATTGTGTTCAGTACTGTGGTGTCTGGCAGAATACTGTGTAACAGTCGCAGTGAGCAGAACAACGCACAGGACTGGCCCTGTTGTTTTCCTCCAAGCGTTATTCACACAGCAATTGAGAGTGAAGTGTTTTCCGCTAATTCCTCTAAATATCGTCAGCGCTCGTCACAGCAAATAGCTCTCTACACACGGCGCTTGATTCATTCAGTTGCTTCTAATTGTGAACGTGAGGTGTGTCCGCCCTATTTATATCTTTGATTACAAGCTGCAAGTACGTTTGAAAAAATAAAGGTTTATAACCACTGAGAAACTTTTTATCATCTATTCGCATTGTAATAAAACCTAGAGGTAATGAATCTGGTGTACGGCAGAGCGTCCTGTTTTATCGGCATCAACAGCTTGTCTATGTCTTTTATGGACATTGCCTGATTGCAGAAATTAATAACACGGTCGGTTTCAAACGCTAACCAGCCACCATCAAAAGAATAGGACAGAAAAGTAAGGTTGCTAATAGTTACTGGAAATATGAAATACATAAATGCGTGCATACTGGAGGAGACGCACTCAATGCGCTTGTTACATACTCTCCTGGAAATGGAAAAAAGAACACATTGACACCGGTGTGTCAGACCCACCATACTTGCTCCGGACACTGCGAGAGGGCTGTACACGCAATGATCACACGCACGGCACAGCGGACACACCAGGAACCGCGGTGTTGGCCGTCGAATGGCGCTAGCTGCGCAGCATTTGTGCACCGCCGCCGTCAGTGTCAGCCAGTTTGCCGTGGCATACGGAGCTCCATCGCAGTCTTTAACACTGGTAGCATGCCGCGACAGCGTGGGCGTGAACCGTATGTGCAGTTGACGGACTTCGAACGAGGGCGTATAGTGGGCATGCGGGAGGCCGGGTGGACGTACCGCCGAATTGATCAACACGTGGCGCGTGAGGTCTCTACAGTACATCGATGTTGTCGCCAGTGGTCGGCGGAACGTGCACGTGCCCGTCGACCTGGGACCGGACCGCAGCGACGCACGGATGCACGCCAAGACCGTAGGATCCTACGCAGTGCCGTAGGGGACCGCACCGCCACTTCCCAGCAAATTAGGGACACTGTTGCTCCTGGGGTATCGGCGAGGACCATTCGCAACCGTCTCCATGAAGCTGGGCTACGGTCCCGCACACCGTTAGGCCGTCTTCCGCTCACGCCCCAACATCGTGCAGCCCGCCTCCAGTGGTGTCGCGACAGGCGTGAATGGAGGGACGAATGGAGACGTGTCGTCTTCAGCGATGAGAGTCGCTTCTGCCTTGGTGCCAATGATGGTCGTATGCGTGTTTGGCGCCGTGCAGGTGAGCGCCACAATCAGGACTGCATACGACCGAGGCACACAGGGCCAACACCCGGCATCATGGTGTGGGGAGCGATCTCCTACACTGGCCGTACACCACTGGTGATCGTCGAGGGGACACTGAATAGTGCACGGTACATCCAAACCGTCATCGAACCCATCGTTCTACCATTCCTAGACCGGCAAGGGAACTTGCTGTTCCAACAGGACAATGCACGTCCGCATGTATCCCGTGCCACCGAACGTGCTCTAGACGGTGTAAGTCAACTACCCTGGCCAGCAAGATCTCCGGATCTGTCCCCCATTGAGCATGTTTGGGACTGGATGAAGCGTCGTCTCACGCGGTCTGCACGTCCAGCACGAACGCTGGATCAACTGAGGCGCCAGGTGGAAATGGCATGGCAAGCCGTTCCACAGGACTACATCCAGCATCTCTACGATCGTCTCCATGGGAGAACAGCAGCCTGCATTGCTGCGAAAGGTGGATATACACTGTACTAGTGCCGACATTGTGCATGCTCTGTTGCCTGTGTCTATGTGCCTGTGGTTCTGTCAGTGTGATCATGTGATGTATCTGATCCCATGTATGTGTCAATAAAGCTTCCCCTTCCTGGGACAATGAATTCACGTTGTTCTTATTTCAATTTCCAGGAGTGTATTTGGCTGCCTAGATCGCCCGACGTGAATCCAACCGAACTCTTATGGGACTTAACTGAAAGGTCACTTCTTACACAAAATCCTGCACCTGCATCACTTTCGTAGTTACGGAGACTGTAGAGGAAGCATGGCTCAATATTTCCGCAGGGGACTTCCAACGACGTATGAGTCCATGCCACGTCGAACTGTTGCTCTACGCCAGGCAAACGAGGTCCGACGCGATATTAGGAGGTACCTCGTGACGTTTCTCACCTCAGTGTATTGTCTATTGCATCTCCCCCCTCGGATTTATTAGTAAGAAGTCCCAGTGGATAGCCCATCAACAACCGAACACAAACCAAGCATGATAACAGAAAGAAGGCTAAATGACCTTTAAAAAAAAAAAGCAAAATAAAAACGGCGAGAGGTCCAAGCATAACAAGTACAACATTGAGCAAAGTGGAGCAGGTATTGGGCCATAGTGTTAGACTGCAAAGCGGATGAACCGTGTTCAAAACTCCCTCGTGTCTTCAAGCATTATGAAATGTCGTCCGATCAGTGAAATGTTTGCTCTCTTACTGTTGCCTTAGCAGCTGTCGTACTATACACTGGATACATTGGTTATAGAGCATGAGTTATGTGGTGGGAATACATTACCGTTCAAACTAAATCTGATGAATAGTGAGAGCAGGCGATATAACACATGGGCATCTCACAGAAATGAAGACAACAAGTAAATGTGAATATTGTTACAAGAAAGTAATTCAAGACTCAAAACTTCGGAAATGGAACGAAACCTCAAACACAGTAAAAACATTTATTTTGACAGCGCACAGAGATCCTGTGTGATTGTGAAACTGTTGCATTCATTTGTTGCAAATGGTTCAGATGGCTCTGAGCACTATGGGAGCTAACATCTGAGGCTATCAGTCCCCTAGACTTAGACCTACTTAAACGTAACTAACCTAAGGACATCACACACATCCATGCCCGAGTTAGGATTCGAACCCGCGACTGTAGCGGTCGCGCGATTCAAGACTGAAGCGCCTAGAACCGCTCGACCAAACCGGCCGGCTCATTTGTTGCAGCTTATGTCACGAATTAATATGGTTTTAATCACTTCCTTAGCAGTGATCACATTCACATTCATACGAGAAAGGTGGCATATCTCACTCACTCACTCACCAGGCGTACAAGCTAGGTACGTCGATAAGAGATTCCTATCATATGACACACCTTCTGTGACCAATGTCGTGTATTGATTCACCAGACGTGTTTTCTGCCGGATGATTCGGTTGACTTGTCGCCTTGTCATCAAACCTTTGCAGTTCCCATTCGTAAGCCACTTCCTTTTGGCTGCTGATAGAGTAGTTGTGCAGAATCAACTTTCAGTATAGGTCCCTTCCTTTTATCGTGCCGTTGCAAACGGTCGTTACAGCACGACAAAGACACAAATCTGAATGCAGTGGACAGCGGGAAAAAAAGTCCCGACAGAGCTCCGAATATGGCTGGTCCACTTCAGAGTCCCACAGCGTGACCAGTCTACCACTACGCCACGGCGTTGCCGATTTTCTCCATGTGCTTGGCGATTGACTGTTTCTATTTTGCTTTTTTCCACAGTTCAGCACACACTCTTCCTGTTTTCCGGCTTGATCTACGTTCATTTTTTGACAGGCTGTCCACAGCGCCCCCTTACCAGAAAATCTGAGGAGGTTGCGATGGGTCGTTTCCCTTGTCTGTAGCAAGAAGAATCATTGTGACCACATTATTAGCTAATAAAGTGAGTTTAATCAAAACATCTGTTTAGTCAGCTTTGATGAGTTGATTTCTTAAAATGTGCACGGCCCGCGGATCGCTGATATGACGTGTTACCTGTTTCCCCCTGGGTCGGTGGTGCGATCTGGTGGACGCGACAAGCAACTTCCTCGTGTCTCTTCAGAATAGTGTCTCACAAGATGACAATAGGGCAACCGGATTTGTGCGCTTTTTTGAACTTATGGAACGTGAAGTTCAGATCTTGGATATCAGCATACTTCAACAGTTCCATGCATCTCCCAAAAATTCTCGAGAGAATCGACTTTGAAGTTTTCTGAGCGTCTGTAAATACCTAAAGCGAGATCACTGTTTTCGACAGACCGTGTGGCCCTGTGGTAGAAACTTTATCTTCCATGTAAATAGCCTGGTTTTGATATCTAGTTGCGATAAATTTTTAAACAGGTTTGTATGTTCCATGACCATTTCCATGAAATGTTAAGGGTGAAAAAAATAATTTGTAATTTTTTTCATTTAAATAATCTTTATTAACAACATCTTGTAAAAATGAGTAATTAAGATTTTTTTGATATGAAAACTGGATTTTTGCGTATAATATGTAATTAGAAATAAGGAGTGATGCATATTTCATGAAAAGAGCAAATAGAGACTTGTTGATTAACAAATATTTGATTAAGTTTGTTTTTAAAAGTCATAGCTTCTTGAACTGAACAGGAAAAGACAAAAAGAATAACGACTAAAACGAGACTCAGTTCAGCGATAGCGATTGTCGAGGGTTATTGTTTTTGTTTTCCATCCTTATGTATTTTACACTTCGTGGGAATATTCGTAGAACGTGTACCTTTGTTTAAAAACTGCCATCGGAGAGGAAACGAATTGAAGACCCCTACGTGGTAGGCAAATATTCCATCAGACCACCACGTTCCCTATCGAAAAAAATTGAACTTATCTTGTGATATTAAAGACGCTCGTGAAACTTCAAAATCGGTTTTCTCGAGATTTTTTTGGGAGTTGGGTGAAGGATATTTGCATTTTCAAGTTCACGTAACATAAAAATAGAAAATGTTATTGCCGTTTGGTCTCCTTGTTAGCAAGATATTAAGTGGACTCAGTAACAAGTAAAGAAGAGCCACTTGGAAAACTGTGACCTCTGTAAGCTACGAAGCAAGCTTACCATCATATCTTAAGTTTTATATGCTGCCTCGTAAGATTTCTTTTAGATATTTAATATTTTTGAGGAGAGTGCTGACTTCTTCTCAAGTTACCAGCTGAGCAGTGGCGTCCCGTTGTCACAGCGTTTCGACGAGTTTCCCACACTTCGTCTTCAGGTTCAAACTGGTTCAAATGGCTCTCAGCACTATGGGGCTTAACTTCTGTGGTCATCAGTCCCACAGAACTTAGAACTACTTAAACTTAACTAACCTAAGGACATCACACACATCCATGCCCGAGGCAGGATTCGAACCTGCGACCGTATCGGTGTCGCGGTTCCAGACTGTAGCACCTAGAACCACTTGGTCACTCTGGCCGGCCCTCTTCAGGTGAAGTGTCAAATTGATATCCAGTTCAATCTCTTATAGCCCCTCGAGCGGAGACTCCTCTGCCAAGAACCCAATGGGTAGGATAATCGGTTGTCTCCAGAAGAGAGATCGCGGTCGAAGGTGGGGGGAGGGTACGGCTGACGGAGCGGAGGGGCTCTACGCTTCGAGTCTAGGTGCTGCGTGTCTATTCTGCTCGCTGCACCCCCAAATTCTCGTAAGAGCTTTTACTGACGCCACATCCCACACAGATCTCAATTTGAAAGCGCCGTTCACTTTGGCAACAACATCATGTAACCCTATGGCCGATGCTTCTTTGATGACTAAATCCCAGAATCCCTTTGTACAGCACTGTGCCTTTGCCTGTTCAAGAACAGCCATGTGTCCTCCTTTGATGCTGCGCCCTGCCTCAGCAGACTTGCCAGTTTGGTCTAGGTGAACACTGCTCAACTGTTCTGAACTCGACTGCCAGATGCACCTCTGTGTCTGGCGAATGTACTGAATTCTACATTTTCAACTGATGCAGCAGACTTCGGGAGTCTGCAACCATATTTTGTCTTTGACTTTAACTACTGAATTGAAAACGATTTTTATTGTTTGGTTCTCCAGCACACTGGCTGTTTGTCAGCCCTATATGCAGAAGGAATGTCATACACTGGGTTCCTTCTTCTGGATTGTTTCCTGTCTTCTTCTCAATCGGCTGGATAAAACGTCGAGTGCACACAGGAGGGAAGTGGACTATCTGTGCACGGAGGCCCAGCGCAAGGCGGCTTGAGCCAGCACAGTCATTATTCCCTTGTTATCTAGTGAGGCAGCACGGAACAGCACCTGGGTGGCAGGACCGACAGGTGCAGTCCCGTGCCTGACGGTAGACCAGAATGAACGAGACATTCTTTGTCTGCTTTCGACGCCAAAGTTAGCGACACACTATGCTGACAGAATCGAGGCGCACGCTCTGCAATCTTTCTCAAACGACTTTGCAGAAAATAATGGATAAAAAAAATTGATTTTCACTTTAGTTATATATTTGTGTGCCGGCTTCATGGTGAAGTGCCAGAAATTTCGATAATGGTCATACTTAGCTTGATACTCTCATTTAAGAGGGACACTTTGGGAAACTCGTTACAGTGGAAAAACAGAGGTCGCTATGGTTTTGCATTGGTGCATATACACCATATGTTACTATAAATAAATTTAACTAGGATATTGAATTTTCCTTTGCACTTAGCAGGACGTCTTTGTCTATCTACAGTCTGGAGAAAATGGAATTTATGCAACATGTTAACTTGTGAACACTCACGCGCAAGGATGAAATATTCATGACATACCTCATATTTCCTCAACCCTTCGAGATATCGACGCGAGACTATGGCAAATGATACCACACAAAGATGAGAGTGTTTTGCCAGATGGTTAACGTACGAAACTTTCTTATCTATGGCGATGTACTGAAGCAGAAGAGTGGTTTTGCTTTCATTTTAATTTTTTCACTCCAGTACTGTAATTTTTGTAAGAGTGTTAGAAATATATTGATAAGACAATTTGCTGTTATGAAAAAAAACATGAAATTTAGTCTCTTACGTTACAGAAAACTGACACATTGATGTTTTCCATAAGATATTGACTTCTCTGATCGCCTACTGCTTGTTTAATACGATACTTTGTCTCAACATCCTATCACAATAGTTACTGCAAGGGGAATTTTTGTAAGTTTTATTGTGTTTTTGGCAAAAAAAGCAAAATTAAACCTGTCAACAAAAGAAATATAGCTGTTACTCATATTTTATCATGCTTCTTTGAATGATAAAGGGTCAAAAATTCAGATAAAAGCAACTCACCAATTCTGTTGCAGTTTTGGCGGAATCCCGTAACCCACCGTATGTTTAATAGTGAACGGGCGGAAAGGAAACTTACCATAGGAATTTTTCCCTGTTTCCAATCTGAGAAATACGAAAATAATTTGCAGTAAATTGCACAACATCTTTTTTTCCTGAATGATATTTTCGCGCTGCAGTGGAGTGTGCCCTGATATGAAACTTCCTTGCATATTAAAACTGTGTGCTGGACCGAGACTCGAACTCGGAACCTTTGACTTTCGCGGGCAAGTGCTCTACTTCTTTTTGTTACCTCCATTCAGAGTGAAGTGATGATCTTCTTCCCTTTAACTGCCTTTTCATGTGTCAAAGATAAGTAGTATGTATTTATAATCTATTTTAACCTTAATGAGTGGTCTCAAATAATGACTATCACATTTTTTAAACTTTTATCCACAGACACACGGGCACTGAATTTGTTACTTCTAATAGAATAATGCTTCATCTTTGCTGCAGAGTAGAACTGACTCAAGAAAACTGTTTCATAACTGTGACGCTGTGAGTACATTGACTACTTGCAGAACTTCAGCAAGTGTCCGTCGAAGTCAATATCACTGATGAATTAAAAGATATTTATGCTAAGAGGACTCACTCTCTCATTCTGTACAGGATGGGAATGGAAAGATACTGTGCCATTTGCTGTACTTTTTTATATTTTTAATGTAGCTAAGGTGTAAGATGAAATTCCTTTGATAAGTTTCAGTACCAGCTGTTCATTATTAAAGATACATGATGTTACAGGATTCCTCTGACATGGCGACAGAACTGGCAATTTATTTTTGTCACATTTGTTAGGCATTTCTCATTTGAAGAAGCATCATCAGTTAAGAGGAACAGCTACAGTTTTCTTCTTGACAGGTCTAATTTTTTTTTCTTTTTTGTGCCAAAACACAGTATAAATTACACAAACTGACCTTCCAGTAGTTCTCATGGCAGAATCTTGAAACAGGGATCAGAGGTATCAGTACGCTTCAGAAAACATCGCTGTGTTGCTTTGCTGTAATATGAGAGAAATAATGTCATGTTTATTTTCATACTACCAAATTCTCTTTTCACTAGTTATCAATAACTTAAAATTACAGTTCTGGTTGGAAAACAAAAATAAATAAAAACTGTTGCCTCTGCTGTATCGATGCTGATAAGAAAGTTGACCGTATGGAAAAATATTCAACTCGTTGTGCACTATCATTTGGTAAAATCTCATTCCGATATCTCTAATGGTTTAGGAAATACGAGGTATGTTATGAAAATTTCAGTGTCATGTATGAGGGTCAGAAATGAACATGCAGCATACATTCCATTTGAGAGATTGTAGGCAGATGGAGACCTCCAGCCAACTGTAAAGAATAATTCAATAGACGGTAGTAGCTAAATTTTATTTGCAGCGACATGTGGTGTAATACTCACCAAGCGCAAAATCAGAGTAACCAACATTTTTCATTACGAACTTTCTGGAATTTTGCGCAATGTCTCATTTTGATGGTAATATCACAATGAGTACGACCATTAGAGCGATGATGGGGACTTCACCTTGAAGCTGACATGTAAAGCTATAAGTACCATATAAACCAAATTTTTTAGATAAACAGTTGTTATAAAATCGTATGAGGAAGCTACAGAGCTTTCAGAGCGCGCATGACGTTCTGCTCGTAATGACGCCCCTGCAACCAGAGTAGCAGACTAACCAACGTTCTACGTGTGGAGCCGTAGGCGAGTATAGCTGCGCTGGACAGCGCAGCGAGTCGCCCCACAGACTTGTGGCTTTCTCTCTGTTCGTACACTTGTTAGTGTCCGCTAGTAGCCATTTTGGCGAAAGGATTCGCTTAGACCACTGTAACTCGGTAGGCACATTGTTCTTGTCACACATGCTATTTATGCTCTATGTATCAGGGTGGTGAACACACAGCATTGCACTGTATGGTGGCACCTATTGGCGTATATGTACAGTGTTCAACAAATGCTTCTTTTAGTGGCTGTAGACGGAATTTCCCGGTGTGCTGCAGGGTTCTTCTTGATCAGAATGCCTTGGCACGGCATGCATGAGTTTTGTCCCGTCTTCTTGATGAACATGATTTTTTCATCAATGTTCTTAGGGTGGCATATGAAACACTGTAAGGGTTCTTGACAATGCGCCCAGACAATGAATGTGTCGTCCATATACCTGTAGAAAGCCTTTGGTTCCAAGCGCGGAGCCGGCCGGGGTGCCGAGCGGTTCTAGGCGCTATAGTCTGGAACCGCGCGATCGCTACGGTCGCAGGTTCGAATCTTGCCTCGGGCATGGATGTGTGTGATGTCCTTAGGTTAGTTAGGTTTAAGTAGTTCTAAGTTCTAGGGGACTGATGGCCACTGCAGTTAAGTCCCATAGTGATCAGAGCCATATGAACCATTTGAACCAAGCGTGGATTTTCGAGAACTGTTTTCTCGAAGTGTTGCGAATATGCGTAAGCGATGCCTGACGCCAGAAGCGATCCCATGGAGGCTCCATCTGTCAGTTCTTAGAAATTACCATCAGATTGGAAGCACGTTGTGTGAGCGCGTTTCGGAAGAGTCTCACCGCGTCAATGTCGAAGTGACTCGCTAGTCAAGTGGTACCATCGTGTCCTCTACCGCTACCTGAATGAGGAGAGCTCACTAGGAGATCATCCCTCACCCAAACGTATCTCTTGAAGTAGTCCCACCAACTACGTCGAGTAAAGGGTGGTTATACACTACTGGCCATTAAAATTGCTACACCAAGAAGAAATGCAGATGTTAAACGGGTATTCATTGGACAAATATATTATACTAGAACTGATATGTGATTACATCTGTTGTGGCGTAGCAAGACAGCCACACCACTCGGAGGTAGCCGAAAGGCACGCTAACTAATGCAGACGGGCGTGAAGTCTGAAACAGGATAACTATTGAATGGTAGCAAGAAAAGTACGTAGTTGCTTTATACTTAACTTTTATTCTCTGATGAATACAGCGTTCTTCTTGAGACATTTATACTATAACTCTCAAAGTAGGTAAGGCTAATGGCGCCTTGCTAGGTCGTAGTCATGTGCTTAGCTGAAGGCTATTCTAACTGTCTCTCGGCAAATGAGAGGAAGGCCTCGTACGTCTAGTCGCTAGCAATGTCGTCCGTACAACTGGGGCGAGTGCTAGTCCGCCTCTCTAGACCTGCCATGTGGTGGCGCTAGGTCTGCAAGTACTGAGTGGCGACACGCGGGTCCGACACGTACTAATGGACCGCGGCCGATTTAAGCTACCACCTAGCAAGTGTGGTGTCTGGCGGTGACACCACATTCCTCCCCCGCAAATCGGCGAACGGTCGTGTTATAAGGCTTCCGCCCGCCGTGAGGAGGGCCCCATGTTGACGTATGCGATGAGGTGGGGAGCCTAACAACAGGCGAGGCTGTGCCACCCGCACCCGGCCATTCGGTCCGAGGGGAGCTAGGAAACGCCTGGAAACCTACTCCAGGGTGCACGTCAACATGCGGCGTATGCGCCCGTAAAGAGACAGGAGTGTCCGAAGGGTCAACCTCCATTGCGTCGGGGTATCCGACGCGCGATGACGCCATGTGGTCCGGAGCGGGCAAGAGGTCCAGGGCGGACGACAGCTGGTCACGGGAAGCGATCGGCGGCGCGTGACCCAGGGAGGCGGTTGGCGGCTGCAGCGAAGCGTCCTCTGCGGGCGGCAGCGGCGGCGGCTGCTGCGGCGGCGGCGGCGCGACGCCATGAGGCAAAATGGAAGGCATCGTCGGTAACACCTGGGGATGAGGCGAGCCAGTAGATGGGTCCCCAGGGCGCTGACCGGACGGCTCCGTCGCTGAAAGCAGACGGGGAGCGGCAGAACCCAGGCGACGACAGAGGCGCAGCTGATGGAGATGCCGACGCACCTCACCAGAGGCCCCCATAACCAAATACATCGCGCGGCCGAGGCAGCGAAGAATGCGCCCTGCGAGCCAACGCCGTGAACCGCGATAGTTACGATAGAATACAGCGTCGCCAGAAGCAAAAGCAGGAGTCTGCCGCTGCACAGGAACCTGATGCGGCGGATGCAGCAAAGACATCAAGGTTCGATGAGGACGACCGTGAAGCAACTCAGCCGGCGAGCGACCATCGCGGGGCTGAGAGCGATAGGAAGACAAAAAGAGCAACAACGCGTCCTCCCGAGAATGTGACTCTTTGAACTTCAACATCTGTGACTTGAAAGTCCGGACCAATCGTTCAGCGGCACCGTTTGACTGAGGCGAAAACGGCGCGGACGTCAGATGTTGAATACCATTGGCCTTGCAGAATGACAAATTCTGCGGACATGAATTGTGGGCCATTGTCGGAAACAATAGTCTGTGGAAGACCTTCAATGCAAAATATAGCAGACAACGCGCGGATGGTGGCAGAAGACGTCGTGGAAGACATCCGGACAACAAAAGGAAAATTACTGAAGGAATCGACAACAACCAACCATCGAGCATTCCAGAATGGACCAGCAAAATCTATGTGGAAGCGTTGCCAAGGGGAAGTGGCTTTCGGCCATGCAAAGAATTTCCGCGGCGGTGCGGATCGTTGTTCGGCACACGCCATGCAAGAAGAACACATATTCGTAATCGCAGCATCGATTCCGAACCAAGTACAGTGCTGACGAGCAAGTTGTTTCGTACGCACTATACCCCAATGTCCTTGGTGGAAAAGCTTTAAGACAGATGACTGTAACGAACGTGGGACCACGACCCTAGACTGATCATTATCAGAACGCAACAACAAAACACCACGTCGAACAAAAAGTCTCTCCTTGTGAGCAAAAAATCGGCGAACCATCGGATCCTCGATCCGTGACTTCGACAAGGGCCATTGCGTAGTAACAAAACGCAAAACGGTAGCAAGGACAGGGTCTGCAGCTGTGGCTGTAGCTACACGACGAAAATCAATCGGAAACGATTCGACCACGTCATCAGTGTCCGCATCAATGAACATGCAAGCAAGTTCGGAAGAATCGAATGCTTTATCCTCGGCAACAGGCAAACGGGACAACGCATCTGCGTTTCCGTGCTTAGCAGTGGACCGGTACAAGATATCGTAGCGGTACTGCGAGAGGAAAAGAGACCAGCGAATGAATTTCTGCGCTGTACGTGGAGGTACAGGCTTGTTCGGATGAAAAAGCGATGTCAAAGGTTTGTGGTCTGTAATGATGGTAAAGTGACGACCATACAAGAAATCGTGAAACTTCGTAACACCAAACACGAGAGCCAAAGCTTCTTTCTCTATCTGGGAATAATTTCTTTGCGCTGACGAGAGCAATTTGGACGCAAAGGCAATAGGGCGATCATGCGAACCATCTTTGTGCGCAAGCACAGCACCGATCCCGAAATCCGATGCATCTACCATCAACAAAAGGGGTTTCTGGGGATCGAATGGCGTAAGGCAAGTATTTGAAAGCAACGCCGATTTCAATTGGCGAAAGGCGCGTTCGCATTCCGTCGACCAGACGAACGGAACACCTTTACGGCGTAAGCGATGAAGCGGAGCTGAAATGGAAGAGGCATTGCGCAGAAAGCGATGATAATAATTAATTTTTCCCAACACACTCTGTAGCTGCTTCAAAGTTTGTGGTGCAGGCAAGTCCTGTATGGCACTGAGGTGCTCTGGACTCGGATGGATGCCTTGGGCATTTATGACATGTCCCAGATACGGCAAGTCCCGAGCAAAAAACACACATTTGTCCTTCCGCAAGCGAAGACCATTCTGTCGCAAGACCTGAAATAGTGTTCTGAGATTTTGTAAATGTTCTGCTTCTGTCTTTCCTGAGATCACTATATCGTCCAGATAGTTAGCTGCAGTAGGGACCGACGCACAAATAGTTTGTAAATATTGCTGAAACGATGCAGGGGCGGATGCACACCCGAATGGCAGTCTTTTGAAGCTGTATAGTCCAAGATGCGTGTTAACCACCAATACGCGCTGGGATTCTTCGTCCACCGGTATTTGCAAGTACGCATCTGCTAGGTCCAACTTTGAAAAATATTTTCCCGGGCACAGTTTGTCAAAAAGATCTTCCGGGCGGGGCAAAGGAAAAGTAGCAGTCACTAGTTGTGGATTCACTGTTGCTTTGAAGTCCACGCAAAGTCTCAATTTGCCGGAAGGTTTTTGCAAAATCACTAAGGGTGAGGCCCAGAGAGAAGCCTGCACACGTTCAATGACACCTTGCGATTCTAAATCTTTTAATGTTCTTGCGACCTCATCACGCAATGCGTGGGGAACATTGCGCGCTCTGAAAAATTTCGGTTGCGCGTTGACTTTTAGTTCCAAATGTGCTTCATAGTTCTTAGCGCAACCAAGGCCCGGTGCAAAAATGTCTGCAAATTCCTCACAAGACTAGAAACACTGGCTGAAGGCACAGTCTGGTTCACTGAGAGAACCTGATTCACAATAGACAAGTTAAACAATTGAAATAAATCTAAACCAAACAAGTTCACTGCAGCAGAAGAACGAAGAACGTAAAACGACACAAGTTTTGTTTGTCCCTTGTATGTTGCAAGAAGGCTGCACTGTCCTAACACAGGGATATGCTGTCCTGAATAACTAGTGAGCTGAACTTTTGCGGCACGCAACGGCGGTGCGCCCAGTTGTTTGTACGTGGCGTGATTGAGCAATGAAACTGCAGCTCCGGTATCGAGCTGGAATGGTATCACTTGTCCGGCAAAGTCCAAATCTACAAAAAGTTTATTGTCTTGCTGACGACAAGAACGACTGTTTTGTGCAACTTTAACAGACACTGGTACAGAATCACTTGCGACGTGACGGGATTGCCGTCGACGTCGACGCACACTTTTTGTGGGACGAACACAGTCACTGTTAGAAAGAGTAACACTGGGCGGAGTGGCATTAACTACGTGAATGTCCATGGGCGAAGGGTCCCGAGCCTGAGTGTCCGTGGTTCGATTCCGGCGCGAAGCAAAGGGCCTGGAACGGTTGTGATTGTCTGATCTGAGCTTTTTCTGGCAAACACTTTGAACATGTCCTTTCTTGTGACAGTAAAAGCAAATAGCTTGGCGTGACGGGCAATTTTCACGCGAATGTCTAGTAGCACACCGCGGGCATGATTTCACTGCATTTGCGGGCTGGCGAGGCACACCTGGTTTAGAGCGCGGCGTCAGCTGCGTCGAAGTGCGCGAGGGCCGGTTACCGGGCCGCGCAGCGCGTCCAGCGGGCCGGTTAATGTTACACACTGCTGGCGAAGCTTCAAAAGATTCCTGAGCACAGTCAAGTGTGTCTTGCCTATCCAATATGTCTATCACTTGTTGAAGGGAGGGATTAACTAGTTTCAAAATCTGTTCCCTTATGCGAACATCAGAAACGTTCTGTGCTATTGCATCACGCACCATTGTATCTGAATAAGGAAGGCCACAGTCACACTGAAATTCACAATCCCTAGTAAGGCCGTGCAAAGTTGCAACCCACTCCCTATTAGTTTGACCGGCCGTACGTTTCGTACGAAAGAACGTATACCGTTTTGCAACCACATTAACTGTTTCTTTGAAATAGGCATCTAAAGCCGACACAATTCCTTCGTAGGACAGAGTAGCTACGTCGCGTCGGGGAAACAATTTCACTATCACACGGTACGTTTGCACGCCGACACAAGACAATAAGTGAGGCTGCCGCTCGTTACCTTGAATTCTGTAGGCTGCCAGATGAAAATCCAGCTGTCGGGAATATTCCGCCCAAGATTCTTGAGTGGAATCGAACTGGCGAAACGGCGGTGCAACTGCATGTTGTGGCTGCGGTAGCTGTGAGGAAGCGGCGGCGGCCGCATCGTTTTGCAGCGCACGTTGACCCTGGACGAGCTGTCCCAGGGCATCCAATAACGCCTGCGTCTGCTGATTCTGCAAGCGATAAAATTCGGACAGTACATCTGGAGATTGTGGCGAAGCCATGACACAAGCAAATCAAATCAGAGCAAAACAAGTAGGAAGAACAATCCGTTAATCCTCGTCGCCAAACTGTTGTGGCGTAGCAAGACAGCCACACCACTCGGAGGTAGCCGAAAGGCACGCTAACTAATGCAGACGGGCGTGAAGTCTGAAACAGGATAACTATTGAATGGTAGCAAGAAAAGTACGTAGTTGCTTTATACTTAACTTTTATTCTCTGATGAATACAGCGTTCTTCTTGAGACATTTATACTATAACTCTCAAAGTAGGTAAGGCTAATGGCGCCTTGCTAGGTCGTAGTCATGTGCTTAGCTGAAGGCTATTCTAACTGTCTCTCGGCAAATGAGAGGAAGGCCTCGTACGTCTAGTCGCTAGCAATGTCGTCCGTACAACTGGGGCGAGTGCTAGTCCGCCTCTCTAGACCTGCCATGTGGTGGCGCTAGGTCTGCAAGTACTGAGTGGCGACACGCGGGTCCGACACGTACTAATGGACCGCGGCCGATTTAAGCTACCACCTAGCAAGTGTGGTGTCTGGCGGTGACACCACAACATCTTCACGCAATTTGGGTGCATAGATCGAGAGAAATCAGTACCCAGAACGACCACCTCTGGCCGTAATAATGGCCTTGATACGCCTCTGCATTGACTCAAACAGAGCTTGGAGGTCGTGTACAGGTACAGCTACCCATGCAGCTTTAACGCGATACCACAGTTCATCAAGAGTAGTGACTGGCGTATTGTGACGAGCCAATTGCTCGGCCACCATTGACCAGACGTTTTCAATTGGTGAGAGATCTGGAGAATATGCTGGCCAGGGCAGCTGTCGAACATTTTCGGTACCCAGAAAGGCCTGTACAGGACCTGCAACATGCGCCAGTGCATTATCCTCCTGAAATGTAGGGTTTCGCAGGGATCGAATGAAGGGTAGACCGAGACGTGTAACCAGTGCCAATCCATACCATCACGTCGGGTGGTACGCCAGTATGGCAATGACGAATAAACGCTTCCAATGTGCGTTCACCGCCATGTCGCCAAAAACGGATGCTACCATCGTGATGCTGTAAACAGAACCTGGATTCATCCGAAAAAATAACGTTTTGCCATTCGTGCACCGAGGTTCGTCGTTGAGTACACCATCGCAGGTGCTCCTATATGTGATGCAGCGTCAAGGGTAACAGCAGCCATAGTCTCCGAGCTGACAGTCCATGCTGCTGCAAACGTCGTCGAACTGTTCGTGCAGATGGTTGTTGTCTTGCAAACGTCCCCATCTGTTGACTCAGGGATCGATACGTCGCTGCACGATCCGTTACAGCCATACGGATAAGATGCTTATCATGTCGACTGCTAGTGATACGAGGCCGTTGGGATTCAGCACAGCGTTCCGTATTACCTTCTTAACCCACCGATTCCATATTCTGCTAACAGTCATTAGATCTCGACCAACGCGAGCAGCAATGTCACGGTACGATAAACCGCAATCGCGGTAGGCTACAATCCGACCTTTATCAAAGTCGGAAGCGTGATGGTACGCATTTCTCCTCCTTACTTGAGGCATCACAACAACGTTTCACCAGGCAACGCCGGTCAACTGCTGTTTGTGTATGAGAAATCGGTTGGAAACTTTCCTCATGTCAGCACGTTGTAGGTGTCCCTACCGGCGCCAATCGTATGTGAATGCTCTGAAAAGCTAATCATTTGTATATCACAACATCTTCTTCCTGTCGGTTACATTTCGCGTCTGTAGCACGTCATCTTCGTAATGTAGCAATTTTAATCGCCAGTAGTGTAAAAACATCGATTTATACTACATAACAGACCCTAATACTCACTTCAGGCCAAGTATTAAAAAGAAATATTTGAAAATCAAGTCGAACTGGTGAAGGTTTTAATTTCAAAATATCTATACAAAAGACGAAAGTATTGGAATTCCGAAGAAAACCACACGTCCAATCGAAAATACTGATAGAAAACAAAATAACCGAGCAAGTAAGTCATTTGTGCGTTGTCATTTCTTTTCATCATGAAAAATACGTGGTTCTTATAATTAATCTTTCGCTACTTGAGCCAATGTAGACGGAACACTAACCTGTGGATAAAATGTTCTCTCTGATGCGGTTCCAGGTTGCCGGGGTTCAGATGCTCGTCATATTGGGCAGCGTTTGTAGCCTGGAACGTAACGTGGCAGGCCATTAACAAATGTTACCCTCTTATGTGGAAATTAAAGTGCCCCACTTTCTATGGTTGATTCTAATTTCTTTTTGACATGTCCTAACAAATGTTTCTACAAAGTTACATCGACCTACCATCACCCTTTTTTCATGAGGACGCCCCTCAAGTAGCGGAAGTTTAGTTTAGTCACCCAGTATATAAAAAACAAATTCGGTAAAATTCCATGGTGTCTGTGGAACGATAAAAAGATAATTGAACGAAAAGGCAAATGAAGAAACGCAACTACAATTCTATAAAAGACCGGCTGTTGCTTTGTTGCTTTACGGATGTGAGGCTTAGATAGCAAGGAAGATATATTGAATAGTGACGCCAGAAATTAAATTCCTCAGATCAGCTACGGGATGTAAAGTAGAAGACAGCGTAAGAAACGAAGATATTAGAAATGAGATTAAACTATTTGCAGTAACACAAAAGAATTGACACATATAACTAGAAATGGAAGGAACATGCAAACAGAATGAAAAAAAGCAGATACAATAAAAAAGATTGCAGTATATACTTAAAGGAGTAAGGAGAGTAGATCGACCGAGGAAACTATGGACCTAAGAAGTTGAAGCCGGAACAGGTTCGTCGAACCTAATCCATGAATGTAGATGATGATTGTGATAATGATAGGTAGAAAAACAGTTTTGAGTGGCGTCAACAATATCTTTAGTATGCCAAGATGTAACTTTTACTGGACCAAGCGACGTTCTGAACTGGCACTTACTTACTTTCTGAATTACAACGTTGACCACACAAAAAGCAGTCGGTCTTTGGACTCGTCAGTCGGCCTGCTCCATCTTTTGCCGTCCATGTGTTCCTCTCCAACTAGTCCCATCCTACTCATAGCCCCTCTAATCTCGTCAATCCAATTCAACCGTGGCCCTCCTCTCGAATTATTACTTCTTATATCTTCTTCCACGACCTGCCTGATGGCCCGGCCTTCTCGATGCGTTATTGAAATCAAATAGTACTGAAGTTGATAAGCGTTTGATTTACTGTCAAATAGCGAATCCAGCATGTGTACGATCTCTGAGCAAAACGTTGTGGCTGACGTTGTAGCAAACATGTTTAGATCTTGATAAGTAAGTGATTCAGATATGAATCTATGCCGCAATTTTAATGCAGCAGTAATTTTGGAGCCAGAACTATGACCGTTTACTAGTTTAAGTGGGGAATTCTGCACATACTTTTCTCATTACTTTGAAGTACATGTAGGATTGCTAGGAAGAAACTATGCAGTTAGAGTCGTTTGGCAGCACCAACTAGGATGGTTGTTCAGGCAACTATGTGGTGTCACCGCCAGACACCACACTTGCTAGGTGGTAGCATTTAAATCGGCCGCGGTCCGCTAGTATACGACGGACCTGCTTGTCGCCACTGTCAGTGATGGCAGACCGAGCGCCGCCACACGGCAGGTCTAGAGAGACTTTCTAGCACTCGCCCCAGTTGTACAGCCGACTTAGCCACAGATGGATCACTGACAACTACGCTCTCATTTGCCGAGACGATAGTTAGCATAGCCTTCAGCTACGTCATTTGCTACGACCTAGCAAGGCGCCATAGCATTTGATATTGAGATTATAACATGTACCGTGAAGAGTTAGATATAGTGGGAATTAGTGAAGTTCGGTGGCAGGAGGAACAAGACTTCTGGTCAGGTGACTACAGGGTTATAAACACAAAGTCAAATAGGGGTAATGCAGGAGTAGGTTTAATAATTAATAGGAAAATAGGAATGCGGGTAAGCTACTACAAACAGCATAGTGAACGCATTATTGTGGCCAAGATAGATACGCAGCCCACACCTACTACAGTAGTACAAGTTTATATGCCAACTAGCTCTGCAGATGACGAAGAAATTGAAGAAATGTATGATGAAATAAAAGGAATTATTCAGATAGTGAAGGGAGACGAAAATTTAATAGTCATGGGTGACTGGAATTCGAGTGTAGGAAAAGGGAGAGAAGGAAACGTAGTAGGTGAATATGGATTGGGGCTAAGAAATGAAAGAGGAAGCCGCCTGGTGGAATTTTGCACAGAGCACAACTTAATCATAGCTAACACTTGGTTCAAGAATCATGATAGAAGGTTGTATACATGGAAGAACCCTGGAGATACTAAAAGGTATCAGATAGATTATATAATGGTAAGACAGAGATTTAGGAACCAGGTTTTAAATTGTAAGACATTTCCAGGGGCAGATGTGGACTCTGACCACAATCTATTGGTTATGACCTGTAGATTAAAACTGAAGAAACTGCAAAAATGTGGGAATTTAAGAAGATGGGACCTGGATAAACTGAAAGAACCAGAGGTTGTACAGAGTTTCAGGAAGAGCATAAGAGAACAATTGACAGGAATGGGGGAAAGAAATACAGTAGAAGAAGAATGGGTAGCTTTGAGGGATGAAGTAGTGAAGGCGGCAGAGGATCAAGTAGGTAAAAAGACGAGGGCTAGTAGAAATCCTTGGGTAACAGAAGAAATATTGAATTTCATTGATGAAAGGAGAAAATATAAAAATGCAGTAAATGAAGCAGGCAAAAAGGATTACAAACGTCTCAAAAATGAGATCGACAGGAAGTGCAAAATGGCTAAGCAGGGATGGCTAGAGGACAAATGCAAGGATGTAGAGGCTTATCTCAATAGGGGTAAGATAGATACTGCCTACAGGAAAATTAAAGAGACCTTTGGAGATAAGAGAACCACTTGTATGAACATCAAGAGCTCAGATGGAAACCCAGTTCTAAGCAAAGAAGGGAAGGCAGAAAGGTGGAAGGAGTATATAGAGGGTCTATACAAGGGCGATGTACTTGAGGACAATATTATGGAAATGGAAGAGGATGTAGATGAAGATGAAATGGGAGATACGATACTGCGTGAAGAGTTTGACAGAGCACTGAAAGACCTGAGTCGAAACAAGGCCCCTGGAGTAGACAACATTCCATTGGAACTACTGACGGCCTTGGGAGAGCCAGTCCTGGCAAAACTCTACCATCTGGTGAGCAAGATGTATGAAACAGGCGAAATACCCACAGACTTCAAGAAGAATATAATAATTCCAATCCCAAAGAAAGCCGGTGTTGACAGATGTGAAAATTACCGAACAATCAGTTTAATAAGCCCCAGCTGCAAAATACAAACACGAATTCTTTACAGACGTATGGAAAAACTAGTAGAAGCCGACATCGGGGAAGATCAGTTTGGATTCCGTAGAAATACTGGAACACGTGAGGCAATACTGACCTTACGACTTATCTTAGAAGAAAGATTAAGGAAAGGCAAACCTACGTTTCTAGCATTTGTAGACTTAGAGAAAGCTTTTGACAATGTTGACTGGAATACTCTCTTTCAAATTCTAAAGGTGGCAGGGGTAAAATACAGGGAGCGAAAGGCTATTTACAATTTGTACAGAAACCAGATGGCAGTTATAAGAGTCGAGAGACACGAAAGGGAAGCAGTGGTTGGGAAGGGAGTAAGACAGGGTTGTAGCCTCTCCCCGATGTTATTCAATCTGTATATTGAGCAAGCAGTAAAGGAAACAAAAGAAAAATTCGTAGTAGGTACTAAAATCTATGGAGAAGAAATAAAAACTTTGAGGTTCGCCGATGACATTGTAATTCTGTCAGAGACAGCAAAGGACTTGGAAGAGCAGTTGAACGGAATGGACAGTGTCTTGAAAGGAGGATATAAGATGAACATCAACAAAAGCAAAACGAGGATAATGGAATGTAGTCGAATTACGTCGGGGGATGTTGAGGGTATTAGGTTAGGAAATGAGACACTTAAAGTAGTAAAGGAGTTTTGCTATTTGGGGAGCAAAATAACAGATGATGGTCGAAGTAGAGAGGATATAAAATGTAGACTGGCAATGGCAAGGAAAGCGTTTCTGAAGAAGAGAAATTTGTTAACATCGAGTATAGATTTAAGTGTCAGGAAGTCATTTCTGAAAGTATTTGTATGGAGTGTAGCCATGTATGGAAGCGAAACATGGACGATAAATAGTTTGGACAAGAAGAGAATAGAAGCTTTCGAAATGTGGTGCTACAGAAGAATGCTGAAAATTAGATGGGTAGATCACGTAACTAATGAGGAAGTATTGAATGGGATTGGGGAGAAGAGAAGTTTGTGGCACAACTTGACCAGAAGAAGGGATCGGCTGGTAGGACATGTTCTGTGGCATCAAGGGATCACCAATTTAGTATTGGAGGGCAGCTTGGAGGGTAAAAATCGTAGGGGGAGACCAAGAGATGAATACACTAAGCAGATTCAGAAGGATGTAGGATGCAGTAGGTACTGGGAGATGAAGAAGCTTGCACAGGATAGAGTAGCATGGAGAGCTGCATCAAACCAGTCTCAGGACTGAAGACCACAACAACAACAACCGTGAAGAGCGATGTGCACCAATTGTGGATTAAAGTTAAGTATTATATCAACTACGTACTTTATTTGCTACTATTAATTCCCTTAACTGTTCCAGACCTCACGCCAGTCAGCGTGTAATTAAACGCGTGCATTTCGGCCTCCTCTAGCAACACAGTGTTGGCTCTTCTGCCAACACTTCAAACTAAATGACAGTATTGCGCGCTTATTGACTAATTTGTATTAACTTTTTGTATTATTGTGTCTGATATGTGTAAGATTTACCAAGATATCTGTGGTGGCCTTTCAAACAGCGTAGTATAAAGTTCGTGTTAGCTGCGAGGTACACTTTAAACTCCTCTGATGAGGGCCATGCTAGAGAGAGATACCGTAAGTTAAAAGTGGCAGTGGCACTTGCGCTCACTTCATGAGCAACTACGGACAGCGCTGATATTTAATCGTGAACGTTAGTCAGGTCTGCAATGCCCCTACCATTCCTACAAATATCAGCCAAATGTTGTTGGTGATAATCGCTTTCACCATCAGCTCGGGATCGAGTGCCTTTTACGCTCGTCTGGGCGAGCAACTTCGGCAGGCGAGCTGGTCCCTTGGCAGACGCTAACAGATTGAAACCTCGATTAATATCATTAGGAGCCGTTAAAAGGTTTGTAACTCATGTCGGAACGTTACAAAGATAATAAATCTTGAAACCACCCTGAGACGAATTAACAGCATACAATATTACAAATGTAATTAATAGAAACTTATAGTCTGTAATGTTTACAAGTGTCCACCGTTGTGTGTCTGCATGAAATTCAATGTGCACGCTGTGAAATTTTGAAGATCAGCCGGATGATCTCAGGGCAAAACGTTCAGCTCAAAATGGAGGTCGAGATTGCCCTAAACTATATTTTGTTCTCCATCTCAACAGAGTAAATACACTCCAAGCAATAAACTTCAACTTTGACGACTAGGTCTTAGCCTTAACAAAAAGACACATGTGTGGGTCTTGAAGTACTACATAATGCTGGTCTCTAAACATCACCGAGCGGGGTGGCGCAGTGGTTAGACACTGGCAAATGCCGGTATGGTTCCTCTGAAAGGGCACGGCCGACTTCCTTCCCAATCCTTCCCTAATCCGATGAGACCGATGTCCACGCTGTCTGATCTCCTTCCTCAAACCATCCAACCAATCTCTAAACATCAAACTCGATGAGCCCTCTGCCAGGCACTTAAGTGTGATTTTCAAAGTATCAATGCAGATATATGTAGATGTAGGTCCAGCTATCATGTGATCTCGTGGAAAAGAGAGTACAAATATATGTGATAGCTACAGGTTGAATATGAAGCTTTTACCAAGAAGGCAGACAAACAAATGCGCTCGGCACATTTTCTTAGTTGACCCACAAAAGGTTTTCCATATCAAATATTGTTCATTTCAGTAAGTTACAGGCGTAATATGTACTTTCGGCCGTCGTCATTTATTCACTCACTTGTCTTTCGTGGAAGTTTGAGGCCAAATCCAAACGTTCAACGTATCTCAAGAGATAGCTTCGTCTGTCAGAATGCATGTAGACGACAGGAAACCCTCCATTGCTTCAACGATTCGTGCGCTGAGAGAAACGCACGAAGTTACGTTGATTAAGATGGGTTTTCATCCAAGTAACGATACTGAACCAGCACCAAAAACATCGAGTCTTTTACGTGCCAGTCCGCCAGCACAGTTCTACCAACTCATCAGTGAAATCCGTTTGTCCATGAAATGAAGCGGGATGAGTTTCGTTAAACACTACAAGTTGAAAGTGTGGCGCTGCGACGACTTCATTGTCATTGAATATGGTTTAAGCATTCACAAAAATCATTCTCTGTAGTTTAATTGATCTGACTTGGAATTCGAACTAAAGCGGCCACAGGAGTTCTTGGCTATGGTGAAATCTGATCTGTATCACAACTAGAGTCGTAGTAGCTTAGGAAGTTAAACTGCACCTTCAGACTTTCGCAGCTCCTAGATGAAACAAATATATCATATTTTTAAGGACAAAGCCACGAAAGAGGCATGGATCCAAGTGAAAAAGGTTATGTTGATGTTGTTGTTGTTGTTGTTGGTAGAATTAACGATGTGTTTATAAATGGAATTATGAACAAATTATCGTGATAGGCTATTTTCATTTTAAAAGGTTATTACTATGCTCATCATGTGGTTACTAATTATGATTAATGTATTATAATGTATGGCGTCGATTCTAAATAATTGTGGAACATTGTGACTCTAGCAGGCTATAAGATACATTTCCATGGGTTATACTCAGGGATGAACACATCAAAGAGTTCCGCATCAATCTGAATTTTATTGCAGATCTACCTAGATTCCAGCTACTGTATAGTCAATGGGCTCTGAGCACTATGCGACTTAACTTCTGAGGCCTTCAGTCGCCTAGAACTTAGAACTAATTAAACCTAACTAACCTAAGGACATCATACACATCCATGCCCGAGGCAGTATTCGAACCTGCGACCGTAGCGGTCGCTCGATTCCAGACTGTAGCGCCTAGAACCGCTCGGCCACTACGGCCGGCTACTGTATAGTCATCATCCATGCTAAACAGAATAACGAAATGTGGAAAAAAGGCACTTGAATTGATTATATCGAAAAGTATTTAGTAACTGTACAGCGTGAAGAGTACGTAATAAGACTAATATAGCGAGTCATATAGATCCAGAAAGCGTGTACAAACGCATGTTATTAAAACGACTTTAAATAGTCGGTAGCTTATTTCACACTGAGGCTGCTGTTTACAAACCTACAAAGTTAGCCACAGTAGCCACAGATAGTAACAGGCGCCCGTTGCTAGTTAACGTTTGGTTAAAAATTACGATGTACGTAGAATCCACGTCACATATGAAAATAAAAATGTAAAATATTATACTGGAAGTCCCTCTAAATCATTTCGAATTTTTCATTGAATGAATAAAATCTCATTGAAATAATAGAGATACCAACTCTACGTTATATGGCGCAATCTGCATATTGTGAAAAATAAGAACTGAGAGTATCCATGTTTGATGCTGAGTTAGACTAAAATTGATGGTTTAGGGAAAACTGTCTCACATTTAGTTTGATTTGTACCTCATTTATATATCAGAAATATAACTGCATGTTAACAACATTAGGTTAAATGATGGATTACAATGCCCCGCCTACTAAGATAACATGACACATGCTAGTGCACGTAATAGGAGGATTACTGACGACTTTATTTAGTACACAATGACTTAGTTTAATGTTATTTAAACCGTAGCTGAAGCTGTTGCCAAGAGTTAGGGGAAAATTGTCGTAATGTTTCTCATGGGTGAGCCTGTTGTCTAAGGACCTGTAGACAGCTAATGTACAGGGTGAATCACTCAAAACGTGCACCGCAAATATTGTGAAACTGGAAAGTGCTATTGATGTGCGGTTTTCAAAGAATGGATTGTTATTCAGGGACTCGTACTTTTAGCCATTAAACACAATGTATTATTACTTATTTTGTGTAAAAATACACTCATTTAAATGGAAAAATGCCTATCGACATTAATAAATTAAAAGTAGGGTAAATTAGTATTTCATGGTCATTTTTGCAGGATTCTAGAGCAATATCGTACTTTGAAAAGTTTCCACACTTGTACAGTACCTGTCGAGGAAGAACACAAGAAAGAAAATCTCAAGTCCATACACTAATCGAGTGGATTCTGACCAGTAACGAGACAACTGACCATCACAGGTTGTCGTCAAAATTACCGCCACAGCAGCGGCAATACACGCTTCCGTTGTGGTATTGAACGACTGTTGCACACTTGCTAGCATTTCAGCGGAGAAATAGGAGCAGGCTGTAGTAATATGTCGTTGCATTTCATCGGGTGTAGTTGGTTTGTGCTTGTAGACAGTTGGTTTCAGCTTTCCCGGAAAAAAAAAATCTATAAGCGTCAAATCCGGGGAACGCGTTGGCCAAGGTACACGACCCCTACATCCAATCCAACTATTTGGAAACAATCCGTGAAGACACGCTGTAGTACTTCGTGCACTACGGGCTGGACAGCCGTCATGTTGGTACCGCAGGCTCCTCCTAATCTCCACAGGGACGTCTTGTAGCATCTGTGGAAAATGGTCTGTTAGGATAGTACGATATTTGTGAGTGTTCAGTTTTCCCTCTGTGAAACACGGTCCTATGAGGAGATGGCTCCCTGTCCCCACCCCACGTTTACTCTCCATTGACGCTGACGTTCCACCGGACGAAGCCAACGGGGATTGCTGACAGACCAATAGCGGATGTTTCGGCGGTTTACCTGGCCATGATTGCTAAATGTGGCTTCACAGCTAAACAAGATACATATGGAGTATCCTGTCTTAACGCCCATGTACAGAAGACACAATTCTAATTATCGTTACCATGCAGCTCTTGATGGAGAGAGACGTAATGAGGATGGAAACTATGTCGATGGATAATGCATAGGACAGGTGCCTGACTCGTGCCACGTCCTCGTGTAATTGCGCTGGGGCTAACGTGTGGATAAACTACAACGTCAGCAAGAACATTAATTCCCACATCTTTATCGTCACTTGTTTCCGTCTAGGTGTTGCCTAGGTGTTACACTACCGCTTACAATTAACTGGCTAAGGAGGTTGATAAATAACTGCCGAGATGGTTGACGTCTATACGGGTATCTTGCCGCATATACCGTACAAGAACAAACTGCATTCTTCCTACACACTCCAAACACCATGCGCATGTCAGCTTTTTCTGCATTAGTAAATCCCATGATCCACTGACGACCTTTTGCTTGTATTGTCACACACTAACTGATTAGCAGTTCGCAGTGCACTCAAAAATGGTTGTGAGCACTATGGGACTTAACTTCTGAGGTCATCAGTTCCCTAGAACTTAGAACTACTTAAACCTAACTAACCTAAGGACATCACACACATCCATGCCCAAGGCAGGTGTCGAACCTGCGTCCATAGCAGTCGCGCGTTTCCAGACTGAAGCGCCTAGAACCGCTCGACCGCCCCGGCCGGCGCAGTGCACTCCAGAAACACACAGGCACGGTGTGAGCATGTATAACAACATCATACCAAGCAACTACACAATTTGAATGGATCAGTAGCACTTCCCAATTTCGCAATACCTGCGGCGCAAGTTTTAGGTGATTCACTCTCTGCGGGGTGAAGATACTAGGCGGATCAATGTCCCTGTCATGGTCTCACTTGCCGTCGAGGTGGTTTTCAAATAGTTCCCAGAACATAGTGGTCCTAATTACTAGGTGCTCGTTGAACGGAGTAATGTGACAGGACCTCAAATGACAAGGAACTTCCATCTTCTCCGGCAGTCCATAAATCCACCCTTCTCCCTCTATGTAACGTATTACTAATATGGTCGGCCATGTCTGGAACGCTACCCTCGTTTCCGATCAGATGGGCAGCGGAATTAGATGTTTGAGCCACGTCCTTCCTTTGCAAGCGACCTGTTCCCCGAACCTAATTTCAGGCCGCCTTCCAGTCTGTCCCACTTAACAAGAGCCGGTCAGGACCATTTAGCTTGTGAAAACACCTACTTCATGAGAAATCCACAATGATAATTAAGATATAACTAAAGCTATTCCTGCTCGAAAAGGAAACCTTATGTTTTTTAAAAATAGTTGCCACTCTACTATTGACTTTGCCATAATACGGTAAATAGCATGATAAACAAATATATTTGCTACTACTGTCCTTTATATCGCTCATCCCGACAGGTGTAATTTCTCTTGGTTTTTGGGTACTGCTTGATTGTAAATATTATTAACGTAATAATGAAGTAAATATTATTTTGGCAGTATACCTACTCGATGACATTTAGTTCAGATTCATGCACAGTCTCTGACAATGGAAGTTGAAACAAAAGATTAATTGCAAAATTGAGAAAAAATTTTTTATGCGGACCAGGGTGGGTGGAATGGCAATCTGACATCATCAGTATAGTAAGTTTTTGAAAATACCGATCAAGTTCTTTCCACTTTCATTTCTAATATACTCATCAAGGAATTTAACAGAGCCCTTAGCTTCAGCTTCGGTAGTAAATTTAACTTCTTCAGTCAAAGTACTGAAATGCTAACAGATGTAGAAGATCATCATTACTGCTTGCGAGTAATAACAACGTGTTATCGATGTATCTGAAAATGATACGCTATTTTCTGTGCCAATTCAGGATTTTGAAGGAAAACTTGTTTTCCATGGAATTTATGGCAATGTCCGCTAGTTGACCATAGATGGAACTTCCCGCACTGTCATTTTGAGAGTACATTGCACCATCAAATTTAAAATACTGTAGCTGTATTTCAAACTTAGGGACAGCAGATCAAGAAATCCACAATTCTCACTTTCGGAAAACCTATTCTGTTTCGCTAGATTTCTGCTAACAATGTGGATAGTCCCGTGTACTAGCATTTCAGTTTACTGTGTCCAATGGAATATACTACATATCTATTGATACTGAGACCTTTTTAATGTCAATGGTAACTTTAACTGCTTTTTACTGAATATTGGTGATTACATTGGAAGTGTATCTTCAGAAAATTAAACAATTTCCTAGTAGATTTGGTAAAAGGACCTCCGCTGTCATTAACACTTAGCCTAACCGACATTTCTTGTTTAAGAATACTAAGTTGCATTCTAAGTGTGGGCGTTTGTAGATTCGTAATTCTAAACTGTTGTTTCTCTAGGTGAAAATGTCTACCTATATTTTTTGAGCTTTTCTTGTTTTAATTATTTGAAAATTTTTCCCTTACCAACCCTGCCAAATGAATTACTAAACGTAAAACTGTTAATATGTCAGAGGTGTTTGCCAGTGACATTACATCACCGTTGCCTTGAACCCTTCAATTAAAGCTGGTCTCAACGTCATAAACCCGAACTATTTCAGAAACTGTATCACAATGCATCACACACCTAGTTCAGTGTCTTGACTCGATCGATTCGGCTCTTAATGTAGGTGATTCAGATAAACCACGTTAGTGGCAGAGGCAACCTTTACTACTAAAGTGATTCAACATGATCACGGGCATTAAAAGTCGAACCACTTTAATAGTAAAGGTGTAAGTAGGCTGTTTACATTTTTTTTAATTGGTAACGCCACGTAGCGCTCTGTATGAAAATCACTGGCTGTGCTGTGTGCAGTCTGTGGCTGGTTTGCATTGTTGTTTGTTATTGTAGTGTTGGGCAGCTGGAGGTGAGCCGCCAGCAGTGGAGGATGTGGGGAGTGAGATGGCGGAGTTTTGAGAACGGATGATCTGGACAGAGACAGTAAATTTGTAAGACTGGATGTTCAGAATGGTTCAAATGGCTCTGAGCACTATGGGACTTAATATCTATGGTCATCAGTCCCCTAGAACTTAGAACTACTTAAACCTAACTAACCTAAGGACATCACACAACACCCAGTCATCACGAGGCAGAGAAAAATCCCTGACCCCGCCGGGAATCGAACCCGGGAACAAGACTGGATGTCATGAACCGATATATATATTATGACTTTTGACACTATTAAGGTAAATACATTGTTTGTTCTCTATCAAAATCTTTCATTTGCTAACTATGCCTATCAGTAGTTAGTGCCTTCATTAGTTAGAATCTTTTATTTAGCTGGCAGTATTGGCGCTCGCTGTATTGCAGTAGTTCGAGTAACGAAGATTTTTGTGAGGTAAGAATTCATGAAAGGTATAGGTTATTGTTAGTCAGGGCCATTATTTTGTAGGGATTACTAAAAGTCAGATTGCGTTTCGCTAACAATATTGTGTGTCACTTTAGTGAATGTCTGAGTACGTTCAGTTTTGCTCAGCTGTTTGAAAATCAAATAACATAAGGTGTTTATCAGCACAGTCATTAATTAATTTTTCTAAGGGGACGTTACAAAGGTTACCTTTACTATGAAAGTGGTTCAACAGAATCACTAACATTAAAAGTCGAATCGATCGAATCAGAGATTGAACTAGGAGTGTCATGGATTGTGATACAGTTTCTGAAGTAGTTCGGGTTTATAATGCTGTGACAAAATTTAATTGGACGTGACACATTGTCCCTCTGACAATACTACGCGTCTAAGATAAATTGTCCTTTCTGATGGTCACTCTGTCGAACTGTAATTAAATCCTCAATAAAAGCAGAATGAGGGGGTGGAACTCAGGGAAGCGTGCGGTATTTTAAACGCCCTGTAGATAACACACGGGCAATTACGTACGCTTGTATAGCTTCTGCCACAGCTCGCTTGGTCGGGTTTTCGCCAGCAGGCAGCGGTCGGAGAATGTGACGTCACCGGGGGGACGTACGACAGCCATTAGCCTGTATAAAACGGAATATAAATCAGGGGGAGCGACTAGGGCGGTCTCCTTTTCCGCAGAGCCAGCCGGCCAGCAAATCAAATATCGGCGCTGACATCGCAGCTGTGGCGCTTCCAGACTCTCGTCTCGAATAACATTTTTGCCAGTGAGGGAAAGCAAAACACGCTTCACAGGCCGCCGGAGATGGCATCGGCGGTAACGAAGCGTGAAGCGCGGCCGTCTACGTCTCCTAGGTGTGGGAAGGCGCCGGCGGCAGCTGAGCTGGAGGGAGGGAGGGAGGAGGGAGGGAGGAACAAGTGTTCGCTCAGTGTGCAGTGCTGGCCCCGCGGCTGTGAGCGGTAATACTGGCCGAGTTTATGTAATGGTGGTATAACAGATGGAGCCATCTGCGATTCTTATATAACACACTTGATACAGCGAGAGGACAGTCAACGCCTCATGCGAGTTCTCCGATTTATTAGTGGGAAGGACACACAAGAACTTTGGTGGTCTACATTTACATCTACATTTATACTCCGAAAGCCATCCAACGGTGTGTGGCGGAGGGCACTTTACGTGCCACTGTCATTACCTCCTGTGGGGCGGCGAGTGAGTTGTAAAAATATAAATTTGCTGCTGTATAAATGCTTGCAATTCATAATGTTTGAATCAGTTTCAGGCTTTTAGAATGTTGTTAATGCTGTCTTTCGCCGTTCTCAACACTGGCTCTCTATTTACTTTTTAGCAACCAGAAAGTGATTTAACAAAACGTGGAGCCTGAAATGAGAGTTCCTAGTGCCCACTTCATCTGAGAATACCATTATAGCTGCAGCTTATAGCTCTGAGGAATTAGGAGATTGTTCGGGATTTCTAATCAAAAACGATTTTCCAAAATAGTTGAGTATATTCTGAAATTCACTGATAACAACACAAGTATCCCAACAACCTAACTAACAGAGCAGTTCAGAGTCTAATGCGCTGATGCAACTATAAATGTCCGAATTAAATGTTAAAAGAATGCTCGCCAAGATTTGATGAGAATATTTCATCAAACGCCACGCTATAATAATTGGTAGAATGTCTGTCCCGCGACGGCACGTGAAAATACGACAATACGCAAACTGAAGCTAGATAATGCAAATCATCTCAGAATTAATCCTTTACTTGAAATGCTTTCACGGTTCCGCGTATCTCTAGTAACTTAATACGGCACCCGAGGCTGTTTGTAGCAGTGCTTCCGAGCGAAGCGACTCCCGACACAGCTGACGTGCTATTCAGCGTCTGGAGAGAACTGGGGCCTTCCTTCCTCGCGCAGCGTTCTTATATATATATAGCCGCGGTGCGGACGGCTAAGAGAATGCCTGCTCAAATCTGCTCTCCCGACTAGCCGCTGGGCTAGTAACGCACCACTTCAAGTTACATAATAATTTATAGCTTCTTTTGCTGATCGCCGATGAAGCTCTTAATTTAAACGTGCATTCAGCACGCAGGTAAGTATTGATAATAAAATTTTGACGTGGCTAAGTTAAATATTTTGGGCGAGAGAATTAATTAGATTACACTGCACGCAGTAGATGAGCTCTGAACTGGCCCTTTTGAGATCCGCTATCGCTATAATTTTATAGGTATTCAAAAGAAACTTTTCACATCTTCACAGTCATAGCGGACCTCCAACCTATTTAAATCTAAACATCCTAGCCTTATTTATTAGCCTACTTAATCTATCTTGCTTCCTTCAGTTTTGAGACGAAAACCAGAAAATCATGAATTTCCACTAAAGTCTTAATTTGTGAAATCCAAAGTACTGTTTTTATTAAATCATTATGAAAGATGAATCTAAATATAAATTTTGAAGTCTCTAGCTCTTTTCTGTTGCGCCAATGATTTTTTTCAGAAAAACGTCCAAATTTCAAAATGGCTGAAGTTATCGAACTGATATTTAACACACATTAATTTAGTATTATTCCTCACATGCTAGAAAAGTTTTAAGTCATTTGCTTGATTTTTAAGGTATTGCGCAACATTTATGACGTCAGAGCTAGTTACAGCAGACTGGCTGGCACACAATGGAAACTGATGTGAATTTACTACAGCGTGAGTAGGCTGCTTCCCTACATCACCCTCTACTTAAATTTTTTGTTTATGAATGTTAATGAATGAAAAAAAAATTTAATTACAAAAAGGGAAGCAAGAGTACAGTTTAACTCCCTATAAAAAATCAAAATTGAAATATAAACATGTAGAAACATTAAAGAAAACTGATTTCCTACATTAATTATTTAAATTGTGGGCATGTCCACTGCCTTTTAAACAATGTCATTACTTAAAATTTTAAGCAAAGTCAATGAAATATTTTGGCATACATATTGCCTTAGACAAACAAACACATACAAATTGAAAAATTACGAAAATCTTAGATCCATTAAATACATTAAATACATTTTTACATACACATTTCAAAGAAAATAACATGATACATAAACAGATGATTATCTCTTAGCAGTCTTTTCTAAACCTGAAAGAAAGTTCACAAATAATTTTTACACACGTGGTTGTAGCCGCTTTGGCTGGCGTCCTACACTTCCATTCACTAGGGTAGAGGAGGGGAAGTTGCTATGGTGTGCGTCCTTCACGTTCTCTCTAAATTACATGGGGGAAAGGGGAGGGGTCACTGTGAGTTGTGTCCAAGTCACTCCACGCTTTCACGCAGCTACCAGGCTGCCATTATCTGGTTTGTCCTGTAGAACAAACAAAAAGAGTGCCTCAGACTCTGTTCACTTAACATCTAAGGGTGGGTCACAATGAAATGGGGATATATACATTTTATCCTTTAATATGTTGCTGGAACAAAGGTAACAGAGCTTTTTCAATTTTACTCTCGTGGTTACTTAATCGTCATAAAATCGGTAAATAAATGGCTCAAAACGCCGTTAGTCACGTACTAGAGAAATTCTATGCTCAAGGCATACAATCATGAATCCTCTTTAACATCAATTTATTATTTCTGGGCCGGAACACTGAACCAATGCTCGGTACATTCCTGATAAATCTGCATTTTATTTACTTAACTGACTCATCTTTGATTACCTTATGCTTAGAGATAGTATGAGTATATTTGATTAGTGGTTGTTTTCTCAGCTTCTTTGTACATGTGAGTAACTTTTGGTAATAGTACAGTTCTGAGTGTTCAAAACACACTACGTTTAGTTGACTACAAAATCCACTTATTGGTCCTCTGCTGTTGTCAGTTCCACATCTGCAATTAGGTACTTACTTACTTTGAAGTGTATTTATGCTGAGCTAAAACTAATGTTTCACGCCTGCCATTATGTTATTTATTTTGCTAGTGTGTGTACTTATTTAACACTCACTCTATTAATATTTAAAGCATAGGATAGCACATTTATTTCATATTCATAATGTATTGCAGCTGATTAGTTTGCTCACGTGGCAATTCATTTCCACTCGATCGGATGCTGAAACCTCAGGTAGTCTCTCTCAGACCTACCACTAAAGTGCATCAAGTAATTATGGACGAGCGTAATGCTAAATTCCTTAAACCTGTAGGACACCATGAGCTGCTCTGTCTCATCTAACATAAGGGTACCTATGGTCGCATTCACGCCTCCAACTCATAACCTCAATACGTGTAGGTGTGTCCTGCCACACTCTACACTAAAATAATGGTCAGCTCCAACCTTATAAATACTTCAGGGACGTGTCCTTCACGTCTCAATCACAAACACTGCTCAATTGTATTACACTGCCTTTCCTTGCTACACCAGGTGAGTTTAATCTTACAACTTATCTGCATATTTTTTTTCACAACACTAAGCAATCTCTTTTACTATTTCTTAGTTAGCTCTAATGCATACACTAGGTTTCACTACCACTTCAGATCCTGCTTGTATATGAATTCATATATCTTTTTAAATTACTGTTGGTGGACCATTTCCAATAAAACAACACTTTGTACTTACTATATTACCAGGGTACTATACATAATTGTTACTCAAATACATTTGTATCTTAATTACGTCATACTTCTCTATTGTTTGTCACTATTAGGTTTGTCACATTAGGTATTTTTCTTCACTAATCGGTAGATAGAATGGTTACATAACTCATGGCTTGATAGCCATGTCAGAAAAATTTCATGTCTGGAAAGAAGAGGTCGAAATTTTTGTGGATAGGAAAGACGAAGAATGAGTGAGACCTGAAATGGAAAGAAGATCTCACACAGCTGGGACTGCACAGCTGCCACACTGTGTAGAGGTTACAGAACAACCTCCTCCCTACAGCATTCATTCATAACCTTTGACCACGCCACGTCGATCTGAAAATACCTTATGATGCCTCTTTAGAACCTGTCTCAGTTCTTCCTTTTGATTGTCTGAAATCTTATCGATTTCCTGCAATTTAGCTTCTATTTTGTCCACAATAATTGCTTCTTCTTTTTCTGTGTTCAGCTCACTGTTGCTAAGATTACCACCTTCGTCCCAATACCTCCTATTTTTCAGAACTCGTATAGGCAGCTCCCAAGTTTCATGATCAGTTACTACATGTTTATCACTAAAAGGGACTGTAATTACTCCGGTTATTAGTAAGACCATTTTTAACTGGCTTCTTTCAAAGTCAACAACACTCTGATATTTTGACAAGAAATCTATGCCAATTAAAACCTCAATACTGAGATTGTTTACAATTAAACATGGATGATCAATTAAATTACCATTAATGTTAAAGGGTAGCAAAGCATCTTGCTTTACCGTTTTTGACACCTTGCCAGTAGCACCATTTATTCTTAGTCCTGATACCCTCATTACTGTAAGCTTGTCTTTACCAGGTAATGCATCAAAGAAGGACTGAGATATTGCACTCACCTCACTTCCACTGTCTAAGAGACAACGTACATTGATACCCAACATATTCACTATTATTATAGGGTGGCTTATTCTAGGTAGTACAGGTGGTTTCTCAAATTCATCTAGTAGTTCCTTTTGGATTTGTCTCCAACTAAAGTGATCGACATCTGTCTTTATTACATTTAGGTCACAGTGTGTAGGGGTTTCCTGAATTAAATTTTCAGCTGCCTTTTCCAGTCTGTCTATTAATTTTAAATCGAAACACCGCACGACTTCATTACATTTAGTTTGCTGAACATAGCCCAAATTACTGTAGTCTGAGCGATTCTGCGTCTCCAGACCGGGCATAACACTAGTTACAGCTAAACCACTTTTACCATTATTGTCGGTTTCCTTCTCAAGTGACAACTGGTCACAGCTACTGGGTTCATCGACCCTCAACAGCCTACCCTCTACATTCTCACTTATCTCCTGTCCTAAATTTATTAGTACATTATTAACATCCTGCACAGGCACTTTAGATAAGAGCACATCATCTTCATCGTAAATATAAGCATGGATTTCTTCTGCTTCTTCACCTGTCAATTCAGTATTTTGTAGCTCCTCCCTATTGTTACACTGCTGCGCCTTCTCTTTCTCTTCCCATTTAGAAAGCGTTTCTAACACGGTATCTATCAAATACTGTGAGTGATCTAATATTTCTGTTGTATCCTTAGATGCTACCGACTCTTCATCCACATGTTCAATCTGAGTATTCTGATCTGTCTTACCAATTCCCTTAACTACTGGCTTAGGAAAAGTAACCGCCTGGTGAGCGCCAGTGTCCTCATAGACGGGAACTAGTTTTCCTGCCTCGGTCTACTGCTGTTTCCTTTAGTTTCATTATAGTTAGTTGGCATAGCATTACTTTCCGTACTGTTGTTTACATACATATTTCTGTTTGGAACAAAATTATTATCCCTTGGACGCCCTTGTTGGTTCTGATAATTATTTCCCCAATTCCTACCTCTCTTAGGATGGCGAACACCTACTGTTCTGATATTTACATTGCCATTTTGCTCGTTCCTAAAATTACTATTATTGTTATTGGCATTTCTGTTATTACGTGCTTGCTCCTCATTGGCAGCAACACGTTCTACACGTTCCAGATACTCAATGAAACGATCCAGATTGTCTCTAGGGGCAGATATAATTCTAGTTTGCCAATACCATGGCAGTTTGGCTTCAAGACCTAGCTAGTATAATCATTTCTGGTTTTAGCTTTTCCGCCAAATGTGACAAACGTTAAATCCAAGACCTAGCAAACTCTTTAATTGATTCCTTGCCTGCATTGAAGCGTTTTCCACTCCAAAATTCTCTCAACACTTCATTTTGCTTATTGCTAGACCAATACTCATTAATGAAAGCTGTTTTAAACTCCGCTAAAGTTTTACACTTCAACATAACATCAGCGGACCAACGCATGGCGTCACCTGCTAAATGGCTTCTAATAAATGAGATTTTCTCTCGTTCAGACCAAGTTGGTGGAATCACATCTTCAAAATCGTTCCAGAAATCTAGCGGGTGGATATTTTTATCTGGATCGAACCGCAAGAACTGCCGACACCCGATAAAAGCGGCGTTTGCAGCTACAATTTGTTGTATATTACCATTACCAGAAGTTACTGAAGCTACTTTACTCTCAATGTTAGCAATGTTAGTACTGATATTTTCTACTCTCAATTCAACATTATCTACTCTTTGTACAATATGAGTAGTATCAGTTTTAATTGCATCTACTTCTGCTTGACATATGTTTACTTTAATATTAACATCTTTAAATCTATCTGAGCACAGTTCAGATTCCGCCTCGATCTTTTCTGTTAACTTGTGCTCCAGCTTCGCATCTTCCATTTGGAAGTCTTTGCGAACCTCAGCAACTTCGGATTTAACTGTTTTATACATTTCAGAAAATTGTTGAGCGACCTTTTTCTTAATATCCTCATGGTTGTAGTCAATTTTATAATTCAAACTGTCTAGATCCTCTTTCAACTTATTGCAACCAGCCTTGAAGGTATCGTCCATTACCTCCAATCGTTTATTAAAATTTGTTTGGCTGGCCACAATCTCAGATTGTAATTCAGCATTACTATTTTTGACCTGTGCACTTATTTCAGACTTTAATTCAGCATTACTGCTTTTGACCTCAGTTATTTCAGACTTTAACTCAGCATTATTGGATTCTAATTTATTGTCCATTGCCTCAAACCGCATATTAAAATTTGTTTGACTGGCAGCTATTGCTTGTAATATAACATTTAGATCAACAGCCCCAGCATCTTTGGGTTGCTCACTAGCTGGCTTTTTATCACACTCAGGTGACGAAAAACTAGCTCCAACACCAGAATCATCAAAACTAAATGAAACTTCTGATCTATTAGTCATATCTAACTTCTCCTTCTTAAATTCTACCATCTCTGATGACTGTTTCATTTTTAATTCATCAGAGAAACTATCATCCAATAAATTTACAATTTCTACCTTCCGCTTTACTACAGGGGTCTCTGTTATTGAATCATTGCCCCTTCACACACTACTGTCAGGAGACAATACTTCATATTTCACTTTAACATTACTATATTCATGCATATTTACACTTGAACCGTTATCTGAATTTACAGTTCCTTCAACAGACATAGGTTCTGATTTAAGTTTAACCTCAGTTTCTTTTGGCGGTTCCATCGCAGACAGTCTTTTAGTGCAGGTTAGTAAAATTTTTAACAGTTTTTCACTTAACTTAGTTCCTTCTGCAAGACGTTGTCGGTGCGGCGTACCAGGATTACTGATGCGACGTAGCACGTTGAACTGCAGACGGCACTCCGACGGCTGATGTGTGTTTGCGTGGCCCGCAACTGCAGGCGCGGCTCCGGCTGCTGCGGCGGACGACGGCGGTACGGCGAAACTGGCTTCTCGCGATGCCGGCAGCACCGCTAGACTCAGTGCCAGCCCCGTCAATCCAGATGCGTAGTTAATCCAACGGCGTTGTCCACATGCCCACGTAACACTTTCACTGTTCTATTACTCAGCTGCGTGTCGCATTCCACTCGCGAATCCGAATAGTTAAAAATCACTTTCACTTAGTTGGTTTCCCGGCCGATGCACCATATGTGGGGCGGCGAGTGAGTTGTAAAAATATAAATTTGCTGCTGTATAAATGCTTGCAATTCATAATGTTTGAATCAGTTTCAGGCTTTTAGAATGTTGTTAATGCTGTCTTTCGCCGTTCTCAACACTGGCTCTCTATTTACTTTTTAGCACCCAGAAAGTGATTTAACAAAACGTGGAGCCTGAAATGAGAGTTCCTAGTGCCCACTTCATCTGAGAATACCATTATAGCTGCAGCTTATAGCTCTGAGGAATTAGGAGATTGTTCGGGATTTCTAATCAAAAACGATTTTCCAAAATAGTTGAGTATATTCTGAAATTCACTGATAACAACACAAGTATCCCAACAACCTAACTAACAGAGCAGTTCAGAGTCTAATGCGCTGATGCAACTATAAATGTCCGAATTAAATGTTAAAAGAATGCTCGCCAAGATTTGATGAGAATATTTCATCAAACGCCACGCTATAATAATTGGTAGAATGTCTGTCCCGCGACGGCACGTGAAAATACGACAATACGCAAACTGAAGCTAGATAATGCAAATCATCTCAGAATTAATCCTTTACTTGAAATGCTTTCACGGTTCCGCGTATCTCTAGTAACTTAATACGGCACCCGAGGCTGTTTGTAGCAGTGCTTCCGAGCGAAGCGACTCCCGACACAGCTGACGTGCTATTCAGCGTCTGGAGAGAACTGGGGCCTTCCTTCCTCGCGCAGCGTTCTTATATATATATAGCCGCGGTGCGGACGGCTAAGAGAATGCCTGCTCAAATCTGCTCTCCCGACTAGCCGCTGGGCTAGTAACGCACCACTTCAAGTTACATAATAATTTATAGCTTCTTTTGCTGATCGCCGATGAAGCTCTTAATTTAAACGTGCATTCAGCACGCAGGTAAGTATTGATAATAAAATTTTGACGTGGCTAAGTTAAATATTTTGGGCGAGAGAATTAATTAGATTACACTGCACGCAGTAGATGAGCTCTGAACTGGCCCTTTTGAGATCCGCTATCGCTATAATTTTATAGGTATTCAAAAGAAACTTTTCACATCTTCACAGTCATAGCGGACCTCCAACCTATTTAAATCTAAACATCCTAGCCTTATTTATTAGCCTACTTAATCTATCTTGCTTCCTTCAGTTTTGAGACGAAAACCAGAAAATCATGAATTTCCACTAAAGTCTTAATTTGTGAAATCCAAAGTACTGTTTTTATTAAATCATTATGAAAGATGAATCTAAATATAAATTTTGAAGTCTCTAGCTCTTTTCTGTTGCGCCAATGATTTTTTTCAGAAAAACGTCCAAATTTCAAAATGGCTGAAGTTATCGAACTGATATTTAACACACATTAATTTAGTATTATTCCTCACATGCTAGAAAAGTTTTAAGTCATTTGCTTGATTTTTAAGGTATTGCGCAACATTTATGACGTCAGAGCTAGTTACAGCAGACTGGCTGGCACACAATGGAAACTGATGTGAATTTACTACAGCGTGAGTAGGCTGCTTCCCTACACTCCCTTTCCTGTTCCAGTCGCGTATGGTTCGCGGGAAGAACGACTGCCGGAAAGCCTCCGTGCGCCCTGGAATCTCTAATTTTATATTCGTGATCTCCTCGGGAGGTATAAGTAGGGGGAAGCAGTATATTCGATACCTCATACAGAAACGCACCCTCTCGAAACTTGGACAGCAAGCTACACCTCGATGCAGAGCGCCTCTCTTGCCGAGTCTGTCACTTGAGTTCGCTTAACATCTCCGTAACGCTATCACGCTTACCACATAACCCTGTGACGAAACGCGCCGCTCTTCTTTGGATCTTCTCTATCTCCTCTGTCAACCCGACCTGGTACGGATCCCACACTGATGAGCGATACTCAAGTATAGGTCGAACGATTGTTTTATAACACACCTCGTTTGTTGATGGACTACATTTTCTAAGGACTCTCCCAATGAATCTCAACCTGGCACCCGCCTTACCAACAATTAATTTTATATGATCATTCTACTTCAAATCGTTCCGTATCCATACTCCCAGATATTTTACAGAAGTAACTGCTACCAGTGTTTGTTCTGCTATCATATAATCATACAATAAAGGATCCTTCGTTCTATGTATTCGCAATACATTTCATTTGTCAATGTTAAGGATCAGTTTCCACTCCCTGCACCAAGTGCCCATCCGCTGCAGATCTTCTTGCAATTCGCTGCAATTTTCTAATGTTGCAACATCTCTGTATACTACAGCATCATCCGCGAAAAGCCGCATGGATCAAAATGGTTCAAATGGCTCTGAGCACTATGGGACTTAACTGCTGTGGTCATCAGTCTCCTAGAACTTAGAACTACTTAAACCTAACTAACCTAAGGACATCACACACATCCATGCACGAGGCAGGATTCGAACCTGCGACCGTAGCGGTCGCGCTGTTCCAGACTGTAGCGCCTAGAACCGCTCGGCCACCGCCGCCGGCTAAGCCGTATGGAACTTCCGACACTATCTAGCAGGATGTTTTGAGGTAGGGGATGTTAGTTCTCTGATCCTAGTATTAATAAATTCGGAAAAAGGCTTTTCCATTGTTGACTGGAATACACTCTTGGGAATTACGAAACTGTCTGGTAATAAAATGTAAAGAGTAAAAAATCATTTAGAATTTCTACAGGAACTGGACAGCAGCTATAACAGACGACAGACATGAAAGGGAAACAACAGTGCAGAGGAAAGAAATTGTACCACTAACGTTTCTTATATATTATTTTACTCAAACGTGTAGTTCCTGAAGAGTCTTAGCAGTCTTTTCACTAGCTGTAAGGGTAACAGTCTGGCTGATTGCCTAATCTGGCCTCTTAACATCAGTCAACCCGGCTCTGCTGTGTAGAGATCTGCATTGAGCCAGTCTTCTGCCTGAAAACATCAACAGCCACCACTGCAAAAATACTTCAGTTCAGCCAGTCTCGGCAAAGGGCTCGGAAGATCAGCTGAATGTTATACAACCTTGAATACAACAAAAGTGAAACAAGGGAATGGTGTAAGTCAAATTAAACGAGGCAATGTTTTTGGAATTAGACTGAAAATGAGACAATAGTGGTAATATATGAATTTTGGTACTTGGGCACCAAATTAACTGAGGATAGCTGAAGTCGAGAGAATAGAAGATGCAGAGTTACAATGGCAAGCAAAGTGTTTCTGAGGTACAAATATTTGTTACAGTCGGAAAAAAATTTTTGCGTTAAGAATCGTTTTCGTAAAGTATTATGTCTGCAGTGACTATAGAGAACGGCAAAACACAAAGTGTTTATTGAATAATTTAACAGTGTGGTTCAGTTGGCAAACAAAATAATTTAAACTTCCTAAAAAAAGGTTTTCAAAATTACTCGTTAACTTCTATTAGATAATTCACAGTGTAAAATATGTCTGAAACTCAGAGTTTCACTACATTGGATCTTCAGTGCTGGCGGAGGTTCGAGTCCTCCCTCAGGCATGGGTGTGTGTGTGTATGTGTTTGTCCTTAGGATAAATTAGGTTAAGTAGTGTGTAGCAGTTAAGTCCAATAAGATTTCACACACACACACACACACATTTAACTCTTTCCTCCATTTCAGCAGGAAAACTGTTGCAAAGTGTGTTAGTACTGTGTCATGTTCCATGCTTCACGATGTAGCGGCGTCTTTTTGATTAGAACTATACTACTTCCACTTTTGATAACGAACGCGATCAGCATCCCTCCAGATAGCTGTTCTGACCCCGAGGTCTTGAATATTGTCGTCACCGAGCAGATTAGATTTTTTTGTTGTTGTCGTCGACGTGCGAACGAGTGTGGTGGGAATATAATCCTGTCTATGGCTCCAAGTGTATGGAAAATATTAGTTGCGTTCTGAAGAATATCTTTCATAAATAAATACAAATATTATTGCCAAATCAGTCAAAAAAAATGGTTCAAATGGCTCTGAGCACTATGGGACTCAACATCTTAGGTCATAAGTCCCCTAGAACTTAGAACTACTTAAACCTAACTAACGTAAGGACATCACACACACCCATGCCCGAGGCAGGATTCGAACCTGCGACCGTAGCAGTCCCGCGGTTCCGGACTGCAGCGCCAGAACCGCTAGACCACCGCGGCCGACCCAAATCAGTCCTATGACTCACAGACCTACGCTGTGTGTCTCACAGGGTAGGTGAAAATGAGGGTGAATGAGTGCCAGTGCGGTTCCAATAGCTTACAGACACAGCTGGTTATGCTCAGCTGGCAAAGCAATGGGAGGGGGGGGGGGGGGGGGTTGGGTAACCCTGAGAGAAGTTAAAGCCTTAAAACGGTTAGGTTCTTCCTGTCTGCACTTTGTATCACTCAGGACATAGTTCAAAGAAAAGAAGTAGTCTAGCACTAACATGACGCTAGATATACACTGATCTGCCAGAAAATTATGGCCAACGACCTTCTAAATAGTTCAAATGGCTCTGAGCACTATGGGACTTAACATCTGAGGTCATCAGTTCCCTAGACTTAGAACTACTTAAACCTCACTAACCTAAGGACATCACAGACATCCATGCCCGAGGCAGGGTTCGAACCTGCGACCGTAGCAGTGGCGTGGTTCCAGACTGAAGTGCCTAGAACCGCTCGGCCAGCGAGGCCGGCACCGACCTTCTATCGACAGAAACACGTGCAGGCGATATCAGCGTTACCTGGCCAGGAGTGACTGCTAGTCAGACACTCGCATGTTCCATGTGAAACGTCCCCTTAGAACAATTTATACACGACTGTGCTGATAAACCTCTTACACTATTTGCTTTTCAAACAGCTGAGCAAAACTGAACGTACTCAAACATTCACTAAAGTGACACACAATATTTTTAGCGCAACGCAATCTGACTATCAAAGATCCCTGCAAAAGAATGGCCCTGAGTAACATTAAACTATACCTTTCACAAATCACTTACCTCACAAAAATCTTCGTTACTCGAACTACTGCAATACAGCGAGCGCCACTACTGCCAGCTAAATAAAAGATTCAAACCACGAAAGGTACTAACTACTGATAGGGATAGTTAGCAAATGAAAGATATTAATAGAGAACAAACAATGTATTTACCTTAATAGTCATAATATATATAGCAGTTCATGACAAATTACAAAACTCCGCCACTGCTGGCGGCTCACCTCCAACTGCGCAACGCTACGCGCTGTTCACATCCAGCTGCCGCTGCCCAACACTACAATGGCAGACAACAATGCAAACTAGCCACAGACTGCACACAGCACAGCCAGTGATTTTCATACAGAGCGCTACGTGGCATTACCAATATAAAAATCTAAACAGCCTACTTACACATGTAGTATCAGTGACCGTCCTGGCTGTGTGTATAGTGGCGGAGAGGCGCGATTTGTCTGAGTTTGACCGAGCGGAGATTGTTGTGGCCCGGAGGCTCGGCAAGAGCATTCGACCCGTGGCGAAACCAAGGTGAAACGTGAAGCCATGTCCAAACGTCGTGGGGTTGGGCGCCCACCTCTCATTAGAGGTATCGTACTTCGTAGGCTGGGCAGACTGATAAAACAGGTCAGGCGGCGAACTGTGGTGGAAATAATTCAGACTCTAATGCTAGTCAGTTTCTTCAGCTTCTCAATGAAATGTCCTGACTCCTTAATGTATGTGTCGGTCTTTCCCACGTGTGGCTGGAGCAGAGAGGCCAAGTGTTTCGCCAGTTTATACGATGGTGAGCCAGGAGCGCTAACGATCGGTCTCAGTGGAACGTTGTTCTTATGGATCTTGGGTAATCCATACAGCCGAGGTGGTAGGGCTTCTGTGTTGCGCAGGTTTCTCTGTATGTCCGCCGGCAGAGAAATCGGCCGTGGCAGAGCACGCACTGAATGAGACGGACCACGTAATAAAATTCGCCGACACGGAAGTTCTGGCTGTAGAGAAGCACTAACACACGCGCTTGTTCAGAGAAGCTGTAGAAATCCAAAACCACGCGAACAGTTTCAACAAGAAAGAGGAAAGCCTTAAGGTAAACGGATCCTGGCTTCCCGTACTGCAGCGAACGACCGTCGCAGGTAGCAAGAGGAGAACCACACCGGAAATAACCGCGGAGAAGCCCTCGGACGTTGGCGCGCCAGGTACATATAGTCTGCGGCCGCGAGCTCGCCTCCAGTTCACCACCGGCAATGGAGGGTGAAGCTTTTACAATGCCAGCCACTCGTGCTGGCGAAACGTCCGAAAAATCATTAGATGAACGTCGGCCGAAGAACTCGAGACAGAAGCCAATAGGCAGTATGTCAACAAGTGGCCACGAAAGCCTTAACAATTTTGTAATACAAAGAGTATCTGGTCATGCGTAACGTACACAGACGATATGACACAGCTACAGCCTTCGTTGTGTAACAGCAATGTTGCTGTTACCGACGACAGCGCAACTAAAACCGGTCCTGTTTTCCGAAATTATTTCACGAAAGAAGATGCAATAAATATTCCGTTAATGAATCAAGAATAGCTGTTAACATGAATAATTTGGTAGTAGATACACTTGGGCCAACGGCCTTGCCGCAGTGGTAACACCGGTTCCCGTTAGATCACTGAAGTTAAGTGCTGTCGGGCTGGGCTAGCACTTGGATAGGTGAACATCCGGTCTGCCGAGCGTTGTTGGCAAAGCGGGGTGCACTCAGCCCTTATGAGGCAAACTGAGGAGCTACTTGTCTGAGAAGTAGCGGCTCCGGTCTCGGAAACTGGCATACGGCCGGGAGAGCGGTGTGCTGACCACATGCCCCTCCATATCCGCATCCAGGGACGCCTGTGGGTGAGGGTGACTCGGCGGCCGGTCGGTCCGGTGGGGCTTCATGGCCTGTTCGGGAGGAGTTTAGAGGAGGAGATATGCTTGGTGTAACGAGGAAACCTCAACCAACAGGAGAAAGCCTTCCGGTCCGGATTCTTTGCCATTTACGTACCTTTCGGAGTACGCTGATGAAAAGTTGCATTTTTGGCAATCATATACGAGTAGAACTTCTCGTTCAGCAAAAGTGCCGTACGTAAAAACGGGAAAGAAACACTGGTCACACTAGAAGGTACGAGCATATGGGATCGGTTCCCAAATATGCGAGTGGCTCGAAGACTTCTTAAGTAATAGAACCCAGTACGTTGTCCTCGATGGTGAGTGTTCATCGGAGGTGAGGATATTATCTGGAGTGCCCCAGGGAAGTGTGGTAGGTCCGCTGTTGTTTTCTATCTACATATATGATATTTTGGATAGGGTGGATAGCAATGTGCGGCTGTTTGCTGATGATGCTGTGGTGTACGGGAAGGTGTCGTCGTTGAGCGACTGTAGGAGGATACAAGATGACTTGGACAGATGACTTTGTGATTGGTGTAAAGAATGGCAGCTAACTCTAAATATAAATAAACGTAAATTAATCCAGATGAATAGGAAAAAGAATCCCGTAATGTTTGAATACTCCATTAGTAGTGTAGCGCTTGACACAATCACGTCGATTAAATATTTGGCCGTAACATAGCAGAGCGATATTAAGTGGGACAAGCATGTAATGGCAGTTGTGGGGAAGGCGGATTGTCGTCTTCGGTTAATTGGCAGAATTTTGGGAAGATGTGGATCATCTGTAAAGGAGACCGCTTATAAAACACTAATACGACCTACTCTTGAGTACTACTCGAGCGTTTGGGATCCCTATCAGGTCAGATTGAGGGAGGACATAGAAGCAATTCAGAGGCGAGCTGCTAGATTTGTTACTGGTTGGTTTGATCATCACGCGAGTGTTACGGAAATGCTTCAGGAACTCGGGTTGGAGACTCTAGAGGAAAGGAGGCGTTCTTTTCGTGAATCGCTACTGAGGAAATTTAGCGAACCAGCATTTGAGGCTGACTGCAGTACAATTTTACTGCCGCCAACTTACATTTCGTGGAAAGGCCACAAAGATAAGATAAGAGAGATTAGGGCTCGTACAGAGGCACATAGGCGGTAATTTTTCCCTCGTTCTATTTAGGAGTGGAACAGGGAGAGAAGATGCTAGTTGTGGTACGAGGTACCCTCCGCCACGCACCGTATGGTGGATTGCGGAGTATGCATGTAGATGTAGAATACAACTCGGGAAACAGAAGTTATCCGCGTGAATTATAGATTCGTGTTACTGGCATCCGACTGCAGCAGAAATTTAGAACACGTATAGTTCCAACATCACGAAAAACATTTCCTGTAAACGATCTATTAACACATAAGCAGTATGCGTACACGAAATGTAGTTCTTGTAGAGAACAAATGGCACTTCAATTCCACGAAGTAATGAGTTCTATCGAGAGGGGATCTAAAGTTGATTGCATATTTGTAGATTTTCCTGAAGGCTTTTGACACCGTTGCTCACAGTCAGGGCCTAATACAATTGCGTGCCTGTTGAGTATGATCTCAGTTGTGCGACTAGGTCCTTGCTTTCCTATAAGAAAGATCACAGTTCATAGTAACGATGGGAAGCCATCTATTAAAACCTAAGTCATCACGTCTGAGGTTTCCAAACAAAGGGTTATATGTTCTCTGCTATTTTTAACCTATATAAACTATAAATCACACAGATTTAGATTTTATACGAAATTGCAGGGCCTGTGTTGTTTCGAAAGAAACCAGGCTAGCAACTTTCAATTATATTTCCCACCGTTATGGGGATACACATAGTTGATGCACGAGTGCAAGTTGCTCACACATCGTTGCCGATATTTGGAAGTTTGGTCGTGAGTCGTGCTCGGATAGCCAAATGGTAAGGCGACCTCTTGCGATAAGCGGGATGTCTGGGTTCGAGTCCCCACCAGGCACAAATTTGCACTGACGTCATTCCATTATGCAGCTGATGGTTTCCCGTATTTTCGCCTGCGAATACATTAAATGTATTTCAGAAGGAACCTTACAACGTAAATCGGAATAACACAGGCTTGCAATATCGTACTAAGGAACTAGTTTATATTACTGTTGCCAGACCTCTACTGGAGTACTTCTGCGCTACGTGGTATCCTTACTGTGTAGGATTGACGGAAGAGCTGTAGAAAATTCGAAGAAGGGCATTTTGACGAAGTGGGGATGAAATTCTCATGGATATGATAAGCGATTTTGGGTAGGATCATTAAAATACACTGCCGAACTTATAGTTAAGCACCCTGAACACATGGAATATGTCACTTTATCTATGTACATTGAAACGTCCCCTGAGGAAAATTATGAATGACTGTGCTGGTAAACTACTACGTTAATTGATTTTCAAACAGCTGAGCAGAGTCAACGTACTCAAACAGTTTTCTCTTTACTTATTCTGATCATCACTAAACTGACACACAATATTGTCAGCGCAAAGCAATCTGACTTTCAGTAATCCCTACAAAAGAACGGCCCTGCCTCACAATAACCTACACCTTTCACAAATCACTTACCTCACAAAAATCTTCGTTACTCGAACTACTGCAATACAGCAAGCGCCAATACTGCCAGCTAAATAAAAGATTCTAGCTACTGAATGCACTAACTACTGATACGCACAGTTATCAAAAGAAAGATTTTGATAGAGAACAAACAATGCATTTACCTTAATAATGTTCAAAGGTCATCATATACAGGGTGAGTCACCTAACATTACCGCTGGATATATTTCGTAAACCACATCAAATACTGACGAATCGATTCTACAGACCGAACGTGAGGAGAGGGGCTAGTGTAGTTGGTTAATACAAACCATAAAAAAATGCACGGTGCATGGGGGCTTAATTAAATAGAATGCAAATAATTTTAATTTTCGTCGCTGACTGTCCGGTTACTCAGTCTCGTAACCGGTTGGCCCTGACTGGTATTAGCACGCAATCTGACTGCTTAGAATAACAACAAAGAATGAAACAAAACTTCCGTTAACACAATTAATTAATTAAGCCCCGGCAACTATAAAACCTACGAAACAACAAACACAAATGTAGCTCTTCTGTGTGTGGAAGTGTGACTCAACGTACACATCTGGCACGGTTCTTCTTCAATAAGATGTACAATTTATATTGAAGTAATTAAAAAAAAAGAAACACTATAATTACGCAAGAAAACCAGAATTACACTCTAACACAAGAACACGAGCCAGATGCTTTGTTGACTGAACCTGTAATGACGCATTATTCAAGACATTGAAATAATGAGAAAAAAAAGCGAGTTTTGTTACTTCATATATATTGATGAAAAGCACTCTAATCATTACAATATCTCAAATAGAACAACATCTGCTGTCTAGCCCATCAAACAACTGCATAAAACATGGAACAAGCACTTCCTACTACAACATCTCGACACGCACTCTCCACCACAACCTCTCGACAAGCACTCTTCACTACGACATTTCAGCAAGCACTGCACTCCGCTAGTTCTCAATAATCACTGCACACCGCTACTTCTCAATAAGCACTGCCAGTGGAGGCGGCGGAACAAAACTCTCTGGCACGATCTCTGGCGCTGTGGCTCAGTGTAGCCACCTTTCATATGCCCCTCCTCCACAGGCTAGAATTTGATGGTATTTTTGCCAGCATTGGTGGTGAAAATACCACCAAATTCGTCCAAAAAAAATACAAACAAAAATAAAAGATAATATTAATACGTAAATATCACATAACTAGATAAAATTTTGGCTTTGCACTGACCTTTCAATAACCTAATATATAAAATACAGTAAGCAATACAAATTCTTTCATACATGTGACTTTACATAATAGTTTACATAAGTATTATGTGGTTAAACAATTCAATCAATAGCGTCAGCAATAACGAATATGTGCAGGTAAGAGTCTGATAACATTTCACAAACAGTAATACACAAAAAATCAGTTTATACAAATATTCACATAAATGATTTCCATAGTTCAAGAAACAAGTAGTTGACAGTTCCAGCAATAGCACCCAGCAATGGTCAACTGGTGCAAATACCAACAAGTGACATCATTTTAGTAGAAGCAGTTCCATCAGTGGCACCCAGCAATGTTGAACAGGTGCAGGCACCAATAAGTAACATCTTTGCAGTAGAAACAGTCCATCAGTGGCACCCAGCAATATTGAACAGGTGCAGGCACCAACAAGTAACATCTTTTCAGTAGAAACAGTCCATCAGTGGCACCCAGCAATGTTGAACAGGTGCTGAGACCAACAAGTGACATTTCAATAGATGCAGTCCATCAGTGGCACCCAGCAATGTTGAGCAAGTGCAGACAGCAACAAGTGACATCATCTCAGTAGAATCAGTTCCATCAGATGCACCCAGCAATGTTGAACAGGTGCTGCAGCAACAAGTGACACCATTTCAGTAGAATCAGTTCCATCAGTTGCACCCAGCAATGTTGAACAGGTGCTACAGTAACAAGTGACACCATTTCAGTAGAAGCAGTTCCATCAGTGGCACCCAGCAATGTTGCACAGGTGCAGACACCAACAAGTGATATTATTTCAATAGATGCAGTCCATCAGTGGCACCCAGCAATGTTGTACAGGTGCAGACACCAACAAGTGACAACATTTCAGTAGAAGCAGTCCATCAGTGGCACCCAGCAAAGTCGAGCAGGTGCAGACAGCAACTAGTGACATCATCTCAGTAGAATCAGTTCCATCAGTTGCACCCAGCAATGTTGAACAGGTGCTACAGCAACAAGTGACATCTTTTCAATAGAAGCAGTTTTATCAGTGGCACCCAGCAATGTTAAACAGGTGCAGACACCAACAAGTGACATCATTTCAGTAGAAGTAGTTCCATCAGTGGCACCCAACAATATTGAGCATGTGCAGACATCAGTCCATAATATTCACTATCACTAATCACACTGTTGATCAGAGTTTATCAGCAGAAATGAAACATGTCCTAGTGGCACCAATCACGTAGAAAAAGTGCAAGTAACAGTCCATAATATTCACTATCACTAATTAGACAGTTCATCAGCAGTAATTAAACATTTCCAGGTGGCATCCACCATGTTGAATAAGTGCAGATAACAGTCCATAATATTCACTATCACTAATCAGACAGTTCATCAGCAGAAATTAAACATTTCCAAGTGGCACCCATTATGTTGAACAAGTGCAGGTAACAGTCCATAATATTCACCATCACTAATCAGACAGTTAATGCATGTACAACAGTTTGAATGCACACACAATTGCTTTTACAAAATTATTATCAATGCTTTTACACTAATTATACAAATCATAATAAACACACAAATGATATCAGATAATTGTCCTATTAACTATTACAATACATGAATAACAGTAAACCTATAATGTTTATGGGTGTCAGTGCAAGCCACAACAAACAAGTAAAATAATATTTAGGAGATAGGTTGGTACCAATTATCTGGGATTATAAAAGGAAAACACACAAAACACACTCACTCATCTTTCATCCACATTAAGTACTACTGTGTAATTGAATAGTGTTAACTGTGTAAATGCAATTCTGTCAAAGGTTTGATGTTCGACATGTGTATCAAGTAGTAGTGGCAGCAATGTATAACAGTCAATAATAGTTAGTCAACGTCATAGTCATCATGTCAAGACCAATGTTTGCCAAGCCAGATCAAAATGTACGGTTGCTGAACAACTGTCAGTGTGCCAAGATATGCAAATACTTCCTCTCTCCAAAAAGAAAAAGTATGTACTACTTATTGATTTAACAAAGTGTGTGTGTAGACAATCTTCCTTCTACTTGAGTGTTCTAATCTGCCATCTTCATCCTCCTTGTTCCATATAAACCAACAAAAAAAAAAAAATGTGCCTCACTTACTTTACCTCTTATCCACCAAAACTCCAATAATCATCAGCGTCACATAAACTTAATATTTCAATAATACCTCTTACGTCGATACATATAAACCTCAGCACCAATATCATTTACCTTACCTCTTGTCCACCAAATCTCCAATAATCATCAACTTCACATAATCTCAATACCTCAATAATACCTCTTCAATACGTCGATACATAAAAACCTTAGCACCAATATCATTCCACTTCCATAACAACTCTTTCTTCTAGTCAGTCTCCTCGAACAAGCACAGATAAAATCCTAGTGCAAACTTCAATTCATCATCCCATACAATCCGAAGACACAGTGTCCACACACAACCTCTGTGTAATCCATCTGACCCAAATCTTCTACTCATTATGAATCATAAAATACATTTTGGTTACCTAGTCCATCATTAAATAAAAGAAATGCATACATGACCTCTAACAGAGTTTAGTTCGAAGAACTCTCAGTAATTAAGTACGATTACGGAGTGTGTATCATCATAATATTTCACAGTGTGTACACCACTTCAAGAATCATGGCAGAAACAAACATGTGGAGTATTTCTTGTGTCAAGTGTCACTTGCTGTTTCAAATGCTCACGAAGAACGCAGTGTAATAGCTGTCAATGGTCTAAACCTAGTGTTGGTATGTCATGTCGTTAGCTTCCTTCCTAGTAACATAAATTTATACAGCTTCCATAAAACCTCCAGCTCATGAGACTTCTATGACATTTCTTGTACTAATGTCGTTCGTCAAATTGTAGTAGTTCATTTTTTTATATTAAAAATATAAGGCACTGAGCGTAAGCAAAACATGCAACAGCGAGTAAATAAACCAGTAGAGAACAGAATGTCAACAAGTGGATGCAGCACAATTCCTACAACGAGGCTCTGCCAAGTGAACAATCTATAATTAATACCACAGAGTAACCTAAGCTCCATGTTTGTACACCGTATATCAGCATTTCTATATACCAAATTAAAGAGTAGTTATGACAAAAAAAAACAGAAATGTGTTAATATGCAATCCATACGAAAAGCAGCAAATAGGTATCTTACATAATAAACAGGTCATTAGCATCATATCAGCATAAGCAAATAAATGTTCATATGTAATCTTAATAAGTAAACATGAAGGCGCAACCAGATAAATCACAAAGTGTAACCTTCATCCATAACCACATCAGCACAATTAATCAAGTGACAATTATAATTTAAATAAATAAGCACAGCAGGCACATAATAGAAAAATATGACATCAGTGAAAAAGCAGTGCAGCCAAGCGATGCATAATATACACAAGTAACAACCCTGTTCATTAATAAAACATTGTCAAAAGCAGCAAATGTACGCAAGCACGTAGCTTCACAAGTAAATTCATAGAACATGAAATTTAGCACAAAGTATGATCACGTAATCGCGAGCAGCAAATTACGTCTAAAGTACGTACCAAAGTGGAAATATGTTACCTGAAAAATAAACTCAATTAATAGTTACCTTTTTGGTTTATTAGTTTCTTCTTCGAAATTACATTCTTCCTGAAAATTTCTCGATAGCAAGTCCTCTTAACGTCGGACACACACAGAATTTACCTGAAGGTCTTAAATATTTTACACAACCGTATCCTGAAAAATACTGAACGTTAATAACATAATTTATCAAGTCACTATAGCTTTATACTGAATTTAATCGGAGAAATTAGACTGTGTATTTGTTTACGGCTGTCAGTGCATTCGCACTGAGCGCTCGATCAGCTGTAGGCGCGTGACGTAGGAAGTGATTGTTTGCGGTCAACGACTGCTTTGTGCGGCGCGCAGACTTGACTGTTACTTTGAGTGTGTGCCGCCGCCAAAACACAGGGCGGTATCTTTATTCTCTGCATGTTTACGTACAACTGTTGGTTTCTCGAAAGTATGTCATTCGACAAAAATTTTAACGTTAGATATATGATGTATTCCTTTAGAGCGTCGAGATTTAAGAGTTTCTACTTCGACAGTGTTATCATGAATAATTTTGCGAACCCTATATGGACCGTTATAAAGCAGAAAAAATTTGCGACACAAGTCTTTTCCTTTGTGAGACAAACGGTGAGACTTAATTAACACCTTCTGGCCAACTGAAAAAGTTTTTAAACGACTGATTTCTCTCTTCTAGCAGCCGCAGATGCAATATTTTGCAGAGCCAGGTTCACAACTTCAGAATGCTGCAGTTTCCGTGTAGGCAGAAAAGGAACGATTTCAGAAATGTGATTTGTCGGTGCTTTGTTTTTTAATATCAGTATAGGCGGTAAAGAAGTTGAGTCATTAGGAAGTTCATTCAGAATGTTCTGAAAAATATGAAGATACTGAGCCCATGTTCTGTGATTCTGATGACAATAAAGACGGCACAATTTATTGATTTCCTTCATCCATCTCTCTGAAGCATTAGATTGAGGGCGAAAAAGTGAAATGAAAATTGGTTTAACCTTACGACGCCGTAGAGTACGAAGCCAAATTTTAGAACGAAACTGTGATCCTCTATCTGATATAACCTTATCAACATGACCCACTTCTTTAAGAAAATGTTTGATGAAAGCGTTAGATACTGAACGAGCTGTTGCTTTGCGTAAAGGTGTAAAACACACATATTTTGATATCAGTTACACTGCTACGAAAATGTACGCAAAACCATTAGTAGAACAAACCACTGGACCGAACAAATCGACTGCAGCCATGTCTTTTAATTTCGCTGGAATGATAGGAAACAACGGTGCTCTGTGAGAAATAGTTGGCGGCTTAGCCTTTTGACTTAATTTGCATTTGGCAAGAACGGATCTAATACGTTTTTCCATATTCCCGAAGTAGCAATTATCTCGTAATTTATGAAAGCATTTTCTGGGACCAAAGTGTGCATAATTGAAATGTGTGTACCAAATCAATTTATTGACCCACTCATCAGGAATACAAACTAACCAAACAGAGTTGTCGACCGATTTTCGTTTAAAAAGAACATCATTGCGAACTAAATAATGCTGTCTAATCGCTACGCTTTCCTTTCTCCTCCACTTGTCCATAATGTCCTTCCAGATTGGATCCTTATTTTGCTCCTTAGCGATGTCCTGGAGCGAAGACGAAATAAAATTTTCGAACGCAACACCTTGAATATACATCAAACAATAATTGTTTTCTTTGCACTCCTCTTCGGCACTTTCTTTCAAACCCATAGGTGCACGTGATAAAGCATCAACAATATTATTTGAATATCCCTGTATGTAAACAATGCTAAAATCAAATTCCTGTAGATACAACGTCCATCGTGACAATCTTCCATGAGTTAATTTTGTTGACATAAGAAATTCCAGAGCTCGATGATCGGTGTAAACCTTAGTATGTCTGCCACACAAAAATATGCGAAATTTTGTGAAGGCCCAAACAACAGCCAAAGCTTCAAGTTCCGTAATCGAATAATTCTTTTCGGATTTAGAGAGAACACGACTTCCATATGCAATAGTCTTCTGTACTACAACGCCGTTTTCTTCTATCTCTTGAAATAAATGTGCACCTAGGCCTTTGTATGAGGAATCCGTCGCCAAACAAAAATCTTTAGATAAATCCGGGTGTGAAAGAAGTGGAGCAGCAACTAAAGCATCACGAAGTTGTTCAAATTCTGATTGAGCATCCTCATCCCAACACCAATTAGAATTCTTTCCAGATAGTTCACATAAACGAGGTGTGGCCAAATCGTCCAATCTAACAAAGCGTCTAAGAAAATTACAGACACCAAGGAAACTACGAACATCACGTTTTGTGGTAGGAACAGCATAATTACGAATAGCGTCTAATTTCTCTGTGTCAGGAGGAATACCTTCTGTGGAAATAATGTGACCGAGAAATTTCACCTGAGAACGACCAAATTCAGATTTTTCCAAGTTCATTGTAATGCCAACTTTTGCAAAAATACGTAATAATGAATCCAAAATTTTGTTGTGCTCACTCCAAGAACGTTTAGCAATAAGAATGTCGTCAACATATGAAGTAATATTGTCACGAAGATAAACAGGTAAAATTTCGTTTAAACTACGAATGAATGCTGCTGAAGATACAGTAAGTCCAAACGGTAGTTTCCGAAACTGGTAACGATTACCAAAGGCTAAAAAGGCAGTGTATTTTCTACAATCAGGGTGGAGTTCTATTTGCCAAAAACTTGCGCGCATATCAATCGTGGATAAAACTTTAATTCCATGGAAATGTTGAAGTTCATCTAAATTTTGTGGGCGGTCAGTTTCAGGAATGATGATATTATTTATCTGTCTGGAATCCAGAACCAAACGAATTGACCCATCCTTTTTAAGAACGACGTGTAATGGGCTGGTATAAGGACTGACTGCTGGCTCAATAATGCCCTGATCTAACATGTATTGAAGTTCACTCTTAACCTTGTCTCTGTAAGCCAAAGGAATAGCGTACGTTTTCCCCCGAAATGGTGTGTGTTCTTTTACTTTAAATAAATATTGTAAGCCTTGTATAGTTCCTGTGTGATGACTAAACACTGTAGCATGTGAAGTCAAAATGTGGTGCAGCTCTTCTCTTGCAACGTCATCTGGCACTTCAGCTTTCTTAACCTTTTCATTAATTAATTCTTCGCTATTAATTATATCATCCATCGCGTCTCTGTATCTAATGTCATTGTCATGAATAAACACACTGTCGTCATAGTGCTCAACGAAAACATCAGAAGTAAAAAACCTTAAACATTTTGTATCTGATTCAGATCTTGCTAAACACTCGAAAAATTTCAAACATTTCGGCATTCCGGCAACAGTCAAATTCACACTTCCTTCTTTAAAGTTCAAAATTGCTTTATGTGCGTTAAGAAATTCCATACCTAATATAATTTGTGTGTTGAATAATGGAACAATAATAAAATTAGCAGAAAATTCGTATCCTTGACAAATGAAATTTAAGTTGGTCTGTTGTTTGACTTCCACACTTTTTCCAGAAATAGCGCCTCGAATTGTAGTTTTAGAAATAGGTAACACAGGACAAGCAATAGTTCTTACACATATACGAAAAACTGATTCACTAATGACATTCAATGGGCTCCCAGAATCTAAAACTGCAGTGAACTTATTCTTACCCACACATACTTCAATAACAGGATGTAAAAATGCGTCTACATTATTTTCCTTTTCGTCTAGCAAAATGTCTCTCATGTCTTCCAGGCGAACGTAGTGTCATTACTTTCTGAACCGTCTATATTGCTGCCAGAAGCCGAAGCTACAAGTCATTGTCGATTGTTTGCGTCACGTCTTTGATTATTCCCGTCATTTCGCGGATCAATTTCTACGATTTGCACTTGTCTCTCTGAAGTTCTGTCACGTGGAGGATGCCAATTAGGTCCTTCCTGTCTGTTAGATGCAAATTCCTGGTTGTGTCTGTTATTAAAATTTCTATTTTCCTGTCTGTCTGCATAACTACTTCTTGTGTAATTTCGACTGTCACTTCTGAAATTACTGTTAGATCTACTACCCTGGTTATTTCTGTAGTAAGAATTTCTATTATTGTATGAATAATTTCTGTCTTGATGATACCGATTACTGTTTCCGTATGATTGATCATTCCGGTAGGAATTACCGTTATTATAGTTGTCTGTGTAATTTCTGTTAGAACGTCTGTTATTGTCATACGGCTGATATCTATTATCCTGTCTGTTTCGTCTGTCATTCTCAAAATTACCCATATAACGTCCGTTCCGATCATTATCCCTTCTCTCTGAAAATCTATTGTGATTACTGTTACTGAAAAAATTACAAGAAGTCCCGCCGTCGTTGTCATACTCAAGTTCTTGTAGCAACGTCTTAAAAGTCTGAATGTCGTCTTTTCATCTTCCAGCTAAAGCAATTTGTCTTATGGATTGTGGCAGCTTAGTTAAACAAATGCGAATTAATTCAGTCGGGCTGTAAGGGTTGGACAGGAACTGATTCTTTCGAATCATGTCTTCAAAGTATTCTGCCGGCGTGCGGAACTCAGACTGTTTAAAATTACGCTGCATAATAAGACTGTGTTTGACTCTGTCTTGCGTGTTTTCGGACCAATATGCCGATAGAAATGCATGATAGAAATCATTTAAATTATTACAATCTCTAATGAGTGCGCGCATCCGCGTCGCCGGTTCGTTTTCTAAATATTCACACATAAATTCCAGTTTGTGACTTAGTGGCCAATTTGGTGGGATTGCGTACATAAATTGATCTAACCATAAACATGGATGTATGTCATTCTTAGAATTGCGGAAGATCTTAAATTTCCGAACAGTCAAAAAGTGTTTATAGTCAAAGTTTTCGCCTCGTGGCGACAAAGACCTACCGCGTCTGTCCCAATCCCAATGTTGATTATTGTCAAGTTCGCGCGCCTGGCGCTCTCTTGTTGCATCCCGTAAATGAAACAAATTACTTTCTTCAAACCCCTCTGCTATCTGTGATTCTAAATTTCTTTTTCTGTCTTTTCCTACTATTTCGCCTTCAATTTGTTTGACTTGCTTTTGTAATGCCTCAAATTCCCTTCTCACGCGTTCATTAAATTTTCCCTGATTTTCAACATTCTTATTTATGTTCTGGTACTCTTCGGTTTCTGCAAATGGTAATGGAGCTGTATCATCCGAATCTCTGTCCCCATGTAAACTAAGATTTGTCGATTTATCTGAAATCTCCTCAACTCTTTCCGATAAGTCACCTATTTTTTCTTTCTGTTTATTTACGTCTTCCGTAAGTATCGCGACTCGGGTTTCAGTATTAACACATTTGGTAGTTAACTGTTCATACTGTTGTGTTAGGTTATTTAATCTGTCATTTGGTACGGATTCCTCCATTCTCTCAAATATTTCTTCCTTATCGTGTGTACGTTGTAAATTTAACACTGAAAATTTCTGTACTATCACGCGATCTCTTTCTTCCTGTTCTCTATCCTGTTCCCTTTGTCTAATCTCTACTGGAATTAATCTATTATTGTGAGAATTCAAAATCGGTTGTACTTCTTCTCTGATTTCTTTCTTTAATTCATCTTTCATATTTTTGAATCATGTCCCTATTCGTGAGTCTAACCGTGATTCCATTGTTTCCATCTCTGTTTTAATTGTTCCTATTTGTGAATCTAACCGTGTTGCCACTGTTTTTAATTCAGATCCTAACTCCAATCCCAGTGAGTCTAACTGTGTTCCCATTGTTCCCATATCAGTTTTAATAGTTCCTATTTGTGTTTCCATATCTGTTTTTATAGATCGTAACTGTGATCCCAGCGAGTCTAACCGTGATCCCAAATTTAACAATGCACCCATCAACTGCTCCGTATGAACTAGTTCAAATTTCCTTTCGCCCCTAACATTTCCCACAAAACCAGCTTCCTTCGTCGTAGCTGTAAAGCTATCTGTGTTCGATACTACTCCAGAATCTTCTGTCATTAATCTAGTATTCTGAAAATTTTTTGATTGTGAAAAATTTTGAAATGGTTCCGGAATGTTTTCCCGACTTATTAAATTGTTTTCCACTTCATTATTCATGATACTGTTTTCCTCTGTTGGCGAGTTCGCCATGTTAACAATTTCGTCATTCTCACTATCCATCGTTTTTGCCTTTTTCATCGATCGCGTAATCATTTACAAAACATACAAAACTCGTCACTATACGAAAATTACACACAATGACACTTTATCTCCAACAATACCATTCACACGAAATGCTTTCCGACAAACACGCCTAACAAACAATTAGAACCTTCACATTTGCACAAATTGTCGAACGCGTATACAAGACACCAAAAATTAAATTCTGCAAAAAAGTACCATTAGTAGAAAGTCAAGACAACTACAAATGTTCATTACCAAATCACCACCTGCAATATTCTATTACTACAAATTACTACAACAATACTACTGTCTGCTATTTTTACTATCAGAAGATTTCCAAGGGACGATCCTAAGCAGCGGTCGCCACGTGCATGGGGGCTTAATTAAATAGAATGCAAATAATTTTAATTTTCGTCGCTGACTGTCCGGTTACTCTGTCTCGTAACCGGTTGGCCCTGACTGGAATTAGTACGCAATCTGACTGCTTAGAATAACAACAAAGAATGAAACAAAACTTCCGTTAACACAATTAATTAATTAAGTCCCCAGCAACTATAAAACCTACGAAACAACAAACACAAGTGTAGCTCTTCTGTGTGTGGAAGTGTGACTCAACGTACACATCTGGCACGGTTCTTCTTCAATAAGATAAGAAATTTTAAGTACAATTTATATTGAAGTAATTAAAAAAATAGAAACACTATAATTACGCAAGAAAACAAGAATTACACTCTAACACAAGAACACGACCCAGATGCTTTGTTGACTGAATCTGTAATGACGCATTATTCAAGACATTGAAATAATGAGAAAAAAAGCGAGTTTTGTTACCTTCATATACACTCCTGGAAATGGAAAAAAGAACACATTGACACCGGTGTGTCAGACCCACCATACTTGCTCCGGAAGCTGCGAGAGGGCTGTACAAGCAATGATCACACGCACGGCACAGCGGACACACCAGGAACCGCGGTGTTGGCCGTCGAATGGCGCTAGCTGCGCAGCATTTGTGCACCGCCGCCGTCAGTGTCAGCCAGTTTGCCGTGGCATACGGAGCTCCATCGCAGTCTTTAACACTGGTAGCATGCCGCGACAGCGTGGACGTGAACCGTATGTGCAGTTGACGGACTTTGAGCGAGGGCGTATAGTGGGCATGCGGGAGGCCGGGTGGACGTACCGCCGAATTGCTCAACACGTGGGGCGTGAGGTCTCCACAGTACATCGATGTTGTCACCAGTGGTCGGCGGAAGGTGCACGTGCCCGTCGACCTGGGACCGGGCCGCAGCGACGCACGGATGCACGCCAAGACCGTAGGATCCTACGCAGTGCCGTAGGGGACCGCACCGCCACTTCCCAGCAAATTAGGGACACTGTTGCTCCTGGGGTATCGGCGAGGACCATTCACAACCGTCTCCATGAAGCTGGGTTACGGTCCCGCACACCGTTAGGCCGTCTTCCGCTCACGCCCCAACATCGTGCAGCCCGCCTCCAGTGGTGTCGCGACAGGCGTGAATGGAGGGACGAATGGAGACGTGTCGTCTTCAGCGATGAGAGTCGCTTCTGCCTTGGTGCCAATGATGGTCGTATGCGTGTTTGGCGCCGTGCAGGTGAGCGCCACAATCAGGACTGCATACGACCGAGGCACACAGGGCCAACACCCGGCATCATGGTGTGGGGAGCGATCTCCTACACTGGCCGTACACCACTGGTGATCGTTGAGGGGACACTGAATAGTGCACGGTACATCCAAACCGTCATCGAACCCATCGTTCTACCATTCCTAGACCGGCAAGGGAACTTGCTGTTCCAACAGGACAATGCACGTCCGCATGTATCCCGTGCCACCCAACGTGCTCTAGAAGGTGTAAGTCAACTACCCTGGCCAGCAAGATCTCCGGATCTGTCCCCCATTGAGCATGTTTGGGACTGGATGAAGCGTCGTCCCACGCGGTCTGCATGTCCAGCACGAACGCTGGTCCAACTGAGGCGCCAGGTGGAAATGGCATGGCAAGCCGTTCCACAGGACTACATCCAGCATCTCTACGATCGTCTCCATGGGAGAATAGCAGCCTGCATTGCTGCGAAAGGTGGATATACACTGTACTAGTGCCGACATTGTGCATGCTCTGTTGCCTGTGTCTATGTGCCTGTGGTTCTGTCAGTGTGAACATGTGATGTATCTGACCCCAGGAATGTGTCAATAAAGTTTCCCCTTCCTGGGACAATGAATTCATGGTGTTCTTATTTCAATTTCCATGAGTGTATATTGATGAAAAGCACTCTAATCATTACAATATCTCCATTAGAACAACATCTGCTGTCTAGCCCATCAAACAACTGCATAAAACATGGAACAAGCACTTCCTACTACAACATCTCGACAAGCACTCTCCACCACAACCTCTCGACAAGCACTCTTCACTGCGACATCTCAGCAAGCACTGCACTCCGCTAGTTCTCAATAATCACTGCACACCGCTACTTCTCAATAAGCACTGCCAGTGGAGGCGGCGGAACAAAACTCTCTGGCGCAATCTCTGGCGCTGTGGCTCAGTGTAGCCACCTTTCAACGGAAGTAAGTTTTTTAACACAAACCTACGTTTTTTTAAATGGAACCCCACTAGTTTTGTTAGCACATATGAACATATAAACAAATACGTAATTAGTGCCGTTTGTTGCATTGTAAAATGTTAATTACATCAGGAGATATTGTAACCTAAAGTTGACGCTTGAGTACCACTCCGCTGTTCGATCGTGTGTATCGGAGAGCACCGAATTACGTAGGGATCCAAAGGGAACGGTGATGGACATTAGGTACAGAAGAGACTGGAACAGCACATTACGTCCACATGCTAACACCTTTTTATTGGTCTTTTTCACTGACGCACATGTACATTACCATGAGGGGTGAGGTACACGTACACACATGGTTTCCGTTTTCAATTACAAAGTGGAATAGAGTGTGTCCCACTGGAAACGCGTCGACGTATGTGGTATCTGCAAGATGGTGCAAATGCACATTCCGCAATTAACACTAGGCTGACACTTGACAGGATGTTCGACGGGCGTTTCATAGGACGTGGAGGACGCATAAATTGGCCAGCCCGTTCTCCTGATCTTACACCTCTGGACTTCTTTCTGTGGGGTACGTTAAAGAAGAATGTGTACCGTGATGTGCCTACAACCCCAGAGGATATGAAACAACGTATTGTGGCAGCCTGCGGCGACATTACATCAGATGTACTGCGGCGTGTACGACATTCATTACGCCAGAGATTGCAATTGTGTGCAGCAAATAATGGCCACCACATTGAACATCTATTGGCCTGACATGTCGGGACTCACACTATTCCACTCCGTAATTGAAAACGGAAACCACGTGCTGTTCCAGTCTCTTCTGTACCTAAGGTCCATCACCGTTCCCTTTGGATGCTTACGTAATTCGGTGCTCTCCGATACACACGACGAACAGCGGAGGAGTGGTACTCAAGCGTCAACCTTAGGTTACAATATCTCCGGATGTAATTAACATTTTACAATGCAACAAACGGCACTGATTACGTATTTGTTTATATGTTCAGATGTGCTAACAAAACTAAAGGGGTTCCATTTAAAAAAACGTAGGTTTGTGTTAAAAAAACATACTTTCGTGCATTTTTTATGGTTTGTATTAAACAATTACACTAGCTCCTCCCCTCACGTTCGGTCTGTGGAATCGATTCGTTAGTATTTGATGTGGTTTACGAAATATATCCAGCGGTAACGTTAGGTGACTCACCCTATATATATATATATATATATATATATATATATATATATATCAATTCATGACATCTATCTTTACAAATTTCCTTTTTCTGGTGGACACACGCCCAGATCGTCCGCTTATAGTAACCTCTCAAAACTCTGGTATCTCTCTCTCCACATCCACCACTGCTGGCGGCTCACCTCCAACTGCGCAACGCCACGCGATGTTCACATCCAACTGCTCAACACTACACAAGCGAATATTCCAACAATGAGTCCAACCAGCCACAGACTGCACATTGCAGTCAGTGATTTTCATCAAGAGCGCTACGTGGCGTTACCAACATAAAAACCTAAACAGCCTACTTACAACATGTACACACGATCGGCGGAGAGCCGCAGTTCTCAGTGTCTCAGTGGCAGGTAGAACCACCTCCAAAGGACATTAGTCCCAGTTGTAGGCCGTCGTGCAAGCAACCTGACAAAGTCTGTCCTTTTTCGTAGGGATAATATTTTATGGACTGAAGCATAAGCGTTTCTTAAGCTGAGTGCTGCGAGCTAAATAGCAAATGTGTCGCATTTGCTCTTCTGCATAACAGACTGTGGCGTTTTTGCTGTTCTGACAGCGGAAGCAAATTGTCAGTGTTAAACATGCTCGCAGCATGGTAAGGAGCTACCGCAATACGCAAAAGAAGACGACAGTACGACAGGAAATACGGACTACCGTAATACCGGAAGAGGCAGGCCTGCAGTGAAGACAACAGGATAAAGAAATCCCATATTCACAGAGGATTCTGGTTCAAAAAAATGTTCAAATGGCTCTGAGCACTATGGGACTTAACATCTATGGTCATCAGTCCCCTAGAGCTTAGAACTACTTAAACCTAACTAACCTAAGGACAGCACACAACACCCAGTCATCACGGGGCAGAGAAAATCCCTGACCCCGCCGGGAATCGAACCCGGGAACCCGGGCGTGGGAAGCGAGAACGCTACCGCACGACCACGAGCTGCGGACAGAGGATTCTGGTATTCATCTGCTATACTGGAGGTAACTGGATAGACAGACCTATGAAGATCTGACTGAAGAACATCAATATCGTCTCAAGAAGACACCGATGGATAGTGGTACCAGACTGGAGATCTGGAGATTCTCTTTAAATGACCAGGATACCATGAGGAATGTGGCTGTCTACCTCATTCGAGAATTAATCAGGAAGAGCTTCAGAAGAAGGCGCCGCACGCAAGTCATAGCCCTGTTACGAGGGCTGCCATAGAAGTTCAATGTGAATGGCTGTGCTTCAAGCACTGTTGAACCGCGGATTTGGTTCTACAGTGAAGCTTCACAATCGAAGAAATAAGAAGAAATTACAGCTCTTTAATCTGGCTGTAGATCCGTCGAAAGATGCTGTTACTTTCAAGATGATAGCAGAAATCTTCGAGGTGAAGAATTCAGTGAGCTTCGACGTGAAGACTGAAGCTCTCCCAGCAGGATTTCACATTACATCACAATGTTTCAAATGTGAAGAGCAAGGACACTTGGCTCAATGTTGCTACAATCAAGCGCAATGGTGCCGGCATTCATGAGAGCCGCAACTGTGCGCAAAAGAGAGTAGGTGACCCAGCTTGGGCCCGCTGTGGAAGATCCCACTTTGCGAGCTGGCGTGGCTGCAAAGCCCGCAATAGCGTCGAGGACGATAAGCAAGCAAATTCAGAAGAAATTGCCAAGAAGAAGAGGCGGCTAAGAAGACGTGGGAAATGCGCGACGTCAACTGCAAAGAAGAACAAAAGTAGCTCGGTATCGTCCCGCCAGCGCTGTGTCCATCTGGTACGCCCCACCAGTGACGGTGGAGGGGGAGGCCGGTCACACAGTGGGGAGTGGGGGTAGACAGCGCCGAGACACCGAGGAGGGGAAAGTCGATGCAGTGGCAGCAGGCAGCGCAAACCCAGAAGAGCCGAAACATGGGATGGAGGTCGAAGCACTTGTCGATGCGGCAGTAATGAGACCTTACAGTGACCTAGAAAACAGATTTATAAATAGGAATGGTGAGTCAATTCCAGCCGCAGTAAAAGACTTTGAAATCACCCAGACGCGCACTGTCAATCCCAGTCAAAGCTGTAGCTGAGATTTTACTTCGGCTGTGACGCGAATGCGGGCACATTCGTCTTCCCATTCGCCTAGCAAAACACAATATAAACAGTGTTACCATAGAATATCCAATATTATCTGGTGCAAACGAAAGCATTACTTCGGAATCGAACCCGTCATGTTCTCGCTTCCCGTGCCCGGGTTCCCGGGTTCGATTCCCGGCGGGGTCAGGGATTTTCTCTGCCTCGTGATGACTGGGTGTTGTGTGATGTCCTTAGATTAGTTAGGTTTAAGTAGTTCTAAGTTCTAGGGGACTGATGACCATAGATGTTAAGTCCCATAGTGCTCAGAGCCATTTGAATCATTTTTGAACCCGTCATCCCCTCAAGGATGGAAAAAGAAATGACGTTGTTGTTCATGTTCAGTGTTGTCAGTATACCTGGTAGGGTATATAAGGCGAGTAAACAGCTTCAGTTGTTTGTCTTCGGAGTCTTTCACGGTGGCGTGCTTCAATAAAATCTTCTCTGTTTGCAATCCGCATAATTTCGAAAAAAACGTGAGCTAGCAACAGCTCATCAAAGTTGAAATCGCTGATTGCCGGGGCTGGCATGGTCTTCTGCCTATATAGATGTAATGGCAGCGTCTGGAACGTTCCAGAGACAGCCGGAGTGGTGCATGAGCGGAAGGCAAGTTGGGCAGCGCCTAGCGACCAACGAGGTATACGGGCCGTACAACGAACTTGTGACGTCACACTAGTCGGTTTGTCCGCCACACTTCGCGAACGCTCGGCTCCGTGCAGGGCCCACGGGAAATAAATTTTTAACTGAAAACTTATCCGCTAAACGTCTTAAATTTGTCGTGTGCGATGAAGAGCTTGTACGTATCGAAACAAGAAGTAAAGAATTATAAAACTCATCTGACATAGTTACTTGCTCCCCACCGGACCAACACCGACTCAAAGGAAGGCCTCGGCGCTTGTTCGTGACGTCACGTCAGCTAGGCACGCCCAACGCCAGGTCTGTTGCAGGCATACTCATAATGGTGGTGTCTCCCTCTCTGACACAGGAAACAGTGAAACTATTGGCGGTAGTCGTCCAACACACATTGTTCTGAGAGATTTCTGCAATCAATTAATTGTGAAATTCATTACACTTCTTAACAAATAGTGTACTTAAATTTCCACCTGTTTCAAGGATTGACAAACAAAAACAACTTCGTGGTCCAGCAGCAACAGAATTCGTGCTTCTTTACCTTATTTGTAAATCTGAGGAAGTTACGTTTGTACTGGGTTGCTTTTACAAGAAACTGTGAACATATTGGTGCTCTTCTTTAGGTATCTTTGTTGACTATGGGGTGAGGAGTACTGAATGTTAATGAAATATCTTGCGATTGTACACGTTGGGGGAGGGGGTGGGGGACAGAAGAAGAGGCAAAAGAGAGATACTTGTTTTATCAAATAATTTTTTTTTATCTTATTAAGTTGTTCCTTTCAGTTGCAAGAGGGGAATATTTATCTTTCCTAATGTGCATGTTTATAAAAGTTTAAGCTCAGCAGTATTTTCGATCTATGAAGCTATTTTGTTTCCTGTTTAGAATTCATTTCGTTGAAAACGACTGTAATCTAATGACTGGAAACAGTTGGACATTTACACACGTAAATCAGTTCACATTTCCAGTGACCATGTCAAACGAAAATAAATAAATAAATAAGTAAGTAAAAGAAACGAGTAAATTGTAAGGGGGTTGGGGTAAGTTTCGATAGCAAAATGGATCAAGTAAATATAGTTACTTGAATGTAAAATTTCTGAAGCTTGCAATGGGGCAAAGCATTTTCTCATATTGATCTACATTTGTTTCGACAGGATTCAGTAATACAGAACTATGATCTTCATTTGTAGCTTTACGATAATAAGAAAATCTTTCGTCTAAATAAAACTGCAGAATCCAAAACAATACCAAACATTTTGTCCAAAAATAAGAGATTTATAGTGATAAGCACGCCCAGGCGTTTCTGCCTTCAACAGTTCTGGCGTTCGCAGTGCCTAGCTGACGTGACGTCACCAACAAGCGCCGAGGCCTTCCTTTGAGTCGGTGTTGACCGGACACGGCTGCCGTGTCACGTGCTGTGACATACGCGCCACGTCCTACCTTTCCCGTGGGCCTCGGCGCGGGACCGAATGACGTCACATGGCGCAAGCTGCCGGCGGCACATTTGAAACCGCCGCTCCCGCCTCCCTACAAACGTCAAGCCTACGGTTTTGCTTCCGCCCTGTATCCAAAGCCCGCCCCCGATCCCTATTAACTGTTTACCCCGGTCTCTGTTAAGATCGTTGCTGTTTATTATAATTTCGGCCGGCTCCCAGTATTTTATGCCCGTTTTCTAGGCAACGTTCAGACTCGACCGACTCCTCAAGTTCCCTTTTTTTTTCTTTCATATGTCGTGAACGCTCTACACGAAGCTCGGGAACAGTATGAATGGTCTGACCTACGTAAACACTACCACATTCACAGGAGAGCCCACAAACGCTAGAAGCTCTAAGACTTATGTTGTCTTTCACCTGGCGTAACGTATTTCTTATCCTGTAGGCGGGCCGGATCACTGTTTCACTGTTTGACATTCCTTGCAGTACATAAAGTTCGTTGTCGTTACGGCATAAGCCCCGGCCGTCAGTTATGTCGACTCCTGATGATAATTACGGAAAAAGCTGCCGCAAGCTCGGGTGTTTCATAGGAAATGATGTAGCTTCTAAACCGAAAATATTTTATTGATCATCGGATGGTGAGTGATCCCTGGTGGACATAGTAAGTCTCCCTAGCTGAGTGGGCTGTTCCGTTTCAGGCGTGCTAGTGAGTAGGCGTTGTTTACTGCTGCGCTGCACTTCCGTGTTTACATCGCTGTACTCGTGCTTCGCCGAGCTCTGTCCTTCCGTAAAGCCGTCAGCACACGGACCGTGCATCCGAACGTTGAGCGTTGAACGTGCCGGGTTTCTGACGTCACAGCATGGAATAGCACGCTCGGGAGTCTTTCCGAACGTGCAGAGGAATATCTGGCATGTCAGATGTTCTGAGCGTGCGTCTGAGCGTTGTCCAATGAGATGGCACAACGCCACCTACGTCACAAGCACGCCGTCTCCCTTCAGTACAGAGTTGTGAGGCGCCATATTGGCATTCATTTCAAGTCTATACGTATATATGCCGTTTCGAGCATCAGCAAATTGAGAATCACTGGAAAACCCGTTGTTAACTGTGTGATTCGTTTCGATAAATGTAATATAATGCGCATACATAGGGGCAGAAATCCATTCCAGTACGATTATGCCATAGGTGGTAAATCATTGGAAGCGGTAACGACCGTAAAATACTTAGGAGTTACTATCCGGAGCGATCTGAAGTGGAATGATCACATAAAACAAATAGTGGGAAAAGCAGGCGCCAGGTTGAGATTCATAGGAAGAATTGTAAGAAAATGTGACTCATCGACGAAAGAAGTAGCTTACAAAACGCTTGTTCGTCCGATTCTTGAGTATTGCTCATCAGTATGGGACCCTTACCAGGTTGGATTAATAGAAGAGATAGACATGATCCAGCGAAAAGCAGCGCGATTCGTCATGGGGACATTTAGTCAGCGCGAGAGCGTTACGGAGATGCTGAACGAGCTCCAGTGGCGGACACTTCAAGAAAGGCGTTACGCAATACGGAGAGGTTTATTATCGAAATTACGAGAGTGCACATTCCGGGAAGAGATGGGCAACATATTACTACCGCCCACATATATCTCGCGTAATGATCACAACGAAAAGATCCGAGAAATTAGAGCAAATACGGAGACTTACAAGCAGTCGTTCTTCCCACGCACAATTCGTGAATGGAACAGGGAAGGGGGGATCAGATAGTGGTACAATAAGTACCCTCCGCCACACACCGTAAGGTGGCTCGCGGAGTATAGATGTAGATGTAGAATAAAATAATGAGAAACATCATATTCGCGGCAAAAGAATTATTGTAAATTGGGTATAATGAGAGTAGGCTATTTGAAGGCAGCGACACACTGAAGATCCACCCAAAACGCATTGTTCTTGGTACAATTTGTTATAATTAAATTTCAGTTACTAACATATCTACGATTAATGTTTTTAGCACGCGCTAAGATACTATGATTAGTGGCAGTATGGGAGATGTTGGATTAGCGTAATGAAGAGCGTCAGTGTTCAGTAATGAGTTCTTTTTGTTGGGGCGGTGGTTCAAGTCCTGACACAACCAATTTTTTTTCTTAACATTCACTTTTTTATTAGGTTCCGATACTTTATTATTAGTTTAATTCAAGTGTAGACTATAATATTTGATGTTATGTAAATACAAGTTCACCTTTTTTTGGGGGGGTGACTTTGTTCGATTGGCTTAATCTAAAGGACAGCTTGCGCTACTTATTTAAAGATATTTTACTCCTTCGTCTTTTACGCTTCGTAATTAACATGTTGCAAAGATTCTGCTACTGGGTAGGAACAGTGATCAAGTAAGACTGACCTTGGAGTTTTACTAAAATGAGGGAATCATGAAATAACGTTTATCTTATGCGGAGAAGTATTCCAAATTTGTAACGCACTGTCTGTAACGGAACTTTTATAAGCCTGTGTCCTTACTGATTGGACATGGTACTTTCCTTATCGTGGACGATGGAAGAAATGTGCGTTTTAATAAAGCTAACGTGGGAATTATGCGCACCCGTTGAGTAAACAGTGTGATTTACGAACTAGAAACATCCCTCAGCTGTCGCTGGAGTGCGTTGCGATTGCGTATACCGCGTTGCTACCCACGTACCGTATGCACAAATCGCATCGTTCCTGAGCGTTCAGCAGCACGTTGAACTTGGCACGCTCAACGTTAACGTTCGACAGCACGGTCCGTGTGCCGACGGCTTTAATCCCCATGTTCGTTCATATTCCTTGTGATCTGATCTCTCATTCTGGTCGTGCTGCTGCTAATTGGATTTTCGGTTGTTTAACCGAAATTTCCTCGCTGGATTAACCATGGCTACAACCTCAGGAAGAATACTCTGGTATTTGCCTTTGACAAGGATCTCGTCCTGTTCAGCCAACGTCCCTGGAAGCAGATGACTGTATTACACAGGTGATTGGTCTCGGTTCTGAAACCGTCCATACCTGGCAACTGTATTAGGAAAAACCCCGTGTTTTTGTCATGTCGTTCAGTGCTGCCACTGTTGATAAAGTGTTACAAAAGTGGGGTTATGAAATAGATTTTGTGCATAGAAATGGTTATAAAAGTAAGGTTTCCATCTATAGAGCTGACATTGATTACAAAACCGTTCGTGTCTTAAATCTTCCCATTGTAATTAAAAATAATAAGATTAAGGAAGCTCTTTCAAAGTACGGGGACGTTAAATCAATTGCAAATGAAAGATGGTCGCCTCGCTTTAAACTGCAATATTTCAACGGGGTCTGCTGTGTAGAGATAGACGCTAAGACAAATATTCCGTCTCACATAACTGTTTCTGGGCATAAGGCACAAATTGTTTATGCAGGTCAGGATGCTATATGCCATATCTGTAACGAATTGAGCCACTTCAGACAGGAATGTCCGCAACGAACTGTTGTTTTTAAAAGTAATTTGATACAGTGTCAGAAACTTACCTTAAATGATTCGTTACCAAAGAATAGCCCAGATGAACTAGTTGACGATATTAACGCATCCAAGCCAAGCTGATGTCTCCCTTCACGACAACAGTCAATTCCCCTCGGTAACAACAAAGGGGAACCCTATTACAACTACTCGTGAAGCTTAAGTGCAACCGAAAAAACGACCTCTGGAGACAACTGATAGTTGCTCAGAGGACGAGCTGTCCTGAACAACTCGAACAGTTCGCAAGCGAACAGTGCGAAGCGGAGGCAGAGGAACCGGAAGGCAGAATGAGAATGGAAACTGATGAACAGAAACATAATCAACATACGGTACCAGAAAATGAAGGGAGCGTAGTCAGTATTAATTTGCAAGAAATAACAGGTGACGTATATGATTGCAAAGATTAAACAAATTCAGGGAGAGGTTGCAAAACTGCTGTCTCCATTTGTTTCGCTCGATCAGAAAGTAAGTGGTATTAATAAAGAACAAGGAAGTGGTCGCCAAAATGAAATCACGGTCAACACCGCAGGGCAGGCGCCGGCAACAGAAGTTGCGAAAGCCTCTGCTGCTGCTCCAGATGAGCCGCGAAGTAAAATAAACACGCAACCAGATGTGAATGTAGCTCGTAATCAAGGCAAGAGATAATCCGGAAAGGGCGACCCAATCCCAAAGAATGTTCGGTGCCAAACGGTCCTATTCGAATCACTGGAGGAAAAATCTGAAAGTTTACAAGGAAATCAGTCTGCTAGCGGTACAAGAGGAAACCTCAGAAGTAGAAAAAAAAAACGGGACAGTAACTAATAAACTGTTTCAAGTGTTATTCCATGATGAGCCTTCCGAGAAAACTGTTAATAGTTTAACTGAACCATGAAACTGCAGTATCCTTTCTTTCAGAAGTGCTAGTTCTGAAAGGTTCGCAGAAGAGCTTCAGCAAAGTTTGGAAGGTAGGAGACGAGATACTGGCAGAAGTAAAGCTGTGAGTACCGGGCGCGATTCGTGCTTCGGTAGCTCAGATGGTAGAGCACTTGCCCGCGAAAGGCAAAGGTCCCGAGTCCGAGTCTCGGTCGGGCACACAGTTTTAATCTGCCAGGAAGTTTCATATCAGCGCACACTCTGCTGCAGAGTGAGAATCTCATTCTGGATTTAAGAGATTGTCTAATATGATTATTAAATTGCTTCTTTATGCAATGGGCATAAATCTTCCATATTCTTCACAAGATTTTAGTGACTTCCATACAATTGTGTGAAATGCTCATAGCTAGTCTGACTAAGCTAAAAGGTTAAAGATGAGTTAAAAAAAAACTCGTTAGCGTGGCAGAAAGCCATGCAAAAAAACACGGGTTCGATTCCAGGATGGGTCGAATATTTTCCCCGCTCGTGGACTGGGTACTGTATTGTCTCCATCACCATATCATCCTTATCGACTCCCAAGTCGCCGAAGTGGCGCCAACTAAAAAGACTTGCGCCAGGCGAGCGGTCTATCTGACGGGAAGCCCTAGCCACGCGACATTTTATTTCACTTCAGAACATGGAGATAGCGTGTACACTGGCGTGAAGGCGTTATCAGTATCTAACTGCTTGAAAGAGGCCTCTTTGGGGGTCTCCATTTGGCCAGTTGGCCGAATTGAGAAATATCCAGATTTGTGCGGCAAGTAGGTGTGACACTGTCCCCGTGTCGGAATGCACTGGAATTCGAGGGTAGTCACACCCGTTATCAGTATCTAACTGCTTGAAAGAGGCCTCTTTGGGGGTCTCCATTTGGCCAGTTGGCCGAATTGAGAAATATCCAGATTTGTGCGGCAAGTAGGTGTGACACTGTCCCCGTGTCGGAATGCACTGGAATTCGAGGGTAGTCACACCCGTTATCAGTATCTAACTGCTTGAAAGAGGCCTCTTTGGGGGTCTCCATTTGGCCAGTTGGCCGAATTGAGAAATATCCAGATTTGTGCGGCAAGTAGGTGTGACACTGTCCCCGTGTCGGAATGCACTGGAATTCGAGGGTAGTCACACCCGTTATCAGTATCTAACTGCTTGAAAGAGGCCTCTTTGGGGGTCTCCATTTGGCCAGTTGGCCGAATTGAGAAATATCCAGATTTGTGCGGCAAGTAGGTGTGACACTGTCCCCGTGTCGGAATGCACTGGAATTCGAGGGTAGTCACACCCATCGTCTAGGATCTGGTCGACGACGTCCGACCACCGCTGGAGTCGACTGCCGCACTGTGCTCCAGCGCATCTTGACCCCTCCATATCCGCTCCTGTCATCCGAGAACACTTTGTAAACTCCCTGCAAATTCTGCATCATCTCGCATCATTGGTTGGAGACAAGCAACAGCCAGAGTAGGTAATCAGTGTCACACGTGTAGACTGACATTAACACAACGCAAGCGGGTGCGTTAGGGCAGCCACAGCGGTGCTGTATGGTTGGTTGATCTGGGGGGAGGGAACCAGACAGCGAGGTCATCCGTCCAATTGGGTTAGGAAAGGATCGGGGAGGAGGTCGGCCGTGGCCTCTCAAAGGAACCACCCCGGCATTTGCCTGAAGCGATATAGGGAAATCACGGAAAACGTAAATCAGAATGGCCAGACGCGGGTTAGGAGCGACATCCAGTCCAGTGTGCTGACCGCTGCGCCACCTTTCGCCATATAGTTCTGTTTCAGAATAAACAGAGCAGGCGCAGACTAGCAACGATAAATAACTCTCTGGTCAGAGATTCTGTCATGCCTCGCCATCGCTGGTAATGAATACATACGTGTTTCACCCTCTTCTCATTTTTCAACTAATCTGAGTGCCTAAGAACGTGTGACTCTGCAAAAACGCACCCAAAATGTGCCTCTCCTATATAAAATTTTGATCGAAGATGTGTTACTGCTATCGGGCCGTGGTTTATTAAACGTGTTCAAGAATAGCAGATGATTTCATTGCGCAGTGGAAAGAAACGGGAACATGAATTATATATTTGAATGAATGTGAGATCATAGTTACTTCTAGCACGATTAAGCGTAAACCCTACACTCAAAGCCTAACGTTTGTTCGCACAAAAGTATGAAATACAGTAATCACGTCGAACGTAGTCTGGAACCAGCACACTAACTTACCTTATGAGCTGTAAAGACGTGCAAAGAATTCCAAACGCTTCTTCTGTTGGCACAATGGCTTCACTTTGACTAATAATTCCGATGTTGGCAGAATTCTCAGATATCTTCGTGCTCAAGTCAAGCACATGCAAAAGAATTAAAATAAAAGCTGGTGAAGAGAAAGTATAGCAGTGATTGAATAAAAGACTGAGGAAGCAAAATAAATTTTAGATGTTTTAGTGACATTACTGATTATTATTATTAACACCATTTTCAATAAGCAGTAAAAATAACAAATTAACTACGTCACGTGAGGTATCGTGTGGTATACGACTTCACGAGATAAAAAATCAAAGCAAAACAAAACCGTCTACATGCAAAAAGACTGTAGGCAACATTAAATGAGTGAGATTATAACGAAACCAGTACATTAATGTCGCAGATCGGTAAGTGATAATGTATCGCGATAATGTATCGCGAGCGTAAAACAAGAACCATCTCTCTGAACAGTGGAACCTACGGCTGAACACGAATGAAGGTACATCTCTAGACTCGAAAGCATTGCAGACAAAATATTTCGCCATATAGTTCAACTTTGACACAGGTTCATCGTAATCCTCGTAGAATGATGAATTAGAATAGCCATCAGAACGTAATCTCAAGTACCCATCATCCAGAAGCCAACTACTCTCCCAGGTCTACGAAAAAGACAGGCCACTGCGCTTACGTCACGAAAGTAGGCCCGAAGTCGCTCGCTCCCTCAGCTCAGCAAACAAAATGCGTTTCTAAATCTGCTAACTCGCAGCTGGGCGTATAAATACTAACGAGAATTCCATCTCGTACTGGAATCTGCTATTATGAAGCCCTACTGATTAACAGTGCTATAACAAAACTTAATTGAAGAGCAATACTCGACATTAATGGTATAACGGCTTGTTCATAGCAGTTAGTCTCTTCTGGTTAACAGTCCTCATTTCACACAAGAAGTGGCGCCTTATGCGAGTAATAATCATTTTGGCATGATTTTAATTTTATTGTACCCCACCCAGCACAGCCGTAACATACCATAAGTAGGCGTATGGACTTCCGATCATTATAGGACTAATAACAGCAAGACTCCATAATAGTGGATTCCAGCAGAAGATGCAATTCTCGTTTCTACGTGCACATCTCGTTACGAGTTAAGAGGTGTAGAAACATAGTTTATCTGCTGATCTGAGAGAGCGAGCGAGCGAGCTCACGCCTAACTTCTTGACGTACGCGCCGCGGCCTGTCTCTCTCGTAGGCTTCGCTCCTGTCTGTGCCGCGAGGCAGCAAAAAGGATGATGTCCGCACAGGCTCAGAAACAGCATTGGCAAGGAAACATTTGCGTCCGCTCTACGGGCCACGCTAACACGCGATTCTGCTAGTGCTTTCGCTGGGTGGTCAGTTTACTACGACGTACAACACATTTCCTAGCAGATACACATTCACTTTACCAGCCAGCGAAAGTAGTACGTTTAGCAAGCGATAATACGTGTACCGAATGTCTTTGCAACAGATTTGCAGTTCAGAACGTTTAATGGAATGAACAGTGTGTAATTTGGCTGTTTGACGAAACAGTTCCACACGGTACACTGCAGATACCGTGCGTAGTTACGTGTTACCTCTCATGCAGCTGCATGTGGCACCAATTTTCAGCAGGACAATGGTCATCCACGCACGGCACGTGTCTCCGTGCAGTGTTTGGGGTGATGCTGAGGCAGTCCCGAGGCCAGCAACGTCTCCACTCCGTCCCCGACAAAACATCTGTTGGATCAGATTGGACTTCAGTTCCGTCTCAGTGCTAGGGTCCAGGATACCTTAACCACCGAGTGAGGTGGCGCAGTGGTTAGAACACTGGACTCGCATTCTGCAGGACGACGGTTCAATCCCGCGTCCGGCCACCCTGACTTACGTTTTTCATGATTACCCTCAATCTCTTCAGGAAAATTCCGGGATGGTTTCTTTGAAAGGGCGCAGCCGGTTTTCTTCCTTATCCTTCCCTAATAAGAGCTTGTGCTCCGTCCCTAATGACCTCGTTGTCGACGGGACGTTAAACACTAATCTCCTCCTCCTGTCCATGACCAGTTGGAATAGGAGCGGATATAACGACTTAACGAAACCCTTCTTAAGTCCGCTCAGTACATGCACAGTGAGCGATGCAGAGTGCTAAGCGACGGGCCTCGGGTTCGATTCTCGGGCCGGCCGCTGTGGCCGAGCGGTTCTAGGCGCTTCAGTCTGGAACCGCCCTGACACTACGGACGCAGGTTCGAATCCTGCCTTGGGCTTGGGTATGTGTGACGGCGTTAGGTTAGTTAGGTTTAAGTAGTTCTAAATCTAGGGGACTGATGACCTCAGATGTTACGTTCCATAGTATTTAGAGCCCCCCCCCCCTTCGGTTCTCTGGTCGGTCGGAGATTTTGTTCCCTCTGGGACTGGGTGTTGTGTTGTTCTTACTTTCGTATCGTCGTAATTATCTAGACAATCATCTCCAATAGAGTGCCGTATCCTCTTTCCAGTATACAGACGCCTGAATGGGTACGAGCCGAAAGCCAATAAACTGAATTTAAAAAAAAAATACCTTTCCCATGAAAATCATACATGTATCTGGGCCAGGGAGGGTGTAGTGTCATTCTCCTAAGTGGGCTCATACTGACAGGTTCTTTGTAAGTGTGATTCGATAATCCCATAACGTCATATACCCTCTCAATCTGTTAAGTTTCATTTCGTTTCCTCAGCCCCTACTGAGTGTAACACATTTTTGTCAGGCAGCGTAAAAGAGCTTTTCGCTCCAACCAGACCTTTTCACGAAATTGCACCTACGTTTCCTTGAATCACCTGACGTTGACAGTATTGCAGTAGGCCGTCTTTAAATACAGTGTTCCAGTCTTGTTTCGAAAACTTTTTATTTGCTAAGATCGCAAGAAAAGATACAACGATTATTAGTTTCTATCAGTTAAATGCCCATTTTGCGATCACGTAACAGAAAGCAGTATTAACGAAATTCCAGCATACTGGAGTAGCTTGTGTCAGCAACTTCTGTTAATCAGTAGAACGAAAAATCAGTTGAAAATTTTTAATTTTTATTCATTCGATGATTAGTTTCGGACCGAAACCCATTTTTAAGCCATCGTAACGAAGTCGAACTGCAAATGCTTGTTGGAAATTTTTGACATCTTCGGAATTGCCATTTTAGGCTTTGCTATGATGATTCAAAAACGAGTCTCGACCCTAAACTAGTCATCGAATGAATAAAAAGTAAAAATTTGCAACTTGGACTGGTTATTCGTTCTACAGAAAGCAGTATTTACAGCGGTTCCATCGAGAGACGCTTAGTCAGAATCATATTTACAGTTCAAACCTCAAAAGTTTCAGTTAGCATAGCGTTTGTATTTTATAACGAAAAATTTGGAGGCTGTACTTGTAAACATGTTTACAATTCCAGAAACTGTATATGGCATACCATATGTATACTCCAGTATGTATATTCTAACTACAGTTCTTAAGTTTGGAATTGTAAACATGATTGTGACAAACCTCTCGCTTGAGTAACCAGTGTAGACCCTGCTTTCTGTTAAGTGATCTGAAGGTGGCCATTTAACTGGTTGAAACTAGTAATCGTTGTATCGTTTCCTGCGGACTTGGCAAATAAAATGTTTTCCGAAAGGAGAATGCAACACTACCTAAGTTTCTCCTCCGGAAGCCAAAGTAGTCTGTTGGCGCCCATCTACATTGCGAGAAATAATTCTTGCAATAAAATAAATTAGATCTCGCACGGAAAGATTTTGGGTGTTACTTTTTCCCACGTGCGATTCGAGAGTGGAAAAGTAGAGAAATAGTATGAAAGTGGTTCTATGCTTACTCTGTCAGACATTTAAGTGCGAGTTTCAGAATAATCGTGTAGGTGTAGATGCAGAAACGGGACAGACACTGTTTAATGCAGAGTAAGTTCTCCTGTGCAGCACTACAGAGGAGGAATTCCTGACACACGTTTTCAGATGTGGCGCAATCAGCCAGACGTGAATACGGGATTCGGCGGAGTGCTTTAACAGAAAGCGCCGCCCTTAGGCAGCCTTACAAGGATTCCTGAGCACTGCGCAATGAATAACGTTCGCACTAATATCACTGCTTTCCAGGGGCTTCATCAACTGCTGCTGTCGGCTTCCTTGCAAAGTAACACAATACAGAAACGTGCTCATTTCGTTGCATGAAGAGAGTTAACCTTGCGAATATCCAGCTACTACAAATTGCCAATGAAAACACTACCTTTGAATACGAAACAAATCCATGTTAAGAGTATTGCGTTCGACTGCGAGACGGAATGTTAAAAGAGATTTACAATTCATGAACGCGAAATGATGTAAGGAAACTGTGTTCGGAGAAGGTTCTGAGTTGAAATATGTACACTTCTGGACATTAAAATTGCTACACCACGAAACTGACGTGCTACAGAAGCGATATTTAACCGACAGGAAGAAGATGCTGTGATGTGCAAATGATTAGCTTTTCAGAGCATTCACACAAGGTTGGCGGCGGTGGCGACACCTACAACGTGCTGACATGAGGAAAGTTTCGAACCGATATCTCACACACAAACAGCAGTTGACCGGCGTTGACTGCTGAAAATTTGTTGTGATTCCTCGTGTAAGGAGGAGAAATGCGTACCATCACGTTTCCGACTTTGATAAAGGTCGGTTTGTAGCCTATCGCGATTGCGGTTTATCGTATCGCGACATTGCTGCTCGCGTTGATCGAGATCCAATGACTGTTAGCAGAATATGGAATCGGTGGGTTCAGGTGGGTAATACGGAACGCCGTGCTGGATCCCAACGGCCTCGTATCACTAGCTGTCGAGATGACAGGCATCTTATCCGAATGTCTGTAACGGATCGTGCAGCCACGTCTCGATCCCTGAGTCAACAGATGGGGACGTTTGCAAGACAACAACCATCTGCACGAACAGATCGACGACGTTTGCAGCAGCATGGACTATCAGCTCGCAGACGATGGCTGCGGTTACCCTTGACGCTGCATCACAGACAGAAGCGCCTGCGATGGTGTACTCTACGACGAACCTGGGTGCACGACTGGCAAAACGTCATTTTTTCGGATGAATCCAGGTTCTGTTTACAGCAACATGAGGGTCGCATCCGTGTTTGGCGACATTGCGGTGAACGCACATTGGAAGCGTGTATTCGTCATCGCGAGACTGGCGTATCACCCGGAGTGATGGTATGGGGTGCCATTGGTTACACTTCTCGGTCTCCTCTTGCTCGCATTGACGGCACTTCGAACAGTGGTCGTTACGTTACAGCTGTGTTACGACCCGTGGCTCTACCCTTCATTCGATCCCTGCGAAACCCTACATTACAGCAGTATAACGCACGACCGCACGTTGCAGGTCCTGTACGGGCCTTTCTGGACACAGAAAATGTTTGACTGCTGCCCTGGCCAGCACATTCTCCAGATCTCTCACCAATTGAAAACGTCTGGTAAATGGTGGCCGAGCAACTGGCTCGTCACAATACGCCAGTCACTACTCTTGTTGAACTGTGGTATCGTGTTGAAGTTGCATGGGCTGCTGTACCTGTACACGCCACCCAAGCTCCGTTTCACTCAATGCCCAGGCGTATCAGGGCCGTTATTACGGCCAGAGGTGGTTGTTCTGGATACTGATTTCTCAGGATCTATGCACCCAAATAGCGTGAAAATATACTCATATGTCAGTTCTAGTATAATATATTTGTCCAATGAATACCCGTTCATCATCTGCATTTCTTCTTGGTGTAGCAATTTTAATGGACAGTAGTGTATATTCATTGCCCAGTACTGTTTTTATGAGGGATAACTTGTAATTATGGTTCCAAAATGAATGGGAACTACTTAGACATTCCTGAAAGTATCATATTTCCTTGTTAACTGTCATGTAAATAAATCGTCAGTTTTAAACGTTACGTTTGGTGAACATCAATGACCAAAAATTTCGGGAGGCCAGTAACCATTAACAAATGTAATTTAAAGCTATGACATTTGTTCTGCAATTTTCAAAGTGCTTCGGAGCATTGCTCGAAGTACGAGCATAAATCATGTGCCGGAAAGTGTTGTATATGTGTACCGAATGTTAGAACTACTGCAATGGTATCTGATTGATTGGCAGTCGAAAACAGCGCTCATTTCTTAGACCTTTTCTTAAGTATAAGGGACAGTCAAATGAAAACGAGACAAGCGGAAAAGAAGTAAGTTGCCTTTTTATTATTTCAAAAGCAGTCGACATAACACTGTTAACACATATAAAGATGCCTACATGAAAAAATGTTTGCTGTTGCCTACGAAACCACAACTGTAGCCAGGTATGCACGCTTTCTACCAAACGAAACCTACGACCACGAACATCTTTCTTCAGCGCTCCAAAAATAATGAAATAGCGCGTAAAATTGGTTCAAATGGCTCTGAGCACTATCTACTGAGTTCATCAGTCCCCTAGAAGTTAGAAATACTTAAACCTAAATAACGTAAGGACATCACACAACACCCAGTCATCACGAGGCAGGGAAAATCCCTGACCCCGCCGGGAATCGAACCCGGGATCCCGGACGTGGGAAGCGAGAACGCTACCGCACGACCACGAGCTGCGGACTTGATATCATCACTGTAGAATGTTTGACTTTGTTGACGGATCCACAATCTCACCTCTGCTTGCACGGCTTCATCACTATCAAAGTGAAGTCGTGGAACGTGCTCTTAAGTTTTGGAAACAGATGAAAATCGACTGAGACGAAGGATGATCGTTCACAATGAACCCAAGACGTCGGATTGTTGCAGATGTCGCCGCGCCGGTTTGTTGTCTGGCGTTGTCATGCTGAAAGAGAACATCCTCCATCTGTGGACGAACACTTGGAATTCGAAACTCGATTACAGCACTCTCTTTCTTACGCTCGAATTTGTAGACTTGAAGAATAATGATGTGGAAGATTGAATGAATGTGAGTGTCGTGTGACTAGGGCCTGCCGGCTGCTGTGGCCGAGAGGTTCTAGGCGCTTCAGTCTGGCACAGCGCGACCGCTACTGTCGCAGGTTCGAATCCTGCCACGGGCATGGACGTGTGTGGTGTCCTTAGGGTAGTTAGGTTTAAGTAGTTCTAAGTTCTAGGGGACTAATGACCTCAGAAGTTAAGTGCAAAATGGGGCAAATGGCTCTGAGCACTATGGGACTTAACATCTATGGTCATCAGTCCCCTAGAACTTAGAACTACTTAAACCTAACTAACCTAAGGACATCACACAACACCCAGCCATCACGAGGCAGAGAATATCCCTGACCACGCCGGGAATCGAACCCGGGAACCCGGGCGTGGGAAGCGAGAGAGAAGTTAAGTCCCATAGTGCTCAGAGCCATTTGAACCATTTGAACTAGGTCCTCCCGTCGGGTAGACCGCTCGCCGGATGCAAGTCTTTCGATGTGACGCCACTTCGGCGACTTGCAGCTCGATGTGTATGAAATGATGATGATTAGGACAACACAACACCCAGTCCCTGAGCGGAGAAAATCTCCGACCCAGCCGGGAATCGAAACTGGGTCTTAGGATTGACATTCTGCCGAGCTGATCACTCAGTTACCGGGGTCGGAGGTGTGGATTGTTAATAACTATGTTTTAAGAGCCCTAAGAGTTTTCACACATAATTTTCAAGACGCCTCCGAGCATCCGTTGCTTGATGGAAGTTTGAAGACATTGTGCAATGATTCTGCCGTGCCGACACGACGTGTGCAGTCTTGTGTAAATTTATGAAAAACAATGGAATTGTACTTAGCAGTTACTCAATAACTCGCACTGCACAGAAGAAACAACATGGTCAAACTGATGTTCTCGCAGTAAAATGGATCGGATGGACAAGGAGCAAAAATACGCAGGACCCCCACGATCTTATGGCCATTATTCTGGATGAAGCAGCGACGCTGGTGCAACAGCGGGGCGGTCAAAGAGTTCTACGAGAGCAAAACGTCTCCGGATACTGGTGAAAGGCATGCTAATTCTCTGCGATCAAACTCGGTAACGAACAACTCCAGTGGTTCGAGGTATCCTGAATACAGTTCTCTGCTACCTTTTCTAACCGACTTTCGTACGGAAACGATCTGCACTTCACTGATTGCGTTAGGACGTCCAAACCGTACGGTTAGCCGCGAGGCATGATGGGAATTAGTATGCGTAAGCAGGGTTCGGTTTAGCGACGAAGCCCATTTTCATTTAGATGGGTTCGTCAGTAAGCGAAATTGGCCCATTTTGGGGAGACTCTGCATTTCGGGATCGAAAAATCTCTTCACCCTCAACGGGTGACTGTGTGATGTGCAGTGTCCAGTCACGGAATAATCTGTGCGATATTCCTTGACGCGACGGTGTCTACCGAAGTGTACGTGAAGATTTTGGAAGATGATTTCATTTCCATTATCCAAAGTGACCCTGATTTCCACAATATGTCGTTCATGGCAAACGGAACTCGACCCTATCGAAGCTGGACAGTGGAGGAGCACATTGGTGACCGCACTCTGGCTTTGGGGAACCCAGAGGGCACTGCCATTGGTCTCGATTGGCCGCCATATTCTCTGGATCTGAAAACACGCCACTAGGTTTTGTTGGGCTGTATTAAAGACAAGGTGTACAGCAATAACCCAGAACCATTGGTGAGTAGAAAACAGCCATTCAGCACGTCACCTCGTTGTATCTCCAGAACAATGTGTTGCGAATCAGCGATTTCATTGCTATGATAGTTCCTGCAACTGGTGAAATACTTTAATGGCTCACTCTTAGGGACGCACATCCGTCAGAAACTTAGTCCTCCGGTCAGAAGGAATTCTCTGTCTGCGAAATAGTAGTGATATTAGGTTTCAAGGTCCTGTCGACTAAGAAGTGTTTGGAAACGACGCAAAAAACGGAAGCAGCTGTTTCAAAGCTATCACTCCGGAATTTACCTTAGTCGATTTAATACAATCATCAAAAATTATTCGAACCGCCATCCTTTCGAGTGCGTGTCCCCTGGGCTAAACGGCCTGATCGTCTCACTCTGGCGCTGTACTTACGAGATTGTCTACAAGGCTCAACCATTTACGGCAAAACTCTTCGCGTCTTAGAGTGTAAAGTTACTTTTTAATACTCGTAAGTGACGTGAATACTTACGGCTGTGGTAAAACACGTGTAATGTATTCTACACAGAATCAAAGCAGATGTCGAATGACTGTTCTTTTATTTACTGGCTGGTAGCTCTCTACCCATACAACCATCTACGTACCATATCTAATCTTCAGCAGTTGATTCTTACAATTTTTGGTCTACTTTTTGCTCTTTTAGGTAAGGCACATACAACATTTTTACTGAAGTTCTTGGAGAGACATAAGTAGTTAGGAAGTAAGTTCACAATTAGGCAGTGCTCTCTCTCATCAAAAGTAGCAATTACTGGTGACTATCAATATGCGATGTGTCAACACTTCGCGTTTACGACGTTTTGAACTGTGCTGGGGACTGTTTGAATGAGATTTCTGAATTTCTGTGGAGGAATGCCAGACCATGAACCGAAACCAGAGAGGGGACTGATGTTGGAAGCTGTGGTCTACACTGAAGCCCCAAAAGTGCTCCATTGGGTTTTCCAAACTCTTCCTCTACTGTATGCGGTACGCACATTGAGGTGACGAAAGGCAAGGGATGGCGATACGCACATATACAGATGGAGGTGCGATCGAGTACACAGTGTCTGTAGGGGCTATACACTGTCGGTGCTGTGATTTATACTCAGGCGATTCATGTGAAAATGTGTCCGACGTGATTACTGCAGCATGACGTGAATTAACAGACTTAGAAATCGGAATGGTAGTTGGAGGTATACGTATGCGAAGTTCCAGTTTTGTTCAAAAAATGTTCATATCTGTGTGAAATCTTGTGGGACTAAACTGCTAAGGTCATCAGTCCCTAAGCTTACACACTACGTAACCTAAATTATCCGAAGGACAAACACACACGCCCATGCCCGAGGGAGGACTCGAACCTCCGCCGGGACCAGCCGTACAGTCCATGACTGCAGCGCCCTAGACCGCTCGGCTAATCCCGCGCGTAAAAGCAGTTCAAAACGATTGCGTGACATAACATTTCTTGTAGTTTTGTGATATAGCATATTTCTTGACCAATAATTTGGAATCCTCGGTTTTACATTTAGTGACATCCATAACAAAAATCCTAAAAATTGTGCAACTTCAGTTTTGCTGAAATCAGCCCACTTCCGGTTTCGCTTCCGGTCTCCAATGGTAAAAATTCGTCTGAGCATCACCAAATTAAGACACAGAATCTTCATCAGAACATGTCCTACCAACCGGTCCCTTCTTCTTATCACGTTGTGCCACAAACTTCTCTTCTCCCCAATCCTGTTCAGTACTGCCTCATTAGTTATGTGATCTACCCATCTAATCTTAAGTATTCTTCTGTAGCACCACATTTCGAATGCTTCTATTCTCTTCTTGTCCAAACTATTTATCGTCCATGTTTCACTTCTATACATGGCTACACTCCATATAAATACTTTCAGAAATGACTTCCTGACACTTAAATCTATACTCGATGTTAACAAATTTCTCTTCTTCAGAAATGCTTTCCTTGCCATAACCAGTCTACATTTTATGTCCTCTTTACTTCGATCATCATCAGTTATTTTGCTCCCCTAATAGCAACACTCCTTTACTACTTGAAGTGTCTCATTTCCTAATCTAATTCCTTCAGCATCACCCGACTTAATTCGACTACATTCCTTTATCCTCGTTTTGCTTTTGTTGATGTTCATCTTATACCCTCCTTTCAAGACACTGTCCATTCCGTTAAACTGCTCTTCCAAGTCCTTTGCTGTCTCTGACAGAATGTCATCGGAGAACCTCAAATGAATTTTAATACCTACTCCGAATTTTTCTTTTGTTCCCTTCACTGCTTGCTCAATATAGAGATTGAATAACATCGGGGAGAGGCTACAACCCTGTCTTACTCCCTTCCCAACCACTGCTTCCCTTTCATGTCCCCCGACTCTTATAACTGCCATCTGGTCTGTACAAATTGTAAATAGCCTTTCTCTCCCTGTATTTTACCCCTGCCACCCTCAGAATTTGAAAGAGAGTATTCCAGTCAACATTGTCACAAGCTTTCTTTAAGTCTACAAATTCTAGAAACGTACGATTGCCTTTCCTTAATCTAGCTTCTAAGATAAGTCGTAGGGTCAGTATTGCCCCACGTGTTCCAACGTTTCTACGGAATCCAAACTGATCTTTCCCGAGGTTGGCTTCTCTAGTTTTTCCATTCGTCTGTAAAGAATTCGCGTTAGTATTTTGCAGCCGTGACTTAACCGCACAGTAACGCTGCATGCCCTCGGGAAAAATTATGGCTGTAGTTCCCCTTGCTTTCAGCCGTTCGCAGTACCAGCACGGCAAGGCCGTTTTGGTTAGTGTTACAAGGCCAGATCAGTCAGTCATCCAGACTGTTGCCCCTGCAACTACTGAAAAGGCTGCTGCCCCTCTTCAGGAACCACACGTTTGTCTGGCCTCTCAACAGATACCCCTCCGTTGTGGTTGCACCTACGGTACGGCTACCTGTATCGCTGAGGCACGCAAGCCTCCCCACCAACGGCAAGGTCCATGGTTCATGTAACTCACACAAAAAAAATTTAAAAAGTTACTAAAATGACATATTTTCACTTTATTTGCCCTTAACAAGTTCACTTGGAGCAAACTAAACCAGGATTTTGAAAAAAAAAGTAAATGGCCCGAAGGGGTCGGTAACCCAACTATACCATTGCAGTCAATGTGCTACAAGGATTTGCACTTCAAAAATTCTTGAAAAACACAAACGCAAGCTCATAGATAACACCGACCCTGTCACTCGCACTAGTCCACTCCACGCTGGTAGACTAGCGGATGCAAATAGTTCAAGCAGGCCTACTTACTCCCGCAGGGGATGCTACACCATATTGTTAACTCACTCTAGACGAAAGATTGAAAAACACACAAACTCTTACAAAAATATAAATAGCGATACTAAAAACTAATAAATAAACAGCTAATGTTCAGATCTGTTCAGAAGCATTCGTCAGGGAACTATTGGCACTACACATTACGACAGGTAACTTTCTCCAGCCATCCACCACACCAAAACCCATCCATTGGAATCTCAAAGGGTATAACGTGATTTACCCCTGGAAAACCCTAGTTTTCAGTCACACACTGTCCAGGGGCTGCCTTCTTTGCACCATATAAGGCGTCACTTAGCACTGACTACAGAAATGTTTGGCTCCCGAGGACGTGCTCCACCATTCCTTTTAACTGCCTATGCTTAGTCGTAGTGCTACGTGGATTTCTGATTGCACTTTGGATCTCAAGAGTGATTTCTTTCATTGATTTCATACGATTGTCTACAACCACCCTTCTCAATGCTTGACATTCTCTGTCACTACATGAGGCCTACCTGGTCTCCTTTTTTTATCCGTCGTTGCTCCTATGCGTTTCCACTTCCCATTAACAACAGTCGACTTGAGCAGCTTTAAAAGGATTCTAACGACCCCGATTGGTTTGTTCCTGAGATACCATCCAATGTCTAGTCCGTGTTCGAAGTTACTGTGTTGTCTTGAACAATTCATTGGGATATTACTGCTTCTTTGCTTACAACGCGTTACTCCCCACCTTATTTTATGTACATCTCTATTGATATTTAGCGGCCAATGCTGCGTTACATGCGTGTGTCCGGATGCTTTTGATTAGACGGTGTACTTGTTACAGTGTTAGGTCAATTAAAAAAAAAGATATATTAAAACACAGAGAGATAAAACCGTACTTGAAGTATTACGAACGGAATCGAAATGAAAGCTTATGTGAAAATTGTGACCATTTAATCACAGAGGTATGAAAAGCTAAACAGTGATACAACAAAATAAAGTTCTCGTATTGCCATTCTCAAAATTTCTGTGACTTAATTTACCCAAAGAAATACTCACTATATTAACAAATGCTAAAAGTAAATCAGGCGGTAAAAGGTCACTGCATCAATTCGATGAATAGTGATAGGTGTTACCAGTGATAAGTTACATCAACGACCATGTCTTATACAACGTAATGACGCAGTCATTAAATAAAAAACCAATATCAAGCTTCTGTAAGTAATAAGCCATTCTTCTGTTTGTATCTTTAGTTAGTGTATAACTGTCTTCTTAATGTGACAGCCAGAATGGCAGACATCATAAATTTTTTAATGTTATCATAATACATGATGTCCTTACCCTTTGACATTAATAAATAAAAAGTAGGTGTAATCTCTTAGTGAATGATGTTACATGTTACTTTCATTAAAAATAGCCACAAAGTTAGTTTGAAAACAAATGAGACACTGGCAACAATAGTAAGTTGTTTGAAAATGCACTATATAAGGAAAACTTTTGACATAGTTCCAAATATGAATCATAAATGTCCCGTCCCAGAATTTCAGGTGCTAAGACCAACTGGAGACTAAAAGCAGATAAGCCTTCCCTTCTCAGATATTTTACACGCATCTTGAAACAAATGTTTTCCCCACAGCTTTTGCCACATATGCTTTCAGTACATAGCTGATAACTAATGAGGAAGTATTGAATAGGATTGGGGAGAAGAGACGTTTGTGGCACAACTTGACCAGAAGAAGGGATCGGTTGGTAGGACATGTTCTGAGGCATCAAGAGATCACCAATTTAGTATTGGAGGGCAGCGTGGAGGGTAAAAATCGTAGGGGGAGACCAAGAGATGAATACACTAAGCAGATTCAGAAGGATGTAGGTTGCAGTAGGTACTGGGAGATGAAGAAGCTTGCTCAGGATAGAGTTGCATGGAGAGCTGCATCAAACCAGTCTCAGGACTGAAGACCAACACACACACACACACACACACACACACACACACACACACACACACACGCGCTGATCATACTTCCTGCTCCCCCTGTCAGTCCACCTCATCCTCCTATCTCTATCTTTCAATCTCCTACTCCCCACTGTCTCTGTCTCTTCATCTTCTCCTCTGCCTCTTTTTGTGCATTTCCTCCACCCCCTCTCTCTGACCGTATCCTCGTTCACATCTCTCTTTGCATCTCTACCTCCCCTCTTCGTTTTCCACCTGCACGCCATCCCTTTACAATTTCCCCTGCCTCATGCATCTCCTCCTCCTCCACTCTCTCTGTCCATTTCCTCCTCCTGTTCCTCACTCTGTCCATTCCCTCCTCTATCTATCTTATGCTCATTGGCATATATAGATCATGCAATATAGTTCAATAAAGCAAGCTGATTCTATTCTCACAACACCCTTGTCACACAGAGCAGGCCACACATCAGGGGCAAGAAAACTGTTTATTTGTTTCTGACACACAGGCCGCCATGTAAAGCAGTATGACTAAACAGACCGATACTATTCCAACACCACAAACGTGTCATTTATGAACCTGGCAGGCTGGTATACTGATACAACGTGCCTGCTGTGATGGGAAGCCTGTACATGAGGGGTGTAAAAATACGTTTTTGCTCGCACCTCCTCTACTATTGGAGCTAGGAGTTTATAAGCCCCATGTGGCTGGTACTCGTGAGTCCTCCTGTTTTCGGTCCAAATTTGGTTGAATTCGACACAGGTATTTTGGAGGAGACCCCAGGCATACATACATACACTCTGCTTTAGCTATGTAAAAATCATAAGGAATATGAAGACATTTCCAAAACAGTATTTTGTTACAGTATTTTGTATGTGCATTTACAAAAGAGAACATATAAAATTTGAGGAACACTTATTTATCAAATGCATAAATGATTCTGTGTACAGTTCAAGTGTAAATGTGAAAAAAATAACATATCCATTTCTCCACTTATTATTCGTATTCTGGTGACGATTATATTTTAAAGAACAGCGTTCAGAAATGAAAAACGAGTCAAAGCATCCATCACAGAAGAAAATTATAAATTAGGAGCTACATTAATAAATAACTATGATCAGACTCCTATCAACTACTTTTGCTTCCTGAGGTGAAATTTAGTATTGTAAAGGATGCAGTAATGTCACTAATATGTGAATTTTTATCATCCTGCTCTCTTAATTTTGAAGAAACTTCCACATAAAATATCTAGTGAAAACACTGGAAACAACTGGGATAGGTTAAATATTGTCATTGAGTCTGGGTGATTTTGCATGTTAATTGTTATGATTTTTCTTACCATGAGCATTTAAATGCGTACCATACTCCATATGAAGGTATCATGAGCAATACATCAGTCTCACCCACATCTGAACATCCTCATCAGCTGAGAAATTCTCTAAACGTTACATTTTCAGGTTCCACAGAACGCTCCATTCATGGCTTTTTGTATTGTTTTTGTAGTGACATGATCGTAATACTGGGATCTCAGCAGAGTGACTTATGTTGTCCTCAGTTGTATAAATGAAGATCAATGCACCACTAACTGCAATTACATGAGCATACTCACCAAGGTGTTTCTCCAATGAGTCTGAATTACAGATACTACACACGGCTAAAAAATGAGTTTCGTAGTAATCATCGCACAAAGAGTTCTTTCCTAGACCAGATACCCTCTTCCAATAAGAAGAAATTGAGCTCCTTAACCATTTCCTTTCTAGCCTTAGGTCGAACCTGCTTTTGAACTTGTTGGGCTCTCAGTTCGCTTATCTACAGAGTCTCCGAATCTCTGTAACTATTCACAACCGATAGACTGAAGCTAGAAGACCTGCATATTCTTCGGTGCGTTTTAAACGAGTGACAATACACATATCAGAAAAAGATTGTCATCACCTTGGTTCCGAGAGTTCCGGAACCTGTACAGAAAATTGGAATAGATATCAACATAAACATCATTTCCGCCCTTTTCATTCCTCGTGGAAGCCACAACTTATATTTTGTACCACCATACAGCGAGACTTTCAGAGGTGGTGGTCCAGACTGCTGTACACACTGGTACCTCTAATACCCAGCAGCACGTCCTCTTGCATTGATGCATGCCTGTTTCCGTCGTGGCATACTATCCACAAGTTCATCGGTCCAGACTGTCCCACTCCTCAACAGCGATTCGGAGTAGATCCCTGAGTGGTTGGCGGGTCACGTCGTCCATAAAGCCCTTTTCAGACTATTCTAGGCATGTTCGATAAAGTTCATGTCCGGAGAATATTCTGACCACTCCAGTCGAGTGATGTCGTTATCCTGAGGGAAATCTTTCACAAGATGTGCACGATGGGGGCGCGAATTGTGGTCCATGAAGACGATATGGTTGCAGTGTCGGTCGGAGGATGGCATTCATGTATCGGACAGCCGTTATGGCGCCTTCCATGACCACCAGAGGCGTACGTCAGCCACACATAATGCCACCCCAAACCAGCAGAGAAACTCCATCTTGATGGACTCGCTGGATAGTGTGTCTAAGGCGTTCAGCCTGGCCGGGTTGCCTCCAAACACGTCTCCGACGATTGTCTGGTTGAAGGCATATACGACACTCATCGGTGAAGAGAACGTGATGCCAGTCCTGAGCGGTCCATTAGGCATGTTGGTGGGCCCATGTGTACCGCGCTGCATGGTGTCGCGGTTGCAAAGTTGGACCTGGCAATGGTCGGCGTGAGTGAAGTTGCTTATCACGCAGCCTACTGCGCACAGTTTGAGTCGTAACACGACTTCCTGTGGCTATACGAAAAGCAATATTCAACATGGTGGCGTTGTTGTCAGGGTTCCTCCTAGCCATAATCCGTAGGCAGCGGTCATCCACTGCAGTAGTAGTCCTTGGGCGGCCTGAGCGAGGCATGTCATTGACAGTTCCTGTCTCTCTAAGTCTCCTCCATGTCCGAACAACATCGCTTTGGTTCACTCCGAGATGCCTGGACATTTTCCTTGTTGAAAGCCGTTCCTGGCACAAAGTAACAATGCGGACGCGATCGACTAGCGGTACTGACCTTCTAGGCATGGCTGAACTACAGACAGCACAAGCCGTGTACCTCCTTGCTGGTGGAATGATTGGAACTGATCGACTGTCGGACCCCCTCCGCCTGATGGGCGCTGCTCATGGGTGGTTGCTTACGCCTTTTAGGCGGGTTTAGTGACACCTCTGAACAGTCAATGTGACTGTGTCTGTGATACAATATCCACAGTTAATGTCTATCTTCAGGAGTTCTGGGAACCGGGCTGATGCAACACTTTTTATGTGTATATATAAAAAAATGGTTCAAATGGCTCTGAGCACTATGGGACTTAACATCTATGGTCATCAGTCCCCTAGAACTTAGAACTACTTAAACCTAACTAACCTAAGGACAACACACAATACCCAGCCATCACGAGGCAGAGAAAATCCCTGACCCCGCCGGGAATCGAACCCGGGAACCCGGGCTTGGGAAGCGAGACGCTACCGCACGACCACGAGATGCGGGCTGTGTATATATAACCTTAACCCAATTTGTTAACTTACACATATCCCCGAAATGAAGAATATTACATTTCAAGATAGCTAAACTATAATATTCCACATGAGTATAGTTTCGATATTCCTCGCAACGATTTCCATTTTTGAGCATTTTCTGCAATTTTTTAATTTCGACAATCAGAATTAGGATGAAATATTCATTTAAATATAATTATTCAGCAAAAGTTATGAGTGATAACAGTGGAGTAAAGGAAATGTCGTCCTTTTCGTACTTGTTCATGAGCCACTATGGAGTTTCGGAAATACACAGGGCCAGAGGCAGGTCGTAGCGAGTGCGACTGGACAACCGTCAGCTGTCGCTAATGGGAAATTTATGTTTGGAATCTGCAAATTACGGCACTGGCCCCGAAATGAAACGTGACAACCATTCGGCCTGTAGCGAGCTGCCGATTTCACGACACGACACTGGGAGGGCAAAAATCAACACACACGCAACGTGAAATGTTAACACGCTCAAGTTCACTGCGTTACATCAATTACCCAAAAAAATCTCATAAATGATCTTTACCTGCAGTGACAATGTTCATCCTGGTTTGGATACAAACGGGTTTTCGGAATAACTGGACAATGGAATTGGTAGTATTGTGCAGTTTAGCTGATAGACGTGTTGTAACTAGTGTAGGTATGATTATGTCACCTTCATTTGGGGAAAGCAGGCTGTGAAAAGAAACTCCGTAGGAAGACAGCAAACTAGAAATACCCATGAACAACAGAGTTTTTGTTAAGACCGCTTCCAGAAATATTAAGAGATTTACTTTTTCTTTTTCTTCCCAGGTACATTTCAACAACTATGTACCATTTGCAATTGGTCTCGCTTTGTTCCTTCGACTGGATCGTTTCTGACTTGGATTTAACACAGAAGTAGCTCAACATTTGTCTGCCAGTTTGCACCTATCGTCCTCTTCCATCCATTTCGTCGTTGCAGACTGGTAACACGATATTCTGTTAGGCAGTGAAATCTTTGTTCAAACAAATCGAAAGAGATGAACTTGGAAAATAGAAAAATAACTACGTCAGCTTGGTAGACACCGAGAAAACATAATGTGAAGCAACAATAATGACATTTTGCAGGTGCTAGTGTTAAAAAACTCCACATTTATTTCGCAGATTCTGAGAAAATAACGCAACAAGAATTTCAAAATGCTACAAGATGATTGTAAGTGTAGTTTTATGGTTAAAAATAGACCTCATGATTGTTGGGATATATTTAGCAAAATGTTTCTATATTACTGCAACCATTAACTGAGTTTAACTTTGTATAAACTTTCATGAAATGTTCATAACATAAATTTTCTCCTGCGTGGTTTCATTACTAGTCGTTAGTGACAAGGAATGGAAACGAAGTGTATCCATGGGCGCTCGCTGACCAAATCCGCGTTGTAGCGTCGTGTAATATTGGAATGGTACGTTTAACATTGTGATTTGGTCCAATTCAAAATTTTCACGTTTCGATATTTGCAAAATTCTGTACCACGCAAAAAGTTCTCACACTTGTCGTGACGTTTCTTATCACTAGACCTTGCGCAAATGTTCTAGCTTCAATCTCAGACTTCTGCACAGTCTGACATCGAGTAGGGCCACTTGTCATCTCTGACTGGATTGTGACTCACCATCGGCATTCATCACTTTCGCTTCTCCGTTCAGTCACCTCACACACAATGCCTTCTATCTATGTTTCTCAAGTGCACAACTCCACAACGAAACTCGGTCACGAAATCTGGCAGAAAAAGCTAAGAATTTCTGGTGATAAGTACACCAGTGACAAGATACAATCAATAACTCCATGTTAGTGATGAAATTGGCACTGAATCAGAGTTACTAAAACCGGTCCTTCGATATTCCTTCATCAAAAAGGAGGAAATAAGTATTCCAGAATTCGCATCAAGAACTACTGCCAACATCAGTAACTTGGACGTAAATATCTCAGGTGTAGAGTAGCAGCTTAATTCGTTTAATGAAAGCAAAACCTCCAGCCCAGACCATATACGAGTTACTTTTTTTTTCAGAGTATGCTAACACAATAGCTCCGCACTTAGCAGTCTTATAAAGCCGTTCGCTCGACTAAAGCTTCGTGCCAAAAGACTGGAAAGCTGCACAGGTGACTCTACTATCATGAAAGGCAATAGGAGTAATCTCCTGATTTACAGATCCTATCACTAACGTCTATTTGCAAAAGGATTTTGGAAGATACACTATGTTCGAAAATTATGAATTACCTCAAAGGAATTGATTTATTGACAGTCAAGAGGGCTTCATAAAATATCGTTCTTGTGAAAGACAACTAAGTCTTTATTCTCGTGACGTATTGGGTGTTATCGACACGTAACATCAAATTTATTCCATATTTTTAAGTTTGCAGAACGCTTTGGACACCGTTCCTCACAAGCGGCTTTCAATCAGACTGCCTACCCATTGCCTATCGTCTCACAAGAGGACCATCAGATCTGTTATTCACGTATTTTGACGGGTCTTCGTTATGTTGTTGGGGACTCTGTCCCGAATATCTGCGTAGCGGCTTTTCATGCGACAAGAGCATTTTGAATTTTTGTTTTCCGTGAAACTTTTAGCTTGCCTGATAAAGTAAACGTCGCAATATTGGAAAATCCGTGCCGCCAGCGTTATAGCCTTGAATATTTGCCACTTTGATATGCTGGCTTTGTCGACGCATGATGAATTAAACATCGATTTTTCTCGAATACATGGGACCGTCGCATGAAAAGCCGCTAAGTAGATATTCGGCACAGAGTCCCCAACAACATAACGAAGACCCGTCAAAATACGTGAATAACAGATCTGATGGTCCCTATCTGCTTAGCGGCTTTTCATGCGACGGTCCCATGTATTCGAGAAAATCGATGTTTAATTCATCATGCGTCGACAAAGCGAGCATATCAAAGTGGCAAATATTCAAGGATATAACGCTGGCGGTACGGATTTTCCAATCTTGCGACGTTTACTTTAACAGGCAAGCTAAAAGTTTCACGGAAAACAAAAATTCAAAATGCTCTTGACTTGCTAAAGACTAATAGATAAATCGCCCCGAGGGAAGATTCTATAAAACTACATTATTTAATTGTTCATTAATTTAGTACTCTTACTTTCACAGGGATGATCAAGCACTCTTCGTTCGCTTCGAATTTAATCGAAGACATAACTTTTTCTTTTACTTAAAGGAACTTTGTTTCGTCGTAACGCTTCCAAAAAATCCGTGTGCCTTCATGGCAGAAGCTTTCATTACATGTGCTTGATGCTCTATAAAATTGTCTCGCTTGCTTCTACAAAAAATATCACCAGGAATTCTATTCTAGCATAGCAAGTGATGCAAGCGATAGCAAGTAAGACGATAGTGTAGTCTATTCTGTAACAAACGAAGTACGCATTTGAAGAAAGTTCGCAGTAGTGGTTGACATATTAACGAAACCACTACGGCTAAAAAGACTACCTTTGAATCATGTTGCATGACATACATTGTTTAATGATACTGTGTAAGTAAAATTAAAAAATAAAAGACAGAAAATCACAGGCAAGATTTGAACCCTTGCCGCCAGCGAGGTACTGTGAACCTTAACCTCTGCGCTACACTTACTTGGTCGATACAGTCCAAATATTACCATTGTAGTGAGTACGCATCAGCTTCATGTATTTTTGTCGGAGATTAGGGCACGTCACATGAAAAGTCACTAGGCAGCTATTCAAGACTAGTTCCTCTACAACATACCAAAAACATATCAAAATTCGCGATTAACGGGTCTGATGGTCCACTTGTCGGTTTTGCGGATTTCCTGTCATAAAGGTTACAGTTCGTTGTTACGGACGAAAAGTCATCGAGTAATACTGAAGTAATATCTGGTGTTCTCCACGGAACTGTTCTAGGTCCTCTGCTGTTACTGATTAATATAAACGTTTTTGGAGACAATCTGAGCAGCCCTCTCAGACTGTTTGAAGTCAGCAGAGGATCAAAACCAATTGAAAAATGATTTAGGCAACACATCTGTATGGTGCGAAACGTCGCAGTTGGCTCCAAATAATGAAATGTGTGAGGCCATCCACATGAGTAACAAAAGGAATCCTCTAAATGCTGACAGTTCAGCTAAATACCTAGCGATTACAATTACGAATAATTTAAATTGGAAAGATCACGAAGTCAGTGTTATAGGGAAGGCGAGCTGAAAACTGCATTTCATTGGCAGAATGCTTAAGAGGTTCAACAAGTCTGCTAAGGAGGTTGCCTACAGTACACTTGTCTGTTCTCCTGAGGAGTACTGTTGCACAGTGCGGGATTCGCATGAGACAGTATTTACGGTACACATCGAAAAAGTTTAATGAAGGGCAGCTCCTTTCGTATTATCGCGAAAGAGGGGAGAGAGTGGAACGAACATGATACTCGAATTGGAGAGACGGCCATTAAAACAAAGGCGTTTTTCATTTCTTTCTCCAACGTTTTCCACAGAGTGAAAGTATTTTGTTGGCGCCCACCTATATAGGGATAAATGATCATATTATTAAATGGGAGAAATAATAGCTCACATTGAAAGATTTTAGAGCTCGTTTCTCCCGCGTGCCGTTCAAAAGTGGAACAGCAGAGAAACAGCAAGATAGTGACTGGATAAACGTTCTTCCAGGCAGTTAATTGTGAATTGCAGAGTAGTAACGCATAAGTAGATGTAGATGTAGCATGTACATACGTTTTTCTAGTCCCATTGTCGGCGGCCGCAAGTCTTCAACTTCATACGATGTGTGGCGTGATACGAACAGTATCTATAGCAAACATAATAAAATCGTACGAGCTTCATTTTCACTGATTGGCCAATTTCAAACCTAGTCTCGGATTCTGCCCAAGCAAAGTATTTCTAAAGTTTCCGATACATTTTATCTGTTTTAATTAATAAAATAAAACTCGCAATACGCATTTACGTGGAACACATTATCTATACTGCGATATTTCGACACCGCACATCGACTTTGATGCTTGAAGTGTTGCAGAATGTTTCTCTCTATATCTGCATATGCATCTATAGTCCGCAGGCCAACTTGCGGTGCCTGGCGGAAGGTACATTGCGTAGCACAGTTGCTTCCCTCTTTCCTGTTACGACCGCGACTAGTTCTCAGGAAGATTTGCAATACATTATATTCGAATTTAATGAGGGATAGTTGCTACTCCCTGCAACAAACGTCGATGCTATGCAGGTCTTGCTTCATTTCCCTACAATGTTCCAGCGTTGCGACTTCTCTGTACAAGACAGTATCACTTGCAAAAAATCTCATGGAACTTCCGGCGTTATGTAGTGCGACATTTATCCACAACGTCTGGTCAACAAGGTTTGGTCTCTAAGTGCTTGAGCTAGACGTCTTTCCCGCGACTAAAGATCACTTTCTAGATGTACGTGTTTTGACTTCCTCTGTCTCTTTCCACTAGCGCAATTAGGCTCCTGAGAGATATTTACACGCAGCACGTGTACTATCAGTTAGCAACAGGCCACCAGTACGCAGAGAGAACAACGTCCCTCTGATGAACGTAATGCAGAAATACGATGGCGCACTGGTCGCCCTTACTATTATAATGTGTAATATGTTTCCCCCGAAGAGCGTAGTTTACAGACTGGTCATGCGACAGTGTCCTCAAGAGTACATTGCTATCTCAAGAACTTCCCCAATCACGATCACAGAATATGCTCCAGGAGCTCTCCAACTAGTTTGTACGACTCAGTGGCAAAAGGTAAATTAAATCAGCAGTTGATTTCGTGTGGATAGAATCGCGATCCAAATGTCACATTGTGTAAGAGAATAAATCTGTAACAGCAGTTTCCGAGAAATGTGACCAGTATATCCGCATTGTGAAATATAGAAACGTACATAATCTTCGTAGAGTTTTTGAGAGATTGTGGTACACAGTTTGTTCAACTCTAGATGAATCAAACTAATTCTTTGCATTAAACATTGAGTTATAATCGTCTAAAACCGGTATTTAGAACAAACATATTTTGTATTAGCATGGTGGAAAATATCTCCTTATACAGGGAAGACCGCAGTTTTGAGCCCAGCGCTTTAGAAAAGTATTTGGAAAAAGACTCTAGAAGCTTTGTAGTCTAGAATCTTTCATATTGCTCGCACAATACATAGAGTGTAACAAAACACACAGCTTGACAAAAAGGGGTGTTACTCAGAAAAGGAGGAGGAAACCAAATGAAACTTCACATGTTGAGAGAGTATGTGATGGTATTTCAATGATTGCAAAAATCAGATCAAATTTACAAAGAACTTCAATGACCCCGTTTATCACTATAATTTTGGGTCAGGTGCTATAAAGCAGTTTTATACTACCTTCAGGCAGGCTGGGTCACAACTGTTGTAACTCGACCTTAATATCCTGGGTGCTGGCAGTGGGACGTAGTTGGTGTCCCACTTGGTCCCACAGTTGTTGTGTCGAAAACAGATCAGGATGTCTTGCTGGACACCTCAACATCATGCAGACAGTTGGCAAATACAGATGTCTTCTGTGGAAGAGCATTCTCCTGCTTAAAAATGACACCACCATACTGTCGCAACAGAGGTAACACGCGAGGATGCAGAATGTCCATGACACACCGTAGTGCTAACAACGGTTCATCACCGAATACAATGCCGCCCCATCCATCAGTAGTACATTGTCCCCGGTCACGCCACCAGTCCAATTGCAGCCGTGTATGTTGTGATAGCGGCAGAATTCGGATGGAAGAGTCTCAATGTTGCTAGTCTCCGACGAATGCCGCGGTGTGTCACAGAATGTTTCATGGAGTGCATTTCCTGTTCTCGAATGCCAAGGGCAAAAATGAAGCGTTCACGATATGCTTGGTGCATAACATTCTACCCTCCCTCGTGATGGTCAGACGTAGCCGGCTGGTGTTGCCGAGCGGTTCTAGGCGCTTCAGTTTGGAACCGCGCGACCGCTACGGTCGCAGGTTCGAATCCTGCCTCGGGCATGGATGTGTGTGATGTCCTTAGGTTTGTTAGGTTTAAGTAGTTCTAAGTTCTAGGGGACTGATGACCTCAGGTGTTAAGTCCCATAATGCTCAGAGCGATTTGAACCATTTTTTGGTCAGACGTGGTCCACTGGAACCTTGACGACGATTATGGCTGCTCTTGTGTTCCACTAGAGTCAAATATAGGGCCACAGTCAAATATGAATGCTCCACAAATCTGGACATCACACTATTCCAGCAGCCGGACAGATGGAGACGAGGAATGATCTTCCTTTCAAACTATGTCAGGTGCCGATAACGCTGTCTCATTCCACTACGTGACATCTCTCTGTCCTTCACAGGGATCTAACAACATCTGAAGTGTTTCACGCCCATTGTATACCGTACCAAACATGGGAACAACACTAACGTTCTCTCATGTCCGATCTTTGTGTCACTGGGAATTTCAACTGTAAATCACCTTATAAATGTAAACGGGGTCCGTAGTAGGCTGCAATGCGATATTTATTTAATCGTGACGTTAGCTAATTTATACTAAGAGTCATTTCCGAGCACATTTGTAACATCTGTATTTCATTTCATTGTCAAGTCACTCTTAATTGCAAGTAAAAAGTAGCCATATTCCATCATTTCAGGAAGAAATCCATACTATAGTGACACTTTTAAGACCGTATTCTGAACTTTGCTCTATGCACAACAACACGCTGTGCCAAGAGCTTAGTTCAGGATATGATATCAAAAGGTGCCAAAAATGGTTCAAATGGCTCTGAGCACTATGGGACTTAACATCTGAGGTCATCAGTCCCCTATAACTTAGAACTACTTAAACCTAACTAACCTAAGGACATCACACACAACCATGCCCGAGGCAGGATTCGAACCTGCGACCGTAGCGGTCGCGCGGTTCCAAACTGAAGGGCCTAGAACCGCTCGGCCCCTCCGGCCGGCTCAAAAAGTGTCACTGTAGTGTGGATTCCCTCCAAAAATGATAAAATATGACTACTTTTTACTTGTAATTAAGAGTGAATTGAGAATGAAATGCAATACAGATGTTACAAATGTGCTTGGAAATGACGATTAATCGAAATTAGCTAATCGCATGATTAAATAATCATCGCATTACAGGTTACTACATTTGGAAGCTGTGGATCCACATAAATACAAAATTTTAAGTAAATCATTTACATACCCGCCAATGGCGAGCTACTGTAAGACGAGATCCGACCATTCCATGTGGTCGCGTTTTTTTTTTTTCAGTCAGAGTATACCTACAAGATTCGCTAGGTTGTAGACGTTGTCTTTTGGAACCAACTGAGCATAACCTCCGTCTAGAAATTGCATATAATAACGGTACAGAGCGTCGTAGCTACAGAGAGGAACGTCTGCCTCTAGACCATCCTTTCGTCAAGAAATTAAGTTGGTACGGCGATGAAGAGCAAGCGGAACTCTAGAGAATAGGCTAGACGGCGTTTAAGATAACAAGGCGGCGCCGACCGCGTAGTGACCTGCTTCGAAAACACTGTCGACTCCTACAAAGACGAGGGTGCGTAGACCCGTTCTCTGCCAGAGGGGTGGCCTAGATGTAGGCGTTTTCCCCTTCCAGGCACCACTTCGCCCTCCTCGATACTTCGTTGCGTCATTGGAGGGCGGATCCGTACGTGGATTCCCGCCCTCAATTTGTTCCCCCATTCTTTCTTAGTCGGTCGGCGAATTTTTGTTGCATTTTGCGTAGACAGTGCAGAGCGAAAGTCTTGACAATGAGGGAGACAGAGAGCGATGAAGACAAAGGAAACAGAAACCAAACACCTCATTTAACGAAGCTTTTAATGCATGTGAACTAATTGAGTCCCATCGTTTCCGCGGAACTAGCCGTATATAGCAGGCCTTATTGCTGTTCATTAAGAGAATTTCAGGGACGATCGATACCAAGCCGGCGCAACCTAGCAATTCCACGGGCGGCTGGCACAGCAAAGCCCGGCATTTCAGTGACGGACGCCGGTAATGGATTGCGCTGGAGACGTCAGACGGCCGCGTGCGTCCTCCTCTATGTCTGATATGTCGCAACCTCCCCTCTCCCCTCCCCCCCCCAATCCCTTCCCCGTCAAACTCAGACGCCTAGGCTCCCTCGACCTGCCAACCGTCTTTCCCAATAGCTCGCAACGCGTCCTCGTTTACCGGAAGTTTCGATCGCCGTAGTGGTACTTAGCGAACGGTTTCAGTAAAGCGGCTTGGATCCCTAGAAGCACTGCCTGCAGGAACTAGCATTCTGAGAGTCTCCTAAAGCCGCGAAGATGGAGTTCCTTGAACCGCTACTGCTCTTCCCATGCCTCAGTTTTATATCGCTGTACACATTGTAACCGCGCAGATTGCTAGACCATAAATATCTGTCACTCTTTTTGACTTTTAGATATTACTATTTTATCTCATTAAGTGTTAAATATTTTATCCCCATATACTTTCTACACCCTTGCTGCAGTGGATGCACCGGTTCCCGTGAGATCACCGCAGTTAAGCGCTGTTGGTCGTGGCCGGCACTTGGATGTGTGACCATCCAGCCGCCATGCGCTGTTGCCCTTTTTTGGGGTGCACTCAGCCTCGTGATGCCAATTGAGGAGCTACTCGACCCAATAGTTGCGGCTTCTGTCAATAATGCCATCATAACTACCGGGAGAGCGGTGTGCTGACGCCACGCCCCTCCTATCCGCATCCTCCTTGGAGGATGACATGGCGGTCGGATGGTCCCGGTAGGCCACTCGTGGTCTGAAGATGGAGTGCTTTTTTTTTTATATTTCCTACACACTTCGCCCTCTATACTAGAAGAACATGACAATTTTCTGGCTAGGTACAGAGACGGTGTTCATATCAGTTACGGTTTTCTACACCAGTATATACTGTACGATAACGTAAAACAAACATTAAACTGATCTGTGGCATAGTTTTGATCATTCTGCTTTTTAATAAAAAATTGGCCAGATTAATACCCTTAAATACTGTGAGTAGGGTGTCAAAGAGAGTTCAAGATCAGATAACGATTATACCTCCAGGTCACTTCTGGTGTTAGGTTACACAATCGGGCTTATTACTTTGTCACAGGGAACTTACATGACTCACCCCTTACCCATGGACAATCCCCACATCTTGGGCCATTGTGTGTCATGCCTTCAAGGTCACCAAACCACTGAGAGGGTTCTGGAACAAATATATCTAAATATGAGATTCATCAAATATGTGCTAATTAACATATGTCTATTGATTATTTTTATGAAAGATGCACATCTTTTTGTTCCTAATTAAGTATTGTTGTTGTTGTTGTGGTCTTCAGTCCTGAGACTGGTTTGATGCAGCTCTCCATGCTACTCTATCCTGTGCAAGCTTCTTCATCTCCCAGTACCTACTGCAACCTACATCCTTCTGAATCTGCTTAGTGTATTCATCTCTTGGTCTCCCCCTACGATTTTTACCCTCCACGCTGCCCTCCAATAAGTATTGGACACAAAATTCCTGTTTCATTGCAAATATAAATAATGAATTATCGATATTTTATAAATGATTATTGGCAAGTTTATATATTTTTCAAAAAGTTAAATAACCTTTAATAACATTCCCTTATATGAAGTTTATATTTGCAATGAAAATTGGAATTTTGTACACAGTGCGTAATTGAAAACAAGAGTACGTGCACTTCCATAAAATAATGATTCTACATGTGTTAATTAGCACACGTTTGATGACTTTTATATTAAACGGTGTATGTCTTGAATGAAAAAATGATAAAAATTTGGAAGAAGGACTGAGACGATATTCAAACTTGCAGTCCTTTGAGTGCCCAACTACCTATTTCCAAAGCTACCAGGTAAGCCATGATCATGTCCTGGAAAAAAAAGAAAATAAAAAAAAGGAATTCATTTTAAGAAACTGAGTTTACTTGCAAAACTTCAAGACCTGCTTTCTCAAGAATTTTTTAGAGTTGCATTGAATGGCTTTGTAAGACTGATATTTGAGATATGAACTTCACTTACTATGAAGATAAAAAAAATTGGAAAAATCCGGTTGATGTTTAGTCTGTTTCTAAGTGGAGTAAAGTCGGGGAAGGTGGAGGCCACTACCTTAGAACGCTGCTACGTACATACGTCGCCCACCAAAGATACCGAATTTAACCTGGTGTAAAAGCGACGTCAGAACAGTAACTACAAAGGCAGCTTCAATTAACAGCTGCATATTACAGATGTGTATTCGACCACCCAGTCCTGAGCAGATAGTTGTAGATAGTGGACATACACTCGTAGTGTGTCAGCTCTGTTGTATTACAAATCGCTGAGAGGGAACGAACTGAATGTCTCTAAAAGAAGTGTTCATGTCATTCTCCAAAATGCTTTGGAGAAGAGAAAACTATGTGCAAAGTTTGCGCCACACGCTTTGACTTATAAGCAAAAGCAACGACGTGTGGAGGCGTGGGGCGACTTTACTGAAATGAAAAACTCGTACAGCTCTTCTCTAGAAGAGATCTTCACGGGCAACGAGAACTGTTGTTGTCAGTGCGAACCAACCACAAAACGACAAAGTGCGGAGTGGGAACCGAAGAAGGTGTGAATATAACGCACGAGTTTAATAACATCCAAAAGGAGTCTGCTGAGAGTTGCAGCAGTTGCATATGATTGTGTGAGCGTTCTGACCGCTGAACTCAAGTGGGGGGAGGTGGGGGGGGGGAATATGTAGAACACCTGAAACACGAGCACCAAAGTTTTAACTTCGCTCTTTTTTATTTATGTGGTCTCGACATTTTGACGTCTGACGGGGTAGATCTCCGAAGTAATTGGATATCGGAGTATGCCCGAACATTTTGCCCGTAATAAGGCAAGGCATCATAGTGCTGAAAGAAAATTGCCAGTGTCGTACCTTGAGACTGTAGCGACACCAGCAAAATTTAGACTGACAATAGCAGGTAACGGGCTATTGTCAGCGTACTCTGACTGAAGAAGGAGTCAACAACATTCGAAGCCCATATACCAAACAAAACTACCACTTTCGATGTGCCAGTGTCTATCGAAGAACATTTCCAGTTAGAGTTAGAGTCTGACGAGTATGTGTAATTCTGTTTAATTACTTCTCCGCCGGCCAGAGTGGCCGAGCGGTTCTAGGCGCAATAGTCTGGAACCGCGCGACCGCTACTGTCGCAGGTTCCAATTCTGCCTCGGGCATGGGTGTGTGTGACGTCCTTAGGTTAGTTAGGTTTAAGTAGTTCTAAGTTCTAGGGGACTGATGACTTCAGATGTTAAGTTCCATAGTGCTCAGAGCCATTTCAACTTACTTCTCCGTTAATACTGGACAGTTTTCGAGGTTTCGTGCCACCCATTCCGTAAACTGAACCCGACATTCTGTATCGGTAAGACGTATCAAGGGAGGTGGCCCAGTGTTCTGCACACTGGTCTCTCATTCGGGAGGCCGACGGTTCAGATCGCAGTATTAACATCTAGGATTATATCTTCCGTGATTTTCCAAAACTACTCCAGGCGAACTTCGAAAACGTTCCTTTGGAAAGAATGCAGCCGAGTTCCTTCCCAATTATTTCGTAATCCGAGCTTATTCTCCATCTCTAATGACCATGCCATCGACGGGACATTAAACTCTAATATGTTGGTGGCCAAAATGCTCTCTGTTAATGTACGGCTGACCCCTGTTTCCTGCGAGATACGGCGCGTACTGCACTCTAGACTCTTATCGAACGATGTCGAAATGGTGGTTGCTGTTTCCTCATCAGTGGCGGTTTTCGATCGTTCAGCTTGCGGTTTGATAGTGACACGGCCAGTTTCACGGAATTCCGCCAGAAATTTCACCATCACACTGCGGGTAATGGGTGATCAGTCTGGTTCAAATTGGTTCAAATGGCTCTGAACACTATGGGTTTTAACATCTGTGATCAGTCCCCTAGACTTAGAACTACTTAAACCTAACTAACCTAAGGACAGCACACACATCCGTGCCCGAGGCAGGATTCGAACCTGCGACCGTAGTAACAGCGCGGTTAAGGACCGAAGCGCCTAGAACCGCTCGGCCACAAAGGCCATCTGATCACTCTGGAAGACATTAGCTGATATCCTCTGTGATAACATGAGTGCCTGTTTCCTGAGGTCCGGGCTATCTCTGTACTTCAGGTTTTTCTTAAAGCCATCAGCTTACATGCAACCTTTAAGAAAAAACATCAGTCATAGCTCGAGATTGAATAATGCTGTTCCCAGATGGAAGACGCCGTTGTGTTCATCGTGTGGTTCTGTATTTGATATATGACCCCCTTTCTATGCGAAAATTACAAATTGCATCAGATACGGCCTTCATATTCGTAAAATAGCCTCAAGTGTTTCCTCGCTCTCCAAGCAGATGGTACTTAAAATTTTTCTTTATCCATCTACATTTGTTTCAGGAGAATTGTTCAGTTCCGTATCTGTAGAGCACCCTCTACACGAAATCTCCGAAACTTCAAATTCTGAGGTAACAAATAAAAGTCACGTTGGATCATAATCATAGCTGCTGGTTGTTATGCATTACGGCAGTGGGATAATACAGCATCTCATGGAAAGAACAAATATCTAACATAGACACGAAAAAAAAAATATTCAGAGAGGATCCTCAGAACTGAGACCACTTACTCTCTTCAGCCTTACACAGGACGGTCGCCTAAGCTTTTACTTCAGATATATCCGAAACCGTTTAAGATACCGAAATTCCATTCTCACCCAGATGAATTATGAGGAAGTCCCCACTAAACGACGTACAGTCTCTTTTGAGAGCTACATTAATTGCAGAGATATCGGTTTTACCTACGCTTTCTCAAATGAAACTGTAGTAATCTCAGCTGATAGTATTGCAGTTATAAAAGAGACGAACTGAATGGCACCCCACTCTTCAAAATATTATGACTATTACTTCGATGTAATTACAGTGTCTAGAACTTAGGATAGATTATTTCTGAACATGAATTCCATTGTTATCTTAAAGCTAAGTTTGTGAGCTACTATCCAAAAAAGGAAATACGTCACGGCTGATAAGTAGAGAGTGATCCACCCCTGAGATACCGGTATAAAAGGATCACTGGCAAACATAGCTTTCATTCTGTCTGCGATGTTTACGTCTGTCGAGTGATCAATTGTTTAAAAAAATAAATGTTTTTCACAAACGAAGAGAAACTAGATATGTTGCTACTTTACGACGAATGAAGGAAGAAGGCGAAAGAAAAGATGAGTTTTACGAACGTAGCTATCTCAACAGATGCTGTGCAACAAGAAAAATATTTCAGAGAAGATGCAAAGAAATTGTGATCGGAAACGGCACTGGATTACTAGGCAGACTGGAAGGGCCAAGCTTCCAACAAGCGGAGCGGACAAAATGCACTGGTCTACGAAACGTAAGGGCGAAAGTAACTTCCACATGACACTTCATTGCCTGATAACATAGGTCGATGAAAATTGGCCTGCACATAAAAATAACTACTAGAGTATAATAAAGAAGGCTACAAACGCAATGTGTGTTGCGACGAACAGAAATAACACTTTTATTCAAAGACAATAAATGCACCGAAGTCACCGTGACTTAAAATGGTATCCTGGACATTGCAGAAGGTAGAACATGGTTCTAAACAGGGTGTGCGATTACCACGGTCGGCAATGCATGCTGGCCACAAGAGTGCTAACGAGGCTGTGCAATACGGTGTTCCCTTCGTTGAAAATGGTTCAAATGGCTCTGAGCACTACGGGACTTAACATCTGAGGTTATCAGTCACTTAGAACTACTTAAACCTAACTAACCTAACGAAATCACACAGATCCATGCCCGAGGTAGGATTCGCGACCGTAGCGGTCGTGCGGTTCCAGACTGAAGCGCCTAGAACCGCCCGGCCACAGCGGCCGGCTTCCCTTCGTCCACCAGCGATTTTGACAACTGCTGCTTGGTCGTTGGTGGATGACGACGTGATGCAAAACATCCACCAAAGGCATCACACACGTGCTCAATGGGATTTAAGGCGGGGGATCGGACAGGTCAGTTCATTCGCCAAATATCCTCTCGTTCTAAAAGCTGCTCCACCTGCGCTGTCCGACGCGGTCGCTCTTTTTCATCCATAAAATTGAAGTAAGGGCCGTAGAGACGAAAATGGCGAAGGAGTACTGTGTCAGAATAACACTGTCTGCTGAATGTACAGCACTCAAGGATTTGGAGGTCAGTGTAACCATGCGACATTAAGCCTCCCCACACTGTAACACCTAAGCCACCAAAACGATCACGTTCGGCAATGTTCCTGGGTATATTACGTGGTGTGACCTCTCGCCATATGAGTGTACGTCGAGAATCTCCATCAGGACGTACCTGCACTCATCCGAGAGGTGCACTTGATCCCACTCCTGGCTGGTCCAGTTCACACGCCCCTGCCACCATAGCAAATATTGCTGCCGACTTTCGGGTGTCCACTGCGTCACAACTTACTGATCGTCGGCAAAGAGACTCCTCCACCCCATATAGTCGCAGTGCCACTGTGGTGCCTGAGATTGCGTGCCTTGCAGTGCTGTTAAATGTTGTTGGAATTCCACCAGTTGTTTGACTTGGATCCCTTGCTACCTGTTTCATAGTGTAGCGGTTATCTGCTGCCACAGTTGATCATGGTCGATCACCTCCTCTCCTAGGGGTAGTAGCGTCTGTTGTTCGCGGAGTGCTCTCCATGAACGCCAAACAATGCAATGAGCAATGCCAAATTCCTGGGCTACACTCATCACACTTCTATACCCTTCCAATTCACCCATGATTATTTCCAGTATGAACTCATCCAGATGTTGCCTCCAGGCCATACTGTAATGAAGAACATCACCGAACTGTCCTGTAGCTGCTCGCTGAGTGACACGCACAGCTGTTTTCCGTTCCTTCAGCTGCCTCATGTTCCCGGCCAGCTCTATTTAGTGGTATAGTCGCGATGACCTAACGCCTGGTGACGTCCAACTCTCTGTGTACGACTGGAAAAGCTATGGTTACAAGCTGCCACCTTTACTTTTACACTACTGGCCACTAAAATTGCTACACCAAAAGAAATGCAGATGATAAACGGGTATTCATTGGACAAGTATACTAAAACTTACATGTGATTACATTTTCACGCAATTTGGGTGCATAGATTCTGAGAAATCAGTACGCAGAAGAACCACCTCTGGCCGTAATAACGGCCTTGATACGCCTGGGCATTCAGTCAAAGCTTGGATGGCGTGCACAGGTACAGCTGCCCATGCAGCTTCAACACGATACCACAGTTCATCAAGAGTAGTGACTGGCGTATCGTGACGAGACAGTTGCTCGGCCACCATTGTCCTGACGTTTTCAGGTGGTGAGAGATCTGGAGAATATGCTGGCCAGGGCAAAAAATGGCTCTGAGCACTATGGGACTCAACTGCTGAGGTCATTAGTCCCCTATAACTTAGAACTAGCCAAACCTAACTAACCTAAGGACATCACAAACAGCCATGCCCAAGGCAGGATTCGAACCTGCGACCGTAGCGGTCTTGCGGTTCCAGACTGCAGCGCCTTTAACCGCACGGCCACTTCGGCCGGCTGGCCAGGGCACCAGTCGAACATTTTCTGTATCCAGAAAGGGCCGTACAGGACCTGCAACATGCGGTCGTGCATTATCCAGCGGAAATGTAGGGTTTCGCAGGGATCTAATGAAGGATAGAGCCACGGATCGTAACACATGTGAAATGTGACGTCCACTGTTCAAAGTGTCATCAATGCGAACAAGAGGTGAACGAGACGTGTAACCAATGACACCCCATACCATCACGCCTGGTGATACGCCAGTGTGGTGATGACGAATACACGCTTCCAATGTGCGTTGACTGGGGTGTCGCCAAACACGGATGCGGCCATCATGATGCTGTAAACAGAGCCTGGATTAATCAGAAAAAATGAACTTTTGCCATTCGTGCACCCAGGTTCGTCGTTGAATGCACCATCGAAGGCACTCCTGTCTGTGATGCAGCGTCAAGGGTAACCACAGCCATGGTCTCCGAGCTGATGGTCGATGCTGCTGCATACGTCGTCGAACTGTTCGTGCAGATGGCTGTTGTCTTGCAAACGTCCCCATCTGTTGATTCAGGGATCGAGACGTGGTAGCACGATCCGTTGCAGCCGTGCGGATAAGATGCCTGTCATCTCGACTGCTAGTGATACGAGGCCGTTGGGATCCAGCACGGCGTTCCGTATTTTCCTCCTGAACCCACCGATTCCATATTTTGCTAACAGTCATTGGATCTCGACCAACGCGAGCAGCAATGTCGCGATACGATAAACTGCAATCGCGATAGGCTATATTCCGGCCTTTATCAAAGTCGGAAACGTGATGGTACGCATTTCTCCTCCTTACACGAGGCATCACAACAACGTTTCACCAGACAACGCCGGTCAACTGCTGTTTGTGTATGAGAAATCGGTTGGAAACTTTCCTCATGTCAGCACGTTGTGGGTGTCGCCAGCGGCGCCGACATTGTGTGAATGCTCTGAAGAGCTAATGATTTGCATATCACAGCATCTTCTTCCTGTCGGTTAAATTTCGCGTCATCTTCGTGGTGTAGCAATTTTAATGGCCTTTAGTGTATTTCCGACAAGAAATCGATATTCTAGGGAGCTGTTTCTCATAATACATATGTTATGCCCGGGCAGTCTCAGTGTGCCTTTGTACAAAGTCAGCCCACAGTTTTTCGTATTTTGTGCTTAAACAGCTTCCTTTCGTATCACATGCCGTTTCACCAGTATTTTGTGCGTGAACAGTTAGATTTTGTATCACGTGCCGCTTCACCAATGGGTTAAGCATCGGGGTTGCAAAAGACGCTTGCTGATTCTGTCACTCGGTTTTGATGCTACGTTGTCTAGCGAGAAACACAGCGGGTACAGACCTTTAGAGTACCCCAACTGTTAGACGAAACTGTTAGCGTTGCCTACAGAAACGTCCAGTTAAGCAGCTAGGGGTATGACTGTGACTTCTCAGTCACCTGGAATGAGAGTGTCCGCACGTTCCAACATTGCAGGAGTCACAACTTTACCGGTCGGCCGGCACGTGGGAAGAAGGAGAGTTTTGGGCGACCTATTGACTGACTGGTCTCCGTAGACATTCTGCAAGTGTTTATCAGTATCTTAGACGCTCCAGTTATCACCAAAAGAAACCAACTGACAGTTCTCTGGTTGGAACGCACCTCTGTTACAAACTCCATTTTGATGTCTATGTATAGCGCCGCCACTTAGGTGAACTTCGTGAGTATATACAGGGTGTTTCAGAAGTGATGGCCAGTAATTCATATGTGGAAAGTGCAGGGCAAAATTAGCTAAAAAGCTCCAATAAATACGGGTCCACAAGTGTCGAGATACAACACATTTTCTGCTGCGGTTCATCAGTGCTTAGGAACTCAAGGTAATTCTAAACGTTAAAGTAGGCGTTCGAAACGTGGTCCATGCGTCCGAATGCAACATTGAACTCGTCTCTAAAATGAGTTGCGAATCCTCTCAGGCGGTCCTCGGGAATTGTGTAAATGCTGAAAGGCTGCTTCAATCCGAAAGCGTAATTCCTCAAGAGAGTTGGCCTCGGTAGAGTAGACCAGACTTGTGACATGACCTCACACACAAAAGTCTATGGGATTTAAATCCGGACACCTTGGTGGCCGTGGTACAGGCCTTTCTCTACCTATCCAGTGTTGACAGCACGTCCGAGCTAGAAGCCGCGCACTCGGAAATGTAAATGTACTGGAGCACCGATATGCATGAACCACATGTTCAACCGTGGGTTCCGTTGGACGTCATCATGTACATCTGGCAGTACAGTCCGCAGAAACTGTATGTACTGCTGTCGGGTTAGTCTCTATGGTAGGAAGGGCGGTACAATTATGCGATCTCTGAGGAGTCCTGCCAAACGTTCAACGAGTAACGCTGCTGATGTGTGATACGTGAGTTGCATTAGGACCGACATCGGCCCAAATGTGACACTTATGGTAGTGAAAAATAACGTCACGGTAAATCCAGCCTCATCTGTATTGCTTAAAAAGAGGGGATCCAGGACACACTGTTGTTGCATCCATTGGCAGAAATACTCTCTAGGAGGGAAGTCCGAACAGCTGACGGCTTTAACTTGCAGCAGATGATACGGATAGGGTACTTGCCGATGGAAATCCGTCAGAAGATGCTGTGACTGAGGACTTGCTCTAGGGTAGCAGTCCTCCTTCTTCAAGTACTCGGACGTTCGTGTAAATCGCGTAACACCCCTTTCTCAGCATCGGGTGTTATGATCTGGGTCGATCATCCCGTACATGGTGTTCGAAACTCCCGGTTTCTCTAAGGCGCTGATGTAACCCGCTAAATGAGCGCCTGTCGGGCTGCCTGCGGGGATGAAAAGCCTCTTCATACAATCGTGCAGGCTCCAGGGCACTGCCATTCGCTTTGCCGCACATGAAGTGCATGTCAGCGTACTTTCCATTGGTGATATCTCTGTCCATAGTAGCCGGCCGATGTGGCATAGCGGTTCTACATTTACATTTATACTCCGCCAGACGTGCCACTGTCATTACCTCCCTTTCCTGTTCCAGTCGCGTATGGTTCGCGGGAAGGACGACTGCCGGAAAGCCTCCGTGCGCGCTCGAATCTCTCAAATTTTACATTCGTGATCTCCTCGGGAGGTATAAGTACGGGGAAGCAATATATTCGATACCTCATCCAGAAACGCACCCTCTCGAAACCTGGACAGCAAGCTACACCGCGATGCAGAGGGCCTCTCTTGCAGAGTTTGCCACTTGAGTTTGCTAAACATCTCCGTAACGCTATCACGGTTACCAAATAACCCTGTGACGAAACGCGCCGCTCTTCTTTGGATCTTCTCTATCTCCTCCGTCAACCCGATCTGGTACGGATCCCACACTGATGAGCAATACTCAAGTATAGGTCGAACGCGTGTTTTGTAAGCCACCTCCTTTGTTGATGGACTACATTTTCTAAGGACTCTCCCAATGAATTTCAACCTGGTACCCGTCCTACTAACAATTAATTTTATATGATCATTCCACTTCAAATCGTTCCGCACGCATACTCCCAGATATTTTACAGAAGTAACTGCTACCAGCGTTTGTTCCGATATCATATAACCATACAATGAAGGATCCTTCTTTCTATGTATTCGCAATACATTACATTTGTAATTACTCCCTGCACCAAGTGCCTATCCGCTGCAGATCTTCCTGCATTTCGCTGCAATTTTCTAATGCTGCAACTTCTCTGTATACTACAGCATCCAGGCGCTTCAATCCGGAATTGCGATGCTGCTACGGTCGCAGGTTAGAATCCTGTCTCGGGCATGTATGTGTGTGATGTCCTTAGGTTTGTTAGGTTTAAGTAGTCCTAAGTCTAGGAGAGTGATGACGCCAAATGTTAAGTCCCATAGTGCTCAGAGCCATTTGAACCATTTGGCAGCAGCAGTCGGAAGTTGTCATGCGTAAGGATAGCTTCAAATCTGCTTGCTTACGATACTCATCGCACAGCGGCTCTTTCATACACTTACAGGAGAAATTTATTCCTGTGGACGCAGCAAGACTTCAGAACATAGTAGTATATGATTGATAAAGTTCTAGTGTTAGCTTTACAAATATCGAGGAAGTTAAGTCCCGTAGTGCGTAGAGCCATTTTCTAGTGCCTTCATGTTCGTAACTCATAGTGAGGCTGGTACCGCACAGTGCACGGAGGGAGCAAGGAAAGTAGTTGCGCATTTGTAAACAAACGAATAGTCGATCCCAAACCTTGAGATACCGTAATATCCAGGGACGTTTACAGTTGGTTTCTAACACGAATTAAAGCGATACCTCAGCAACGGTTGATTTGCGGACTCATGTTTCTTGGAGACATTTAGCTACTCTAGGTGTGTACTTTCCATTAGTGAATTACTGACCATCGCTTCTGAAACACCCCTAGAAGCTGAAACGGGAATATTCCACTATGTCCCACGAGAAATTCCGAATTTTTTAACTGAAATCTGCCCGGAACACCGTTCGTATAAGGTTTTTTTTTCTTTTTTTTAAGTAATTCTCCTAAGCTACAAGAGATACTGTTACAGGATGTGAACATTACAGGACTTGCCTATACAGATGACATAGCACTAATAAGTAGTTCCAAAAGAGAATTAATCAGAATGATGCAAAATTACTACAAAATTGCTGAGAGAACAGAATTACATGGTAATGAAGAAAAGACAGAATACCTGCCCATAAGTAAGAAAACCAGAAAAGATGCACCTCTGACTGTAGATGGATTCAATTTCAAGACTGTTGACCACTTCAAGTACCTAGAAAGTCTTTTTAGTAATAACAACAGAACAGATATAGAAATAGATGCCCGTTTATCGAAAGCAAACAAGACACTTTTTAGTTTCATCAAAATTCTAAGAAAAAGATCACTTAACAGTAATTTCAAAATCCGCTTCTATCAATCGAGCATTATACCTGTGATGTTATATGGATGTGAAAAATTAATATTTAGAAAGAAAGATGAAGAAAAACTGTTAATATTCGAAAGAAATGTACTAAGGAAAATTTATGGAACTGTATATGACGAAAATAACATGGAATGGAGAATAAAAAGAAATGAAGAATTGAGAGGGCTGTACAAAAACCGTAACATCGTCGAAGTTCTCAAGAGGAGAAGGTTGAATTGGGCAGGCCATATAGCAAGAATGACAGAGAATAGACTACCTATAGTGGCATTCAGCAGAACAATAGATGGAAGGAGAGGAAGAGGGAGACCCAGAATCAGATGGCGGGATAACATTCGGGAGGACACAACTAGGATGAACAGCAACAGCAACTGGAGAAACAGCGCATTGGACAGGCAGAAGTGGAAGAGGCTCAGAGAGCAAGCGTATGGTCGATAAGGGCCTTGCCAAATGTAAAGTAAAGTAAAATAATGTAAAGTCTCCTATGTTATTATTCCATGTCCGAGAACAGTGTCCCGTGAGTTTGGCTGTACCGTTTTGCAACACTCTTTAGTATTTTTTTTTTTATGATTGTTCCGTGGGAGTATAGCGTAACATTTGTTGACCTCCGTCCCTGTGTAAGTGGCACAGAACAAGGAGTCGATAATACGACTAAGGAACACCCATCACCATTCACTGACCAGCGGCCAGTGTGGAATACAGGGTGAGTCACCTAACATTACCGCTGGATATATTTCGTAAACCACATAAAATCCTGACGAATCGATTCCACAGACCGAACGTGAGGAGAGGGGCTATTGTAACTGGTTAATACAAACCATACAAAAATGCACGGAAGTATGTTTTTTAACACAAACCTACGTTTTTTTAAATGGAACCCTGTTAGTTTGGTTAGCACATCTGAACAAATAAACAAATACGTAATCAGTGCCGTTTGTTGCATTGTAAAATGTTAATTACATCCGGTGATATTGTAACCTAAAGTTGACGCTTGAGTACCACTCCTCCGCTGTTCAATCGTGTGTATCGGAGAGCACCGAATTACGTAGGGATCCAAAGGGAACGGTGATGGACCTTAGGTACAGAAGAGACTGGAACAGCACATTACGTCCACATGCTAACACCTTTTTGTTGGTCTTTTTCACTGACGCACATGTACAGTACCATGAGGGGTGAGGTACACGTACACACGTGGTTTCCGTTTCCAATTACGGAGTGGAATAGAGTGTGTCCCGACATGTCAGGCCAATAGATGTTCAATGTGGTGGCCATCATTTGCTGCACACAATTGCAATCTCTGGCGTAATGAATGTCGTACACGCCGCAGTACATCTGGTGTAATGTCGCCGCAGGCTGCCACAATACGTTGTTTCATATCCTCTGGGGTTGTAGGCACATCACGGTACAGATTCTCTTTTAACGTACCCCACAGAAAGAAGTCCAGAGGTGTAAGATCAGGAGAACGGGCTGGCCAATTTACGCGTCCTCCATGTCCTATGAAACGCCCGTCGAACATCCTGTCAAGGGTCAGCCTAGTGTTAATTGCGGAATGTGCAGATGCACCATCATGCTGATACAACATACGTCGACGCGTTTCCAGTGGGACATTTTCGAGCAACGTTGGCAGATCATTCTGTAGAAACATGATGTATGTTGCAGCTGTTTGGGCCCCTGCAATGAAGTGAGGACCAATGAAGTGGTCGACAATGATTCCGCACCGTACGTACATTTACAGTCCACGGTCGCTGTCGCTCTGCCTGTCTGAGCCAGCGAGGATTGTCCACGGACCAGTAATGCATGTTCCGTAGATTCACTACCCCGTGGTTTGTGAAACCCGCTTCATCGGTAAACAGGTAGAACTGCAACGCATTCTCTGTTAATGCCCATTGACAGAATTGCATTCGATGATTAAAGTCATCACCATGTAATTGCTGTTGTAGCGACACATGAAACGGGTGAAAGCGGTGACGATGCAGTATGCGCATGACACTACTTTGACTCAGTCCACCGGCTCTCGCAATGTCCCGTGTACTCATGTGTGGGCTCATGGCAACAGCAGCTAACACACCAACTGCACCCGCTTCTCCTGTGACGGGCCTGTTACGGACCCGTTTGCGTGCTACGACCATACCTGTTGCATACAGTTGGTGGTAGATGTTTTGCAATGTGCGGCACGTTGGATGCCCTCTGTCCGGGTACCGTTCTGCATACACCCTGGAGGCTTCAGCTGCATTTCGTCGACACTCGCCATAGATGAGTATCATATCTGCCTTTTCAGAGTTCGAATACACAATGGTCACAGTTCCTACAACACTACACTGTCACAGACGTCTGGTAACACGGTGTACTACAGTTGGTCTGCGTGCGGAGACGAATGGAGAATAACAACATCAGCAAGCGCTACATGCGGACACTGCGACAGCTAGACCAAACCACAACAGTGCACTACAGGCACACTCGTAAACACGGTCGTCATCGTAAACATGTCCCTGCAGATGCTGCTCGCCGACCGTGGCCCGTGTTTGTTACAACACGCAACTGAACGTCTGATGTTTCAAGCGTCAACTTTAGGTTACAATATAACCGGATGTAATTAACATTTTACAATGCAACAAACGGCACTGATTACGTATTTGTTTGTATGTTCAGATGTGGTAACAAAACTAACGTGGTTCCATTTAAAAAAACGCAGGTTTGTGTTAAAAAACATACTTCCGTGCATTTTTGTATGGTTTGTATTAAACAATTACACTAGCCCCTCTCCTCACATTCGGTCTGTGGAATCGATTCGTCAGTATTTGATGTATAAAGAGCAAAGGAGAACCATCTGTGCGGAATTGCTTGCTCGTCATGTGGCTGAGGGTGACAATTTCTTGTCAAAGATTGTTACAGGCGATGAAACATGGGTTCATCACTTCGAACCTGAAACAAAACGGCAATCAATGGAGTGGCGCCACACCCACTCCCCTACCAAGAAAAAGTTTAAAGCCATCTCTCAGCCGGTAAAGTCACGGTTACAGTCTTCTGGGACACTGAAGGGGTTATTCTGTTCGATGTCCTTCCCCATGGTCAAACGATCAACTCTGAAGTGTATTGTGCTACTCTTCAGAAATTGAAGAAACGACTTCAGCGTGTTGGTAGGCACAAAAATCTGAACGAACTTGTCCTTCTTCATGACAACGCAAGACCTCACACAAGTCTTCGCACCCGAGAGGAGCTCACAAAACTTCAGTGGACTGTTCTTCCTCATGCACCCTACAGCCCCGATCTCGCACCGTCGGATTTCCATATGTTTGGCCCAATGAAGGACGCAATCCGTGGGAGGCACTACGCGGATGATGAAGAAGTTACTGATGCAGTACGACGTTGGCTCCGACATCGACCAGTGGAATGGTACCGTGCAGGCATACAGGCCCTCATTTCAAGGTGGCGTAAGGCCGTAGCATTGAATGGAGATTACCTTGATAAATAGTGTTGTGTAGCTAAAAGATTGGGGAATAACCTGGTGTATTTCAATGCTGAATAAAACAACCCCTGTTTCAGAAAAAAATGTGTTGCATTACTTATTGAACTGCCCTCGTACATTCAGCGGTAACGTTAGGTGACTCACCCTGTCTATGTAGATGGTGCAACGGAAGCTCGCTACGATGTGTCAAGCACGCGATCGGTGGAACGAAGTGTGCGATCAGCAAGCGCGACGGCGGACCAGTCCTTATGTAAATAGGAAGAGAAAAAAGCGCCTGAATTTAAATTGGGAAATAAGCGGGACGTTTGGCGCTACTCACTGCCTCCTGCGGAGCGCCGGCTCCTCCGCAGCCAGCCGGCGGCTGCTTCCGGCCTCTGCCGCCGTGGCGCTGCGAGCGGGGCCCGCCTGCTACGCCGCGCGACGGCAAACCGACACAAGGACTGGAAAGAATCGCAAATATTTAAATAGCCGGTATTTTCAATTCCGCGGCGACGCGGTCCGTTCTGTGGCGCGCACACTCTGTCCGGAGTCTCGCTGTGTGTGTGTGTGTGTGTGTGTGTGTAAGTGGTGGGACGGGGGTGAGGTTGAAGGGTAGGGGGCGGCGCACATGCTGGAAGAGGCATGGAGATGGCGCTGTGCAGCGAGATATACGCTGGCCCGGGAATGGTAATAGGATGCATTCCTCGCGGCCAGCCGGCGTCCAGGGCACAGTGTCCGGCAGATTGCGTTTCGCGATGGCGGCCAACGACGTTAGCTGGCAGCCGGGTAGGCGCGGCTTGGAGACCGGGTCGTGTGCGCGGCGTAACACAGTACATGTCTCGACGTTCCTTCAAAACCTTCTCCAGGTACGAGGGTCACTCCAAAAGAAATGCACACTATTTTTGTAAAAATACAGTTTTCATTCTGCATGTGTAAAAGTTTTACAGTGTGTAGATACATCCTTCCCGCTTGTTTTCAAACTTAGTTCAACCTGTTCCCGTGAGTGTCACCGTCACAGCATGTCTTCAAGATGGCTGCTACATTCGACGTTCGTCAGAAGCAACGCTCTGTCACAGAATTCCAGTGCTGTGAAAACGAGACAGTGGGGAACATTCACAAGAGGTTGAAAAAGGTGTATGGAGATGCTGCTGTCGATCGCAGTACAGTTAGTTGGTTGTTGGTTGGTTGGTTTGGGGAAGGAGACCAGACAGCGTGGTCATCGGTCTCATCGGATTAGGGAAGGATTGGGAAGGAAGTCGGCCGTGCCCTGTCAGAGGAACCATCCCGGCATTTGCCTGGAGTGATTTAGGGAAATCACGGAAAACCTAAATCAGGATGGCCGGACGCGGGATTGAACCGTCGTCCTCCCGAATGCGAGTCCAGTGTCTAACCACTGCGCCACCCCGCTCGGTCAGAACAGTTACTAGGTGGTTACGTGATGAAAGCGGGCACGGCAATATTGAGGATTGTCCTCGCACCGGCAGGCCTCATACTGCACACACTCCAGACAATGTGCAGAGAGTTAACGAATTGGTGACTCGTGACAGACGTATCACAGTAAACGAACTGTCACGCTACGTTGGGATAGGGGAAGGAAGTGTTTGCAGATTACTGAAAGTGTTGGCGTTAAAAAAGGTTTTTGCCAGGTGGGTTCAAAAATGATTCAAATGGCACTGAGCACTATGGGACTTAACTTCTGAGGTCATCAGCCCCCTAGAACTTAGAAATACTTCAGCCTAACTAACCTAAGGACATCACACACATCCATGCCCGAGGCAGGATTGGAACCTGCGACCGTAACGGTCGCGCGGTTCCAGACTGTAGCGCCTAGTACCGCGCGGTCACTCCGGCCGGCCAGGTGCGTTCCCAGGATGTTGACAGTGGCTCACAAAGAAACAAGAAAAACGGTATGCTGCGAACTTTTGGAACAGTACGAGAATAGTGGAGATGAATTTCTTGGAAGAACTGTGACATACGATGAAACATGGAGCCATCATTTTTCACCAGACACGAAGAGGCAATCAATGGAGTGGCATCATGCAAATTCACCCAAGAAGAAAAAAATCAAAACCACACCTTCTGCTGGAAAATTTATGGCTACGGTGTTTTACGTTTCCGAAGGACTCTTGCTTGTGGAGACATCATGCCAAGTGGAACCACCATAAATTCTGATGCATATGTGATGACACTGAAGAAATTTCACGCTCGACTGAGTCGTGTTATCGGCAAAAGCAGGATGTTTTGCTGTAGCACTACAATGCACGGCCACATTTCAGTCAAAAAACCATGGAAGCGATCAGAAAACTCGGATGGACAACACTGAAACACCCGCCTTACAGTCCTGGCCTGGCTCCGTGTGACTATCATCTCTTTGGGAAACTGAAAGACTCTCTTCGTGGAACAATGTTTGAAGATGATGGCTCCCTTGTGCACGCTGACAAAAAATGTCTCCAACAGGTTGGTCCAGAATTTTACCGTGCGGGTATACAGGCGCTGGTTCCAAGATGGCGTAAGGCAGTTGAGAGGGATGGAAATTATGTGGAGAAATGAAAATATTGTTCCTAAAGGATGTATCTACACACTGTAAAACTTTCAAACATGTAGAATAAAAGATGGATTTAAAACAAAATAGTGTCCATTTCTTTTGGAGTGACCTCGTATAAACGAGGGATCGCCTGCACTTGTCTACAATGCAACTCCATCAAAAAATACTCGGCCCTATACAATTTCTTTTCGGAAGTATTGGATGCCTTCAATTCACTGGAGGACTACATTAAGCTAAACAAGCAATCGTTATGGCATACATCTATAAACTGCCTCGGAAATCCTAAATGTTCTGGACATCACGAAAATTATCATAATGAAGGTTCTTTGTTAAAAACGCTGTAGAAAGAGAACCATTGCTCAGAATGACGTCAAATTTCAACTGCGGTGCGGAGGTCATGGAGCAAAAAAATAATAACGAAAATCTGACCCATAATTGGAGCTGTAAGCGTCAGAATATACACACCAACAGGTGGGCGGCACACGGCTGTTAGTCAGTTTGTGTCCGAGGCGCCAAACATCAAAGAATCGCCCGCTGCTGTTAAACCTCTTTTACAGGAACGGTGACTGTGCGCCAGTAGTCCTGAAGATGTTCCGAATACTCAGTGGTATGAAAAAATGCGTTGCTCCGATGTCTGATAAGGGTCTGGAGCTATTGATTACAAAATTTGAAAAGAAATTTTGTTTTGAAATGCCACGTGGTAGAGGGAGGAAGGCAACTGATCCGACGACTGTCACAGATGTGGCCACAGAATTGCAGGAGGGGTCGAGCAGTGGTGAGCAAACGTGCAGTGCAAGGGGAAATGTCCGAACGTTGGACGTGCGTGAGCACTTTGTATAAAATCCTACGAAACATCCTACATTGATAACCAAATAAAATCATCCATGTGCACGAGATGCTACCTGTTGATCTGCCAGCGAGACAAACGTTCGCTCCGGAATTTCTTGCTCGCGTGGAAGGAGACAATGAATAACCATGGAACATGCTGTCCACAGTCGAAGGCCATTTCCATCTCCATGGACATATCAACACGCAGAATTGCGGAATATGAGCGACGGAAAATCAGCACGCACATCAACCGGTATCATTGCATTCTGCAAAGGTGACTGTGAGGTGATGGTATTGTCACTGATAAGAGCTTTCAGAGTCTTTTGCGCACGAACGTCAGTCCCACACTTCAACAGCATGCATGCGATGCAGGATCATTTCTATGCTAGATGCCACTCCTCCGCACATTGGGCAGCCAGTGAAGCGGTTGCTGCAGAGGCATTTGGGAAATGCCAGAATTATCAGCCGTCATTTCTCCACAGCCTGACCGTCCAGGTCACCTGGTCTTAATCCGTGTGTCTTCTGGTTGTGGGGCTATCTGAAACATGTTGTGTTCAGTGCTCTAATTACGAACCTGGCGCACTTGAAGGCTCGCATTGGGCAACACATTCTGAACGTCACCCCCGAGACAAACTGATCTGTTGTGTAACATGCTGTTTCTCGATTTGAGATTGTGCCACGAAACGGCAGACAGAATAGCGAACATGTCTACCGCCCGTAGGATATTAATTAGATACCGATCTCGTTTTCGTTTTTATGCAGGTTTTGGCCCTAGTAGAATTAAACGTCGATATCGTTTTGCTTTCTATGGGGTTTTCGGCATCAGAAAAATTAAAGTGCCTAACTTTTGCAGTCATGCACATTGAATGGAACGGATGGTGTCATGTGGAACTTAACCCACCGCCGCCGTATTGCGACTCGTCTGACATTTGTAGCCGGCTCCATTTGTGTTAAAAGCCTTACAGTGCCACGTAAATGTGAATTTTTTTCTTTCATGACGTTTCCCCTGTGTTAACAATATGCTGTTCAAATTTTACGTCATACTGAGCAGTGATTTTCTTTCTACAGCTTTTTCAATCTGGAAGCCCCCCGACCGTGCGTGCCGGAGTACATCTTGCACCACAACGAGTCATTTCCTTTCCCGCTCCACCGCAATCAGTGCGAGGGGAAAACGACTGTCTATGTGCCTCCGTACGAGTCGGTCCTAATTTCTCTTATCTTTGTGGCCCATAGGCGAAATTTACGTTGCCGATAGTAGAATCGTTGTACAGTCAGCCTCAACTGTCGGTTCCCTAAATTTTCTCAATAGAACGTTGCTTTCTTTCCAGGGTTTCCCACTAGACTTCACAAAGCATCTCTTTAACACTCGCGTGTTGTTCGAACCTATCGGTAGCATATCTGACCCCGTGCGTCTGAACTACTTAGATGTGTCCAGAATGAGATTTTCACTCTGCAGCGGAGTCAAAATCTCATTCTGGAAACATCCCCTAGGCTGTGGCTAAGCCATGTCTCCGCAATATCCTTTCTTTCAGGAGTGATAGTTCTGCAAAGTTTGCAGGAGAGCTTCTGTAAAGTTTGGAAGGTAGGAGACGAGGTACTGGCAGAAGTAAAGCTGTGAGTACCGGGCGTGAGTCGTGCTTCGGTAGCTCATATAGTAGAGCACTTGCCCGCGAAAGGCAAAGGTCCCAAGTTCGAGTCTCGGTCGGGCACACAGTTTTAATCTGCCACGAAGTTTCATACTTAGATGTATATTAAACGCCTGGTTAAATCCGCAGGACAGAACAGGTAGCTGGAATTGTGGAAAGGGGCCAAACATGAGCGGCTGTCAGTTACACTCGAACACATGTAACTTTATTTGGTTGCCCAAACATTACAGCGCAAATTTCCGAGCTTAACTATTGACCGAATATGTCACACAATATTATGGCTTAAGGACACAACCTCTTTAATTTTTAAAACGGCTGAGGGCCCATGATTTAAAACACAACTACAATAAATTTTGAAAAGGCAAAAAGCGCAAGGTTTTACCCTTAAATAATATATAAATGAGGCTGAAGGCCCAAACGATCTAAGACTTCACAAGTAAGGAATTTCAATTTTAAAACGGCTCAAGGCCCATGATTGAAAAATACAAATCCAAGAAATTTTCAAGAGGCAGAAGGAACAAAGCTTCATCCAGAAAAAATATTTTAAATGAGGCTGAAGACCCAAATAATGCAAGACTTAACAAGTAAGGAACTTTCAATTTTAAAAAGGCTGAAGGCCCATTACTTAAAACCCAACTAAAAGCACATATATTCAAACCATCGGCTATGAGCCATTAAAACACACACCAAACAGCAATAAGAAAAGGCAGTACAGCCAGCGGCGCTCAGAAGTTTCCAGGGGTCGGTCTGCACTTGAAATATTAACATTCGCTTAGGGGAGACAGGTAGTCGACCCAACTATACCCGATCCGCCGGCAACCCAACCAAGAGATAGTCAACGGACCCATCGCCAAGACGACTTGCTTTCTACCCGACCAGTGCACGAGGAACTCCAAAGCCAAAACGTAAAAGGCGTAGCCACCCACAACCAAGTATGCATAAGCTGTCAAAACTACACGCACGTGTTGGACAGCGACAACACGGTGAGGAAATGACACTGCCTGAATTTTACGTCAGTGACCAGGGCAGGTAACCGGAACGCTATCGGCCCCAAGGCATAAAATTCTGCTGGTGTACTTGGACATCAAATAACCAAAATACTAAATTTTTAAGGCTTTCGTGGCCACTTGTTGACAAACTGCCTATTGACGTCTGTCTCGGGTTCTTCGGCCGACGTTCATCTAATGATTTTTCTGACGTTTCGCCAGCACGAGTGGCTGGCATTGTCAAAGCTTCATCCTCCATTGCCGGTGGTGAACTGGAGGCGAGCTCGCGGCCGCAGACTATATGTACCTGACGCGCCAACGTCCGAGGGCTTCTCCGCGGTCATTTCCGGTGCGGTTTTCCTCTTGCTACCTCCGACGGTCGTTCGCTGCAGTACGGGAAGCCAGGATCCGTTTACCTTAAGGCTTTCCTCTTTCTTGTTGAAACTGTTCGCGTGTTTTTGTATTTCTACAGCTTCTCTGAACAAGCACGTGTGATAGTGCTTCTCTACAGCCAGAACTTCCGTATCGGCGAATTTTATTACTTGGTCGGTCTCATTCAGTGCGTGCTCTGCCACGGCCGATTTCTCCACATGCCCCAACCTGCAATGTCGATTATGCTCTTTGATCCTTGTGTTAAAGGATCGTCCAGTCATTCCGACATAAACTTTTCCGCATGTGCAAGGTATACGGTATATTCCCGACATTGCAAGTGGGTCTCTTTTCTCCTTCGAAGAATTAAATCACCAGTCAACTCTGATGTCCTGGGTCGGTGAGCCACAAACCTCGTAGCAATCGGAACAGATCCCACACACTCCGACACTGCATAGAGACCGTCAGCGGGCCCGGCCCACTGCGCCGCGCGGAGATTTCCTGGCTGATCCACACCAACCAACCGACTGCCGCACACCGGCAATAAGCACCAGACCAAAGATAGTGGAAGGTGAGAAAATCGATACACACCGCTGCTGCCACACGAATAAAGAGGAAGAACCACGGCGCAACGGCAATAACGGCTGGAAAACAAACCCAGAGTAACATTCAAGGTTTAAACCAACGCATAAGCCTGGGCCATCACGGCTCAGTATTCTTTTAATCTTACCTACATCTACATCTACATCTACATTTATACTCCGCAAGCCACCCAACGGTGTGTGGCGGAGGGCACTTTACGTGCCACTGTCATTACCTCCCTTTCCTGTTCGTCACGTATGGTTCGCGGGAAAAACGACTGTCTGAAAGCCTCCGTGCGCGCTCTAATCTCTCTAATTTTACATTCGTGATCTCCTCGGGAGGTATAAGTAGGGGGAAGCAATTTATTCGATACCTCATCCAGAAACGCACCCTCTCGAAACCTGGCAACCGAGCAAGGTGGCGCAGTGGTTAGCACACTGGACTCGCATTCGGGAGGACGCCGGTTCAATCCCGTCTCCGGCCATCCTGATTTAGGTTTTCCGTGATTTCCCTAAATCGCTTCAGGCAAATGCCGGGATGGTTCCTTTGAAAGGGCACGGCCGATTTCCTTTCCCATCCTTCCCTCACCCGAGCTTGCGCTCCGTCTCTAATGACCTCGTTGTCGACGGGACGTTAAACACTAATCTCATCCTCCTCCTCGAAACCTGGCGAGCAACCTACACCGCGATGCAGAGCGCCTCTCTTGCAGAGTCTGCCACTTGAGTTTGTTAAACATCTCCGTAACGCTATCACGGTTACCAAATAACCCTGTGACGAAACGCGCCGCTCTTCTTTGGATCTTCTCTATCTCCTCCGCAACCCGATCTGGTACGGATCCCACACTGATGCGCAATACTCAAGTATAGGTTGAACGAGTGTTTTGTAAGCCACCTCCTTTGTTGATGGACTACATTTTCTAAGGACTCTCCCAATGAATCTCAACCTGGTACCCGCCTTACCAACAATTAATTTTATATGATCATTCCACTTCAAATCGTTCCGCACGCATACTCCCAGATATTTTACAGAAGTAACTGCTACCAGTGTTTGTTCCGCTATCATATAATCATACAATAAAGGATCCTTCTTTCTATGTATTTGCAATACATTACATTTGTCTATGTTAAGGGTCAGTTGGCACTCCCTGCACCAAGTGCCTATCCGCTGCAGATCTTCCTGCATTTCGCTACAATTTTCTAATGCTGCAACTTCTCTGTATATTACAGCATCATCCGCGAAAAGCCGCATGGAACTTCCGACACTATCTACTAGGTCATTTATATATATTGTGAAAAGCAATGGTCCCATAACACTCCCCTGTGGCACGCCAGAGGTTACTTTAACGTCTGTAGACGTCTCTCCATTGATAACAACATTCTGTGTTCTGTTTGCAAAAAACTCTTCAATCCAGCCACACAGCTGGTATGATATTTCGTAGGCTCTTATTTTGTTTATCAGGCGACAGTGCGGAACTGTATCAAACGGCTTCCGGAAGTCAAGAAAAATAGCATCTACCTGGGAGCCAGTGGGGATCTCAAACACCAGAGCAGTATTCAAGAACGGGTCTCACAGGTATTCTACACGCCGTCTCCTTTACAGATGAGCCACATATTCCCACAATTCTCCCAGTAAACCGAAGTCGACTATTCGCTTCCATAGTACAATCCTTACACTCTGGTTCCGTGTCATATCGCTTTGCACCGTTACGCCCAGACACTCAATCAACCTGACTGTGGCACGCAGCAAACTGCTAATGCTGTATTAGAAAATTACGGGATTGTTATTCCCAGCCATTTGCATTAATTCGCATATTTGTTCGTTAATAATTTGCTGCCATTCATTACAACAACTAGAAATTTAGCCCAAGTCATCTGGTATCCGCCCAAAGTGATTCAACGACGTCACCTTACTGTACACCGCAGCACCGTCAGCCAACTCCAGGTGACTGCCGCTCACCCTGTCCATTGGATCATTTATGTATACAGAGAATAGCAGCGGTCGTATCACATATCCCTGGGACACTGTCTTGTCTCTGATGAACACACGCCGTCGACGATAACCTACTGAGGTCTACACTTATGCTCATAAATTACGGATAATGCTGATTCACGGTGAAACAACGCTCTGGTGGACGGTTTGCGGTTTCAATCACCTCGGGGTTTAACCATGCGGTGCATTTGACCTGCGGTCGTCGCACGGTGGCGCTGGAAGCAGTCCATATAGGCAGAGGTGTGTTGCTGCAAGTCACAGTACGGTGCAGCGACTAAGTGTGCAGACGTTTTCAGACGGGCTAATGGCGACTGCGTGTTTACAATGGCTCAAAGAACACATATTGTTGACGTTATGAGGGGTAGAATACTAGGGAGACTGGAGGTTGGTCAAGAACTGCAGGTCGTAGCACTAGCCCTCCGTGTGCCACAAAGTGTGATCTCAACATTATGGCAACGATTCCAGCAGACAGGAAACGTGTCCAGGTGCTACAGCACGGGATGTCCACAGTGTACAACACCACAACAAGACCGATATCTCACCTTCAGTGCTCGCAGACGGCCATGGAGTACTGCAAGTTGCCTTGCTCGAGACCTTACCGTAGCCACTGGAATAGTTGCCTCCAGAGAGACAGTCTACAGACGACTGAACAGACATGCTTTATTCGCCCGGAGACCTGCAAGGTGCATTCCACTGACCCCTGGTCACAGTAGACCCCGTAAAGCCTGGTGTCAAGAACACAGAACATGGTCATTGGAACAATGGTCCCAGGTTATATTAATGGACGAGTCCAAGTGTAGTCTGAACAGTGATTCTCGCCGGGTTTTCATCTGGCGTGAACCAGGAACCAGATACCAACCCCTTAGTGTTCTTGAAAGGGACCTGTATGTAGGTCGTGGTTTGGTGGTGTGGCGTGGGATTGTGATTTGTGCACGTACACCCTCGCGTCTTTGACAGAGGAACTGTAACAGGTCAGGTGTATCGGGACGTCCTTTCGCACCAGTATGTCCGCCTTTTCAGAGGTGCAGTGGGTCCCAACTTCCTCCTGATGGATGATAACGCACAGCCCCACCGAACTGCCATCGTGGAGGAGTACCTTGAAACAGATGGTATCAGGCGAATGGAGTGGCCTGCCTGTTCCCCAGACCTAAACCCCATCGAGCACGTCTGGGATGCTCTCGCTGGGCGTATCGCTGCACGTCTTCAAACCTCAACAACACTTCAGGAGCGCCGACAGGCACTGGTGCAAGAATGGGAGGCTATATCCGAGCAGGTGCTCGACCACATGTGCCAGAGTATGCCAACCCGTTGTGCGGCCTGTGCGTGTGCATGGTGATCATATCCCACACTGATGTCGGGGTACATGCGCAGGAAACAGTGGCGTTTTGTAGCACATGTGTTTCGGGACGGTTTTCTCAACTTATCACCAATACCGTGTCGTGGATCTGTGTAGTGTGTGTTGCCTGTGTGCCTATGCTATTATCGACAGTTTTGTGTAGTGCCATGTTGTGTGGCATCACATTGTGCAATTATCCTTAATTTATGAGCATTAGTCTATTAGCTACTTAAGATGTCTTAGATGCACTCACACATCTGAGAACTTACGCCTTATCCCCGTAGGAAGTCCTTCCATTACAATTCAATTTACCGATGCAAGTGAACGAACTTTATCTCTTCAAATGAGTTCTGTAACGCCTCTGCACTCAAAACAACTCTAAGATCATCCGAAAACCCCGATTTTGCTACAGTGTGTTACTTATCCCCATCGTACTTGGAAGAAGACATTTTGGATTCTTTGGTCTCCCACGGGTCTTCCGTACATGAACCTTTCCTTGCTATAAGTAGATCCGTCGAATGCTTTCCGTGATTCTACTTTTTAATAGAGCTGCCTGCACCAGTGGCGCCCCTCATTGGCATTTGACTAGTTTACTAGATGTTTGTCAACACTTCCATGAAGCTCTCATATATGCAGATGTCGCCACAGGGAATACGTTGAGACTGTATTTTAAAGACACTTCGTAAACTCCAATGCTGCCAGGAAACTTGGTATAGTAACTGAATATATTTGCAAATTTTGTCACTTAAGGACCATATAAGTGAGAATCGGAAATTTGCATTGATTATTAAGTCTACAATTCAAGGTGATGGTAGACCAGCACGACATATTAGTTTTTGAAACAATTTTTTCTACTTCACTCACTTATTACTATCACTTATTACCATGACGGGTTTAGGCAGCATTCTGTCTTCATCAGCTGCATTACAGTTACATGTACTTACCCCGAAGTCTGATGAGGACTATTTTCTGTTCGTTCCAGTATATTATATACTGAAATTTACCACTTTTGTTGGAAATTTATTTTTCTTGCACACAGAGCACAGTAATACGCTCAACACCATCCATTAGCACTTTCACATTCAGATATTTAAATTAATGAAAGGAAATGAAATGTAAACATGAGTATGTGAAAGAGTTATGTGATGGTTCTGTGTGTATTACTGTGTTCTGTGTGCCAGATAAATAGATTTCCAACAAAAATGGAAAAAATTTCGGTGCAGAACATCACTGGCATACCCAGAAAATACTCCCAATCGCTCTTCAGATTAATGTAACTGTTATGCACCTGATGATGGTAGTACGCTGCCGCAAGGCGTCATGCTAATAAATATTAGTAAAATGTGACAGAAAAAGTAAAAATTATTTCGTAAGTTTATAATACAGTTGCTGACCTTAATCAACTTCTTACAACACGGATAAATTTAGGTTAAAAAGTAAATGTATCAGAGCAAATGGAACGGTTTGGCGTTACAGACCTTCCACTGGCCTTCGCCATGACAGACTAAACCAGGACGAGCAAGATAAGCGATACGGGTACATTTGATCGTAACCATATCGTAGGTTTAGAGGTGATGTTTCTTGTGAGATTGACTCTTCACATTACAAAGTATCTGTGGTGTCACGGCCAGACACCACACTTGCTAGGTGGTAGCCTTTAAATCGGCCGCAGTCCGTTAGTATACGTCGGACCCGCGTGTCGCCACTATCAGTGATTGCAGCCGAGCGCCGCACACGGCAGGTCTAGTCTAGAGAGACTCCCTAGCACTCGCCCCAGTTGTCCAGCCGACTTTGCTAGCGATGGTTCACTGTCTACATACGCTACGTCATTTGCTACAACCTAGCAAGACGCCATTTTCAGTTACTATAATTACTATCTTCAAGAATGTATTCTGAACAGGTAATATTGTGAATCATGTATCGTCAAGACTGACGTTCATCATTAGTGGATTTAAGTTAAGTATCTAACTAATTACGCCCGCTTTCTGAATTCTCATTCCTTGTCATGTTCCAGACCTCACGTCAGTATAATTCTTCCCTCCTCACGCCAGCCTGCGTGAGCTAAAACGCGTGCATTTCGGCCTCCACTCGTAACACGGTGTTGGTATCAGCGATGTACCTACCGCCTGTAACTTCAGTCTAGGATAAACATCGTTACCAGAGTCCATTTCCGTGGACTGAAACGAGTCGATAACGGAAGTTGCCGTCGACTTATACAGATTATGAGAACGCATTGGCGGGTCGAATTGGAGAAAATAAGTCACAAACTCAATAGCGGATAAAACCAGCTGATGGGCAGCCATAACTCCTCTTAATTAGCAATGTCATCGGCAGCACGCATACTGTATTGTGCACGAAAGGAGGAAAGATCCATACTATCTCCCTTAATAGAGTGTTAGTTTAAAGGTACATTATGGAGTACACGTAAAACAGCTAATGGTAATAATGATATGGAAATAAGCTCCGATTCTGACGAATCGTGTAGCATCAAATAGGTCAGAGACTGAACATTTATTGTGGTTGGAAAATTTCCCATTGTGGGAAAGGACCACTGAGAAGCATGTCGTGAACTACGATTCTGTACCCATTTCTATTCCTCCGATTACAGCGCCATCTGTGACCAAACGAAGAAAATCTTTCAGAGACAACGTATGTAGATTTTCCCATAGAATCATAATTTGCAATAAAAAATAGGAATTTCCACTGAAGATTTCAAAATTGCACCCTGCCACCCACGCACGGGGTGGGGTGCGGAGGTCGAGTGTGATGTCGTTGGATGTCCCTCTCCGAGACAAACAAACTGAGAGTATAACATCTTTTGATCCGATGTTCAGTTTTTGAGATAATTCAATGTCTTCGGTTAAAATGAACACCTTGTGAATTGTAAGATTATAGCACCCCTTCAGGTAGGGATGGAAGCGGGAGTTGGATCTCTGGAGGGTCTGGAACAGTTCATCCAAGTGATTCATAGTACAAAACGTACTGCGCTGTATAGGTACCACGCTGAGGATCGGATGTGAGTGTGATGTCCAGGAGAAACTTCAGCCTAACTCGGTACACAAACGAGTTATTAACCGGAAAAAATACCGTGAACTTAATACTGATCCTGAGGTTCGGAGTGGGGCTGAATGGGATATGAGATGTAAATGTATAAAATTCGCCTATACAGAGGGGTTTATGAACTGGTGTTCGCAAAAGTAGGGATGTGTTCCTGACACCAAAAAGTTACAACAGCCCATATGAACAAGGATCCGAAGATCCTCCGTTAGCGACTTACGAGAAAGAGTTCCCTGTAGTGAGCCGTTACGATTGGACGCACTCAAGACGATCATTTTTAATTCCATACTTAGCTTTTGTTTTTGATTTGTCCGATCGTCCTTTGTTTAGCAGCACGGTGTGACGTGGACTCATTCATCAGTCCCTTTTCATTCCCACAATGGCTTATGGGGCAAACATACTTCCTATTTCTCAGAAATAAAGTGTATCATATGTCTGCTACTGTTCCTCCATACCTCCAACGGATATGTTGTATGCAGGACTGTTCTCCAGCACGCCTTACTCTAAAAGATCGCCGGTATCCCGACGGCTTCCGAATCTATGCATTGCTCGAGGTGATCCATTGCATCGCCTGCCCCATCACCAGATTTGAATCCAAAGGATTTTTACTTCTGGGGACATGTCGATTCCTTAGTGTACTGAACTTATTTACCTAATGTTCATCTTCTTAGGGAGCGTAATCGACCAGACACAACGAACTTCAGGTATTTTCAACAGGATACAGGGAAGTATAGGACGCAGGCTAAGGGAGTCATCGATGCAGGATTAGTTTAGTTCGAGAAATTTTTGTAAATGTAAATGTAAATTTGTTAAATGTATCACACGTAATACACTATAAAAAACGACGCACCAGAAAGGAAGTATCCGAATGGGATGGAAATCGGTAAATGTGATGTGCGTATACAGAAAAACAGATGACTACAATTTCAGAAAAATTGAGTGATTCATTCATGAGAAAGAGCGTGAGAAACTGAGCAAGCCTATAACGCGTGGTCCACCTCTGGCCCACATGCAAGCAGTTTCTCGGCTTGGTTTTGGTTGATGAACTTGTTGGGTGTCCTCCTGAGAGAAGAAAAAAGCAATATTTTGAATGTATTAGAGGAAGCAGAAATTCTTAGACATAAAAGAGAATATGCACAGTTCACGTTGAATAACCAATTAGAATTAAAACACCATAGCATTCTGGAAAATTTTGTTTGTTTACACGATTAGGTATTAGTACGTAATGAAATTCTGTATTAGCCTCGTTTATAAAGGTAGCGAAATCTACATAGTGCCGCGACTGATACTTTTAACAGTGATAACTTTTATCGCTAATTCCGGTCCTTTAAAAACTTTTTGCGTCATATCATTATAAGATACTATAAAATATTTTTCTTTTTTGCTTTTTAGGTGCAGTCAGATTTTAAAACGTGGTTATGTAATCGCAAATTTCACTTATCAGCAATATGTCCTTAATGAATCGAGTACGTATTATTTACCATTCGCTCGCCAAAGTATTGATGATATTCACTGAATGGTAAATTTTGACTAGAAGCGATGGGTATGCCTACGATCTTTTAACGTTGTGAATAGATTTTAGACTTTCCTTTATTAATTTTGCATCCGCAAAATGACGTCCGTAGGTCAATGGTAAAGTACTTGACTCCATGAAACTTCTGAATTAGTTCGTCTATATTTTTTGGGTGAGTTCTCACCGGGACAATAATTGTTTTGATGACTCTTGCATCCACCACCAATCTTACTTTTCCCTCTGCTTTATGTACAGCTAACAGCGGACTGCAATTTGGACTGACCGATGGTTCTATCAGATCCCAGTTTCTCATCCTGTTTATTTCTTCACTTACTGATTTCTTCAATCTCCACGGAACTGCATATGATTTATTACAATACGTCTAATGAGGAAACACCTCTAATGGCACGTAAATCCCTTAATATTTCCTGTCCTTTCTTCAAAAAACTGTATATATTTCTCCAAAAGATCAACCAACTGATCAATTTGTTCGTTTTCCTGTCCATCAGCTTCCTTCGCCATTTCCTCCAATTGTTCTGTATCCCGAGTATCTTGCTTTCCATTACCTCTACTGTACGTTTACATCTCCTTTCCTTTCTAATGAACTTAATACCATACCCAAGACAGTATTTTCGATGCTTCTTTCTTCCATGATCAGATCAACTTTCGCCGTGTCCATATGATCGGAAAAACTGACTTTACCGGACGAGAAGTCTATTTTTAAGTCCTTCTCCCTCATAGTCTCTAATCCAATGATACGATCTTCTATTAATTTTTAAATTACTAGGAACACGCATCTTATCGCTGTATTTCCTATTCTTACATCTAGCAAAGTTTGTTAAAAATGGTTCAAATAGCTCTGAGCACTATGGGACTTAACTTCTGAGGTCATCAGTCTCCTAGAATTTAGAACTACTTAAATCTAACTAACCTAAGGACATCACATACATCCATTCCCGAGGCAGGATTCGAACCTGCCACCGTAGCGGTCGCGCGGTGCCAGACTGTAGCGCCTAGAACCGCTCGGCAAAGTTTGTATCCGGACTGGTTGCGAGCGGGTATCTAAGGCTTCAATGGTCTTACAGTTTCGTATCGGCAACGTCGGTAACTCTGTCTTCTGGGATAGCCGTTCAAATAAATTGGAGATCGCATTTATCGAAGCTCCGGTATCAAAGAATACTCTGATAGTTATGTCTAATATTTCGACACGGATCGCTGATATTGGCACTTTATTAGAAACTTGTTCCCCGGAATTTACATCTTACGTTAACTCCTCAATGATCCTCATTTCATCGTTATACCTAAACTAAAACAGTTTGCAGGTGGTTGCTTGGCCCCCATTACTTTTTGTCGACCGAACCTAAGGAGGGTAATCCGGTCGCATTGAATTTAAATTGCCCGGACTAGCCCGTCCGTTGTTGTCATCGGTTGCTTCGAATATGACCGGTGGTTGTTCTCGCCAGGCTTGATTATCTGTTGGCCTTGGCCTCGCCTCGTAAATGGTTTGCTTACTTTGTCCTTCATTTCTACGGTCATTATATACAGGATTGTACCTCCTTTCAGATCGCCTCTGTCTGTTTCCGCTCGGCTCTGTTCCATACGGTTTGCTCCATTGTTGTAACCACTATTTATTTTGGTTCGATGAAAATTATCCATTTGTCTTCCATTCATTCTTCCGTTGTTACTGTTATAACCTATCTGCTTTATTTCCATTTGATAGTATTTATTGTGATTATCTCTTCCTCTTTGTTCCTCCTGTAGCAAATGAATTGAATCCACTGCAGACATGAAATCTTCCAGATTATCTTCTGAAACATGCAGCTGTTTTTCCCTAATCTCGATCTGAAGCTGGGCTTTGATGATCACTATCGTAATTTTGTGATCTATTGATTGATACCAATATCTTGCTTTATTCAAATATTTTTCTAAGTATCTCCTTAAGTTCCCGTTTCGGTAAGAGAAGGGTTCTGGGTTATGTACTTCCTTCTTCAGTCCTACCTGAATGCCTCTTGACCAGTATGTATTGAGGAATGCCTTCTCAAATTCTTCGTTTGTGTGACACTTGTCTACTACGTCAGTCACCCACAGACTACCATCGCCTTGTATGCAACCTGATACATACTCGATTTTCTGTCGATCAGACCAAGCTCGTGGTAACACTCATCTGAACCGTCTGATTAATACGACAAGATTTAATGTCTTCTTTTCCGGAAGAAAATATTTGGAATTGCCTATGCTTTAACATTTTCGCTTCTGTGAGGGATCTGGTATAACCACTCATAGGTGACATACTTTAATACATTTGTTCGTTTGGGCTTGTATCTGGGTACCGCTCATCAGCCCCATAATTATACATCGAGGTGTGATTTCTACCTCTAGATCTCCACTCTGGGCTGGCTTCCTTTCTTTCTTCAGTAGCCGCACCCAGTAGTTCTTCTATCCTTTCAGTGCACGTTTGCAAATTCTGTGTAACTTCTCCTTTCCATTTTTGGAACTAGGCTCCTATCTGCTCGCGAACGTCCTTAAACTCTTGATCTGTTTGGCGAGGTAACGGTAGGCCTACAGTCACTGTTTTCTCTACCGCTTCATTGATACCTTTATTAACAGACAATATCACTTGCTGTTCCTTATCCACTATCCAGTCATGTAATTCTTGCCTAAACTGCTGGGTTTTTCTTGGAACTTTTGTTCCATTCGCCCTTCACAACCGGACGCTATTTCCTTTACTGTTGAGGACAGATTTTGTACCTCTACTTGTACCGTTTGTTGTCTCCCCTGCTCGGTTCCAATTTCACTGTTTACTCTTTTTATTTCGATAGGAAATTGTTTGTTGGTTTGCTTCATACTGTTTTTATTTCTTTCCTAATTTCTGTCTGTTCATTTGTCAAAGTACTCACATCAGCTAATACTTTATCAAAATCTTCCTCTTCACTTTCTCGGCTAACTTTTCCTGTTCTGTAACTAAATTTCTCACAGTGGTGGTCAGATTTGTTACTTTAGCCACTATATTTGCCTATTCCATACCTATAGCTTCTACATTTGCAGAAATAGCCGACTGCGCAGCTGACATATTCGTTTGAGGAGCAGACAGTCATTTGAATAGCAGACATGTGAGACCGTTCTGAAGCTAAACTCGCTATGGTATTCATCAAAAGTTTCATTCAATTTAAAAGCTCAGCCACAGGATCTTTGGATTATCCTTGGCTAGCCTGTTTGCCCTGGGTTTTGTTCATCACCACTGGGCTGCACATTCTCTTCCTGTTCCCTCTGCATTAGAAACTGTGATCTGGTTTTAGCCATAAGAATTGAACTGTTCACTACTCTTTTGATTACTTTACTCTGGACACAATTCAGCTTTACCGCACAAAAATACGAATCAGTTTCTATACCCCAGAATATCTCTCCACAATTGTGAACATATCAACAAAAAACCCAAATCACTCTGCATATACTAAAATATATAAGAAGTAAATCTGCAAGTATTCCTAACCCAGTTGTTATCTACAAAGACCAGGCTCATGTGTGCAATGTCTGTGTCATTCTTGTGCTTGCCATTACCGCAGAGTTCATATGTGATGGACCCGCTTTGACGTGGCTGTCTGATGCCGGATGTAGCTCACATAGGAGGAGGAGGAGATTAGTGTTTAACGTCCCGTCGACAACGAGGTCATTAGAGACGGAGCACAAGCTCGGATTAGGGAAGGATGGGGAAGGAAATCGGCCGTGTCCTTTCGAAGGAATCATCCCGGCATTTGCCTGAAGTGATCTAGGGAAATCACGGAAAACCTAAATCAGGATGGCCGGACGCGGGATTGAACCGTCGTCCTCCCGAATGCGAGTCCAGTGTGCTAACCACTGCGCCACCTCGCTCGGTGTGGCTCACATAGAATGATTCCATCAGTCGCACATGAAATTCTACAAAGCACAACATTAGTACATACACGTAACATAAAATACACATTTATCACACCATATCAGAATATACAGGGTGTATCATAATTAATGGCGTAAACGCATACAGTTGAAAGTACACGATACTAGAAGCAAAAAAGTCTCAGTAAACATAGGGTCGAAAATGCATGCCTTAAGAGCTACGAGCAATTTTTTATCTTCGATACTGTGAAACAAATCTCTTCTACTGCAAGCTCTTTGCTTTCCACATTTTCGGAAGTAATAGTATGGACCAGAACAGGAAAAAATGTCCAGTAAAGATTTACTCTCAAATGCATACCTTAAAAGTTATGAGCAATTGTTCATTAGAAGAGTTGTGTTTCCAAGTAGCGAAGATGAGCACGTGCTCATAGCTCTTAAGGTATGCATTTTAGAGCACATGCTTACTAGACATTTTTTTTCTTGTTTTGGTCCATACTACTACTTCCCTAAATGTGGAAAGCAAAGAACTGGCAGTAGAAGAGATTTGTTTCACAGTATCGAAGATGAAAGCCGGCCGTAGTGGCAGAGCGGTTCTAGGAGCTACAGTCTGGAACCGCGCGACCGCTACGGTCGTAGGTTCGAATCCTGCCTCGGGAATGGATGTGTGTGATGTTCTTAGGTTAGTTAGGTTTAAGTAGATCGAAGTTTTGGGGACTGATGGCGTCAGAAGCTAAGTCCCATAGTTCTCAGAACCATTTGAACCATTTTTAAGATGAAAAATTGCTCGTAGTTCTTAAGGTATGCATTTTCGACCATATATTTACTGATACGTTTTTGCTTCTAGTATCGTGTGCTTTCAACTGCATCAGTTTACGATATGAATTATGATACACCCTATATACAATAAATACATATAACTGAGTGATCGTGTATTAATTTGTTTTTGGTCACGAAATATTTCACAGTGTCTATTTTCGCTCCTTGTAGGTCCTGTCACGTTTTAGCCATTTTTATAATATTACTCCTCAAAAGAAGAAATTAATGTTTTTCAAGCTGGTTAATATTCAACTCGTTGTTATTCAACTATGTGTCGTGTCTCTGTAACCCTGTGAAGAACAATATTCCAAACGGCGTCAACTTCGCATTTGGCCATTCGATGACCAAATGAGTTCTTTTTAGCAGAGAAATATTTCTCTATGCTTTTGATCGTCTTATTGAAGCAAGTTCTACAGCAAACAGCGACCACTAAATGTTAGAAGTCCTATAGAACTTTGTCGTACATTACAGTCCACCACAGAATCTCTTGATCAAAAATAAATACGCAAAATTACCTTTGAACTGCTCCGTCGTGAAGCACGTAGACCTCGACAGCACCGGCAAGAGGGTGCTGTCGCCTGTGTCTCTCGTAGTGCCAACTTGAGAAAGTATTCCGTGGCATCGTTGCTTTCGATACCACAGCTTGGTCCTCATGATCCTTTGATGACTGCTTGTTTTGTATCCCGCCTGGGAGGCGGCGCATAGGTAATACAAGTCGGTACTGCAACAACGTGGTTTACTGGTGCAAAAACAAGGTGATAAACGATTACATAACTTTGTACGTAGGTGCGATGCTGAAGCGAAGTGTCCTGGCTCGCAGAACCTGATCAAATGAGCTGAAGCCGTCGTGGAGCTCGTAGACCTCGACAGCACCGGCAAGAGGGTGCTGTCGCCTGTGTCTCTCGTAGTGCCAACTTGAGAAAGTATTCCGTGGCATCGTTGCTTTCGATACCACAGCTTGGTCCTCATGATCCTTTGATGACTGCTTGTTTTGTATCCCGCCTGGGAGGCGGCGCATAGGTAATACAAGTCGGTACTGCAACAACGTGGTTTACTGGTGCAAAAACAAGGTGATAAACGATTACATAACTTTGTACGTAGGTGCGATGCTGAAGCGAAGTGTCCTGGCTCGCTGCACCTGATCAAATGAGCTGAAGCCGTCGTGGAGCTCGTAGACCTCGACAGCACCGGCAAGAGGGTGCTGTCGCCTGTGTCTCTCGTAGTGCCAACTTGAGAAAGTATTCCGTGGCATCGTTGCTTTCGATACCACAGCTTGGTCCTCATGATCCTTTGATGACTGCTTGTTTTGTATCCCGCCTGGGAGGCGGCGCATAGGTAATACAAGTCGGTACTGCAACAACGTGGTTTACTGGTGCTAAAACAAGGTGATAAACGATTACATAACTTTGTACGTAGGTGCGATGCTGAAGCGAAGTGTCCTGGCTCGATGCACCTGATCAAATGAGCTGAAGCCGTCGTGGAGCTCGTAGACCTCGACAGCACCGGCAAGAGGGTGCTGTCGCCTGTGTCTCTCGTAGTGCCAACTTGAGAAAGTATTCCGTGGCATCGTTGCTTTCGATACCACAGCTTGGTCCTCATGATCCTTTGATGACTGCTTGTTTTGTATCCCGCCTGGGAGGCGGCGCATAGGTAATACAAGTCGGTACTGCAACAACGTGGTTTACTGGTGCAAAAACAAGGTGATAAACGATTACATAACTTTGTACGTAGGTGCGATGCTGAAGCGAAGTGTCCTGGCTCGCAGAACCTGATCAAATGAGCTGAAGCCGTCGTGGAGCTCGTAGACCTCGACAGCACCGGCAAGAGGGTGCTGTCGCCTGTGTCTCTCGTAGTGCCAACTTGAGAAAGTATTCCGTGGCATCGTTGCTTTCGATACCACAGCTTGGTCCTCATGATCCTTTGATGACTGCTTGTTTTGTATCCCGCCTGGGAGGCGGCGCATAGGTAATACAAGTCGGTACTGCAACAACGTGGTTTACTGGTGCAAAAACAAGGTGATAAACGATTACATAACTTTGTACGTAGGTGCGATGCTGAAGCGAAGTGTCCTGGCTCGCTGCACCTGATCAAATGAGCTGAAGCCGTCGTGGAGCTCGTAGACCTCGACAGCACCGGCAAGAGGGTGCTGTCGCCTGTGTCTCTCGTAGTGCCAACTTGAGAAAGTATTCCGTGGCATCGTTGCTTTCGATACCACAGCTTGGTCCTCATGATCCTTTGATGACTGCTTGTTTTGTATCCCGCCTGGGAGGCGGCGCATAGGTAATACAAGTCGGTACTGCAACAACGTGGTTTACTGGTGCTAAAACAAGGTGATAAACGATTACATAACTTTGTACGTAGGTGCGATGCTGAAGCGAAGTGTCCTGGCTCGATGCACCTGATCAAATGAGCTGAAGCCGTCGTGGAGCTCGTAGACCTCGACAGCACCGGCAAGAGGGTGCTGTCGCCTGTGTCTCTCGTAGTGCCAACTTGAGAAAGTATTCCGTGGCATCGTTGCTTTCGATACCACAGCTTGGTCCTCATGATCTGTCGCCTCTCTAGGTTGACTGCTTCCATCTTGACGCTATGTGTAACCATGGTTCACCCCTTTGTGCCAACTTCGTCGAACAGTGGCATCGCTCCTATTCAAATGTCAAGCGATTCGCCGATTACGTCAACCGGCTTCTTCGAGCTCCAACCACACGCCCTCTCTCAAATGCTAACATCTGCGTATACCGTTCACGCATCTATCAGCGATGCATAGTTACTATCCAACTGAGTGCACGGAATGAAATACGCGAAGACTTTATTTCATGCATCTGCCGCCAAGTTCACAATTTTGCATTTTCCGTAGGTGACCAATTTGCATAACTTTTATAGTATGTTTGTATCTTTTCATAGAGTGTATCAGCAGTGAAACCATAAATGAATGAAGTTCAAGAATCAAGTTACATATGTCGTGAGGCGATGGGGCCAGTGCACATAAAGAGTGGCGCATTGTTACAAAGGCCCTGTATTTCCTGCAGACATAGTTCTGTTCCGGTACGGTTAACAGGTCTGTGACGGTTTGAGAGTGAAACGGCGTGGGAAATGAAAACATAGTCAGAAGTTGAAGCACCTGAGACAGCAAGATTATTGTGAGAAAAACTCTAAAATACTCTCAAATTCACCATCAGATTTTGTCAGTATATAGACGAAATACAGTCTCGTGTCAGCCGTAATGAAATAGTGTCGACAGTCTGCCCAAGGCCGCACAGATGTGAGTGATGTTGATCTGGAAGGAGGGGAATCAGTATCAACCACACAGTGCAATGTGGAGGAAATCGAGGAACTGATTAGTGGGAACAGAAGATGTTCTAACACCGAGGACGATCACCCAGTGGTTTTCGAATGGCTCTGTGACAAAGGAGCGGATTGCTGTATTTGAGGAATTGGACGGTTGGGACAACGTTCCGATTGTGGTTTACACAGACTTGGTGACTACGCTTGAAAATAGTGTCACATATATGTGTCGCTCTGAAGTGTAGTGTGGCATTCACTTAACGTCACTTGTCATTTCATGGAAAAGTGTAACTTAATTTTTAATGTTCACATGTAACTGCCAACATTAGGATTTTCGAACGCATGTTCATATGGACTGGACTCCCTGTATTGGTTTGTTGTCAGGAACGCATTCCTGCATTTATTGACACCAATTTGTAAACATCCTGGTGCACCTGTCGACTCCAGTGTAGTCGGGGTCGCTCGGATGATGGACGATAGTACAGAGGGGATTGCTCCAAGCGCCGTCGAAGACAGTTTTGCAGAACGCGTCGGTCAATTTTAAAAACAGCTTCACATGACAAACAGTTGACCTTACACATATATACTGAAGGACCACGGAAACTGGTATAGGAATGTTTATTCAAATACAGAGATAAGTAAACATGCAGAATACGACACCTGCGGTCGGCAACGCCTATATAAGACAACAAGTGTCTGGTGCAGTTGTTAGATCGGTTGCTGCTGCTACAATGGCAGGTTATCAAGATTTAGTGAGTATGGATCTCGTGCTGCAGTCGGCGCACGAGCAATGGGACCCAGCATCTCCAAGGTACCGATGAAGTGGGCATTTTCCCGTGCGACCATTTCAGGAGTGTACTGTGAATATCAGGAATCCAGTAAAGCATCAAATCTCCGACATCGCTGCGGCCGAAGAAAAGATCCTACAAGAACGGGGCTATCGACGACTGAAGAGAATCGTTTAACGTGTCAGAAATGCAACCCTTCCGCAAATTGATGCAGATTTCAATGCTGGACCATGAACAAGTGTCAGCGTTCGAACTATTCAACAAAACTTCATAGATATGGGATTTCGGAGCCGAAGGCCCAATCGTGTGCCCTTGATGACTGCACAACACATAGCTTTACTCCTCGCCTGGACTCGTCAACATCTAAATTGGACTGTTGACGACTGGAAACAATTGCCTGGTCGGACGAGTCTCGTCTCAAATTGTATCGAGCAGCTGAACGTGTACGGGTGTGGAGACAGCCTCTATGGACCCTGTACGTCAGTAGGGGACTGTTCAAGCTGGTGGAGGTTCTGTAATGGTATAAGGTGTGTGCAGTTGGAGTGCTATCGTGACCGTCTAGATACGACTCTGACAGGTGACACGTACGTAGTATCCTGTCTGATCAGCTGCATCCATTCATGTCCACTGCGCACTCCCACGGACTTGGTCAATTCCAGTAGGACAATGCGACACGCCAAACGTCTAGAATTGTTAGAGTGGCTCCAGGAACACCCTTCTATGTTTAAACACTTCCACTGGCCACAAAACTTCCCGGACATGAATATTACTGAGCATATTTCGGATGCCTTGCAACGTCCTGTTCAGAAGCACTCTACGGTCGCAGGTTCGAATCCTGCCTCGGGCATGGGTGTGTGTGATGTCCTTAGGTTAATTAGGTTTAAGTAGTTCTAAGTTCTAGGGGACTTATGACCTAAGATGTTGAGTCCATAGTGCTTAGAGCCATTTGAACCATTCAGAAGCACTACTTGCCTCCAGCACTACTTCAGACTTAGGTCGGGCCCATGCCAAGTCGTGATGCGGCACTTTTGCGTGCTTGCGAGGGCTCTACACGATATTAGGCAGCATTACCAGTTACTTTGGCTCATCAGTGTATAAAGGCAGATACGCGCGTTTGTAGATGGACGTTCAAGGTGTTGCAGCCGGGAAGTGCGGAAACAACAAAGACTGGAGGTGCCAGTGGTTAAAGAAGTTTAGTCTCTCAAATGAAGTTCACACAAGATCTAAACACAAACTCTGTTAGAATTGCACACTGAGTCCATATCACAATTGTGGTGTCACCGCCAGACACCACACTTGCTAGGTGGTAGCCTTTAAATCGGCCGCGGTCCGTTAGTATACGTCGGACCGGCGTGTCGCCCCTGTCAGTGATTGCAGACCGAGCGCCGCCACACGGCAGCTCTAGAGAGACTTTCTAGCACTCGGCCCAGTTGGACAACCGACTTTGCTAGCGATGGTGCACTGACAAAATACGCTCTCATGTGCCGAGACGATAGTTAGCATAGCCTTCAGCTACGTCATTTGCTACGACCTAGCAAGGCGCCATTGGCAGTTACTATTGAGATTATGAATAATGTACCGTCAAGAGCGATGTCCACCATTTATGGATTAAAGTTAAGTATTCCACCAGCTACGTCCGTTTTTTGCTAAAGTCTAATTTCCTTGACCTGTTCCAGACCTCACGCCAGCCTGCGTGAGCTAAAACGCGTGCCTTTCGGCTTCCTCTCATACCGGCTTGGCTCAGTCATTTCGCGAGACTCTAGCCTGACTTCGCACTGCTGTCCGTGGCGGGGCGTGCGCGTTTGAGTAGTCCGGGTGCGCAAGAGTACACAGGCCGCCGGTGAGTCCGAGGTGGCGTGGCACGGCGTGTTTGGCCCGTAGTCGGTACGTTGCTGTGATGTTTAAAGCTTTCCCGGCGTACTGATTGTTCCATAAACAATGGGCGTTCTCAAAACCTTGGTCCACCGTGCCCATACTATCTCTGATGCCGACAGTCTTCAAGCGGAACTGGAACACCTGCAAAAAGTATTTTTGAAAAATGGCTTTTCACCTAGGCAAGTGAACAGAGTGATGAAGACCTACAAACAACGGAACAAGGAAGAGGAAGAGGCCTTCAGGTCGACTGTTTATCTACCATTTATTGGGAATATTTCTTCACAGATAGGCAGAATATTGAGAAAGTATCAAGTGAGAGTCATCTTTCGCCCTCCTTCCAAAATTTCATCACTGGTGGGATCCGTTAAAGACGACCTGGGCCTGCGTAAACCAGGTGTTTACAAAATTCCGTGCGAATGCGGCAAATCATATATAGGGCAAACAACACGAACTGTGCAGGAACGCATTGTGGAACACCAACGGCATACTCGCCTTCTCCAACCCACCAAGTCCGCAATCGCCGAACATTGTATTTCCACAGACCATTCCATGAATTACAACGACACAAAAATTTTGGCCCATACATCAAACTTTTGGAGCTCGATTATCAATGAATCTGTGGAAATAAGATTGTCTGACAACGAGACTCTCATCAATCGAGATAGCGGTAATCAGCTGAACTCTGCTTGGAATCCTGTTATAGAGAAACTTCGTAGTCGACGTAGTTATCTGCATAAAGATGGAAATCGACCTGACACCGATACGCCAGGCTTTCGCAGTGGAGGGCGCGAGGCGCAGCGCACGGAGCCGTTATGAACGCGCCCGCTTGAGCAGCGCATGCGCAATGTCACCTCAGAAGGCTTTAAATAGCGGAGCTCAGCGCGTACTCGCCGACGGGACTCCGGACTACAAGTCCATTAAAAAAAAAAAAAAAAAAAAAAAAAAAAAAAAAAAAAAAAAAAAAAAAAAACGTACTCGCCAGTACTACTACAGTGGCATTCACCTGAAGATGGCCAGAAGACTCTGCGCCGAAATATCGTGGCAGGAAGTTACTGATATCCGGCAGTTCTCCCGTGTTTTTATGGAGGTACGTTGCTATTTTCCGTATGTACGCAGGCTGGCGTTGGTGCGGTTACCGCGGAAGCGGCTTATGGGTGGTTGCGCTTGCGCTGTTAATCGGTCGTGAGCTGAACGCTCTGCGCTATGGTTTGGTTTTGTTTTGTTTTGATATAGGGTGCAACAAACAACTGGGGTCATACGCGCCCAAATCAAAACTAGAGAACACGAAGACAGGTAGGAGTTGAAGAACGACTATCAGTCAGTTCCAATTGACATAAGAGAAGACAGCTAAAAACAGGGACGTGGAGAAAGGGCTAAAAACGACACCAAACAGAAACGGAGGTCCAAAACTAAAAGCCGGCTGGAGTGGCCGAGCGGTTAAAGGCGCTACAGCCTGGAACCGCACGACAGCTACGGTCGCAGGTTCGAATCCTGCCTCGGGCGTGGATGTGTGTGATGTTCTTAGGTTAGTTAGGTTTAAGTAGTTCTAAGTTCTAGGGGACTTATGACCACAGCAGTTGAGTCCCATGGAGCTCAGAGCCATTTGAACCATTTTGAACCAAAACTAAAAATTAAATGGCCTTCGCCACATTGCTTTGGCGGATAAAAAGTAAAACCCCGTCGATGGACGTCGCGTCATTTGCTACAACGGCCGATAACTCAGACGGCAAACCCGAGCGGGAACGTAAACGGTTAAAAAATTACATTGTTCGCTCAAAACTACGTCCGATCACATCAGAAGCATGCTTACGACTCTCACACTCTGCGGAAATAATCATATTCCAAAGGGTTTACAGATTTTCTTAACAAATGAATTTCTAATACTTTCTGTTACATTATTACTTTCGATTATTATTTCATAAATGTATGCAGAAATAAACATAGTAACCAGTACAGTATTGCGTAATTAATAACAGAAATTTTAAGTGTGCCAATAGTTCCTAATTTCAAATGTTTCTAAAAAATAGTTTTAACTGTACGTTCAGAACTAGTACTTATCGATTACAACACTGAGACTGAAACATTGTATAAAGTAATCCATTTTCATAAATTTTAGCTTGAAATGTAATTGTGTGAAAGTTTTCAGAAAAGCAACCGAGAAAATACTGACCTGCCCAAAATTCGAAAAATAATACTGGTAGCGACAACTACTGTTAAGGAAAAGTAATGCTAGAGGAAGATGTCCCATTACACAGAACATAAGCTTCAAAATGCTAATCACTGCAAAATGGGAAGGCGCATTTCGTATTAGTTCTTAATATAAATGGCAACTCTGGCGTCCACTTCTCAGAATAGTTCGTGGTCCCTAACTATAAAATCTGAAGTAAAGATCTTACTCACTGTGGGCGCAGCGAAACAATGAAAAAGTCTACAACCGCGCTCAACTAGAGAAACAAGTCCAGCCATATTGACACACATCGCTCTAATCAGCCAGGCAGCCACATTGCAACAACAAATCGCACGCGGCCCGTCAGACTGCCTGGGGATTCCCTGCGACCAGAGATCGGTCGCTGCAATTTTCCCACACACGTGCGATTTACGAAGCGGTCGGTCTCCCGTATGTGTGGCCCTTAAGATATAAGTGGGCAATCCGTGAGGAAGTGTCGGACAGTTAATACTTGGGCGCAATGTGTAAAAAGTGGTGCGGTAGCGCCGCTTATCAAATGAAGATGGCTAAAAAGGCAGTGCCCAATACGCAGCCGAGTTAAAATAACCTCTTCCCGGCGGGAGGCCCGAGAGGAGGCCGACCGAGCCGCTGGGAGAGGCTTAGTAAGCCGGAGGTAATTCCCGTGAAGGGTGGACCATTGGCGATGTCGAAGGGACACCACCTCCTGACAGAAGACAACACAGAGATCATCGGACGGAATATAGGAACTAGGGGGCTGACGTACGAGGACTGCAGCTTTGGCAGCAGCGTCAGCAGACTCGTCTCCTGGCAGACCGACATGACCAGGGACCAGCAGAAACACCACACTGGCTCCATCAAGAGTGGGAAAGTGACAGTTCTCCTGGAGCCGCTGCACTAAGGGATGGGCGGTGTACAGCGCACATGGACTTTGGAGGGCGCTGAGTGAGTCTGAGCAGAGGACACAATTGAAAAGTCTGTGTCTCTACGGTGCGGTCATTGATGATGTCGCAGAAGGCTTGGGTAATGTAGTTATCATCAACTGGCCCATTTAGCTGGCTGACAAAGATGTTTTGGAATTATGGTGTAATGTAAATTTACTCACAGATGTACGAGGGCAGTTCAATAAGTAATGCAACACATTTTTTTTTCTGAAACAGGGGTTGTTTTATTCAGCATTGAAATACACCAGGTTATTCCCCAATCTTTTAGCTACACAACACTATTTTTCAACGTAATCTCCATTCAATGCTACGGCCTTACGCCACCTTGAAATGAGGGCCTGTATGCCTGCACGGTACCATTCCACTGGTCGATGTCGGAACCAACGTCGTACTGCATCAATAACTTCTTCATCATCCGCGTAGTGCCTCCCACGGATTGCGTCCTTCATTGGGCCAAACATATGGAAATCCGACGGTGCGAGATCGGGGCTGTAGGGTGCATGAGGAAGAACAGTCCACTGAAGTTTTGTGAGCTCCTCTCGGGTGCGAAGACTTGTGTGAGGTCTTGCGTTGTCATGAAGAAGGAGAAGTTCGTTCAGATTTTTATGCCTACGAACACGCTGAAGTCGTTTCTTCAATTTCTGAAGAGTAGCACAATACACTTCAGAGTTGATCGTTTGACCATGGGGAAGGACATCGAACAGAATAGCCCCTTCAGCGTCCCAGAAGACTGTACCCATGACTTTACCGGCTGAGGGTATGGCTTTAAACTTTTTCTTGGTAGGGGAGTGGGTGTGGCGCCACTCCATTTATTGCCATTTTGTTTCAGGTTCGAAGTGATGAACCCATGTTTCATCGCCTGTAACAATCTTTGACAAGAAATTGTCACCCTCAGCCACATGACGAGCAAGCAATTCCGCACAGATGGTTCTCCTTTGCTCTTTATGGTCTTCCGTTAGACAACGAGGGACCCAGCGGGAACAAACCTTTGAATATCCCAACTGATGAACAATTGTGACAGCACTACCAACAGAGATGTCAAGTTGAGCACTGAGTTGTTTGATGGTGATCCGTCGATCATCTCGAACGAGTGTGTTCGCACGCTCCGCCATTGCAGGAGTCACAGCTGTGCACGGCCGGCCCGCACGCGGGAGATCAGACAGTCTTGCTTGACCTTGCGGCGATGATGACACACGCTTTGCCCAACGACTCACCGTGCTTTTGTCCACTGCCAGATCACCGTAGACATTCTGCAAGCGCCTATGAATATCTGAGATGCCCTGCTTTTCCGCCAAAAGAAACTCGATCACTGCCTGTTGTTTGCAACGCACATCCGTTACAGACGCCATTTTAACAGCTCCGTACAGCGCTGCCACCTGTCGGAAGTCAGTGAAACTATACGAGACGAAGCGGGAATGTTTGAAAATATTCCACAAGAAATTTCCGGTTTTTTCAACCAAAATTGGCCGAGAAAAAAAATGTGTTGCATTACTTATTGAACTGCCCTCGTATTTATACACACAAAAAACCGTATTGGAACTCCTTTTTAGTTGACGCCACTTCGGCGACTTGCGAGTCTATGACGATGAAGCGATGATGAAGGACACACAACACCCAGTCATCTAGAGGCAGACAAAATCCCTGACGCTGTCGGGAATCGAACCCGCGACCCCGTGCGCGAGAAGCGAGGATGCCACCGCAAGACCACGAGCTCCACCAAATCGACACATACATCTCAAAAAATGTATTTGATGTGTTCAGGGGGAAAATGAAATCATATTTTGTATTAAAGTAATACTGCTGTGAACGTTAAAATTATTTATCTTCATAATCTGTATACCACAGTTATGATTTTTAAATATTTTAATTACTTAAATGTTAAAGCAAATACATTTTGGTTTCTTTTTCTTATAACAACAGATTAGGTTGGGGCAACACTAGACGTGAAAAATTAGAACAGGCTACCGTAGATATGAAGTGTCGGCTGAAGTGCCAACACTGTTTTGTTTGAGGAGACCGAAATGCACGCTATAAGCTCACGCAGGCTGGCGTGAGGTCTGAAACAGGATACGTAATGAATGCTATAAAGAAAAGTACGTAGCTTCTGGAATACTTAACTTTAATCCACATTTGTAGAACATCTCTCGTTGCTGTACAGGCTTCATAATCACAATATCAATTGGTAAGGGCGCCTTGCTAAGTCGTAGCAAAAGTAGCTGAAGGCTATGCTAACTATCGTCTCGGCAAATGAGAGCGTAATTCTCAGTGAACCATGGGTAGCAACGTCGGCTGTACAACTGGGGCGAGAGCTAGTACTTCTCTCTAGACCTGCCGTGTGGCGGCGCTCGGTCTGCAATTACTGACAGTGATGATACGCGGGTCCGTCCTATACTAGCGGACCGCGGCCGATTTAAAAGCTACCACCTAGCAAGTGTGGTGTCTGGCGGTGACACCACAGATACCTTACGCAAGCGTGGGAGCACGGTTGTTTTCCTCGTAGCCTTGGTCAGTTAAGATCGTATCCGCGTTATTGTATCGGTAACTATAGGGCTTTACCTCTTATCGAACTCTTTGGTTACATACGCGATCAGTGACTCACTAGATTCCCCTAGAAAACGTAAGGGGTGAACCCACTAGATACTCAGTGAGGATATACAGTGAAGCGCCTGAGAAACTACTGTAGGCATGCGTATTCGAATACAGAGATATGTAAACAGCAGAACACGGCACTGCGGTGAGCAACGGCTATATAAGACAACAAGTGTCTGGTGCAGTTGTTAGACCGGTTACTGATGCTAAAAAAAGATTTAACTGAGTTCGAAGTGGTGTTATATTCGGCGCACGGCCGATGGCACACAGCATCTTCGAGGTAGCGATGAAGTGGCGATTTTCCCATGCGATCATCTCACTAGTGTACCATGAATATCAAGAATCAGGTGAGACATCAAATCTCCGACATCGTTGCGCTCGGAAGAAGATCCTGCAAGAACGGTACCAATGACGACTGAATAGAATCGTTCAGCATAACAGAAGTGCGACCCTTCCGCAAATTGCTGCAGATTTCAGTGCTGAACCGTCAACGAGTGCCAGCGCGCGAACCATTCAACGAAACATCATCAACATGGGCTTTCGGAGCCAACGTGTCAACACCGAAATTGGACAGTTGATGGTCGGCCTCTGTGGCCAAGCGGTTCTAGGCGCTTCAGTCCGGAACCGCGCTGCTGCTACGGTCGCAGGTTCGAGTCCTGCCTCGGGCATGGATGTGTGTGATGTCCTTCTGTGTGCTGGCGGAGGCCCTACACGATATTAGGCAGGTGTACCAGTTTCTTTGCCTCTTCAGTGTAGAAAGGGCCATGTAACCGACGGAAGTCTTCTCTGTTGCTTAAAAATTAGCAACATTTATGGGAAATTGAAATTGTCAATGTTTAATTAAGGTTTCATTCGAAATTTGTTGATTTGAGACGTTAAACAAGGGAATATTTTAGAAAAAAATGTAGAAAATACAGATTTATCATACAACCCTATGAAACGCAGTTTGCTCATATGTCGCTTCAATACCTCGTCGAACTTACATGAAACGTATTTCTGTTACCCATTAACAGGTTTGCCCGCATCTCGTGGTCGTGCGGTAACGTTCTCGCTTCCCACGCCCGGGTTCCCGGGTTCCCGGGTTCGATTCCCGGCGGGGTCAGGGATTTTCTCTGCCTCGTGATGGCTGGGTGTTGTGTGTTGTCCTTAGGTTAGTTAGGTTTAAGTAGTTCTAAGTTCTAGAGGACTGATGACCATAGATGTAAAGTCCCATAGTGCTCAGAGCCATTTGAACCATTAACAGGTTTATCTTTTATCAGAAATAAAAGTAAACTTTTGACCTCGTTCAAGACGAAGAACGTTGTAATGGGTACAAAATAACAACAGTAATTGTATAATTTATGTTTCTGCTTGTAAAGTTTACTTGCATCAAAAGTTTTTGCTCTGGTCGCAAGAAACTGCAGGTGTTACGCGATCAGCTAACGGTTATTGCTTATAAAATGCAGTCTTTGTTCTGTGACGATATAAAATACACAGCGGTTAACAATGAACAATGTGCGGCTCTAATTACGTGCAAAACAAACAACCAGACGAACAAGGAAACAAAGAGCAGTCGCCAGCTCCAAGTATTCGCCTTACACACTAATTTGCGTTTCTGTCCCCACCAATTCTACAAATGTCACCGGTAGTCCCACCATTTACTACGTCATTTATGTACTAGACCAAAACTATCCAACCGTAGTTTGGGGAGAGCGCAAGTCTGGGCAACAGTAGTGAGTTCACATGTTTTGTTTGTGATCTCTTGAGACGTCTATTTACAAAATCGAGTTCCATGCGAAGTCGTAGTACTTCTATCCATGTCAGTTGTTGGTAAAATGGCTTCTTTCGTTTTCATTGTTAACATGGGAAGACTCTTGGGATAAATGTTAAGATTTCAGTGTGGTGGAGCTAGCCTTGTCGTGATTGTTGATCTGTCAGTGTAAATCCTAAGAAGTGGCTTTTCATTAATTTCGCACAACCATCATTGCGCTATCGGTGAGCCACACGGTTACGCGACAACTTGCAAATAATGAGTATAACAGGGTGGATGTTAGTCTGTGGCAGTTGGCGGCGCCGGGCGACCTTTGGTAGCTGCCCGCAGCCAGCAGGCGTTTACCCGGCTTTGTGTAGGAAAGCCAGCGCCGGACGGAGCAGGTCCGGCAGATAGGCCAAGTCTAATAGACACGCTCCAGTTCGCATCGGCGTCGGATAGCGGGCGCCGAAATCGCGGGGGCGGCCGACGACGTGGCGTCCTCACACACACACACACAGCTGAGAGCCACAACACGAAGTCAGGGATGACAGGGCAGCGGGTTTCAACACAACTTGGTGGCCTCACTACGTGAGGGATTCAGTCAAACACGCCACGCCAGCGGTGTAGTAGACGTTCGCAGCTACTTTGACGAGGCCTTCTTAATTGCAAGACACTGTAGTGTTCACAATTTTGGCCACTCATGAAACGTAATTTACATTAATTACTTGGTATTCTGTCAAACCAGCAAGAAAAGTCGATACGAGGCTACTCATGCAAGGATGCTTCACTCTTGTATACAGAGTATTTCCGTAATAGCATGCAAAAATGTCACAGGACATAGAGAATGCTCTACTGAACAATTTGAGGTAGGGAACCGGGGATCACAGAAGCCAGCTTAAGGAGATATTGAAGTAAACTTGTTTACCGCTTTGTCTAGCATTGTCTTCCAGTTTATTTAAAACTAACGTGCGTACAAGTTTACATTTATTGAGCTGTTTATTTACATACACATTCTTTATTTCCTGCAAGGAAAACCGGAGGACGAGCATGATTACTAGGAAGTCATGATGCACATTCTGTTTACTTTATTTGTCTATAAGGTGGCTCTGTTCTACAGTACACCACTGGCCATTAAGATTCCTACACCACGAAGATGACGTGCTGCAGAGGCGAAATTTAACCGACAGGAAGAAGATGCTGTGATATGCAAATGATTAGTTTTTCGGAGCATTCACACAAGGTTGGCGCCTGTGGCTAGACCTACAACGCGCTGACAAGAGGAAAGTTTCCAACCGAATCCTCATACACAAACAGCAGTTGACCGGCGTTGCCTGGTGAAACGTTGTTGTGATGCCTCGTGTACGGAGAAGAAATGCGTACCACCACGTTTACGACTTTGATAAAGGTCGCATTGTAGCCTATCGTGATTGCGGTTTATCGTATCGCGACATTGCTGCTCTCGTTGGTCCAGATCCAATGACTGTTAGCAGAATATGAAATCGGTCGGTTCAGGAGGGTAATACGGAACGCCGTGCTGGATCCCAACGGCCTCGTATCACTAGCAGTCGACATGACAGGCATCTTATCCGCATGGCTGTAACGGATCTTGCAGCCACATCTAGATTCCTGAGTCAACAGATGGGGACGTTTGCAAGACAACAACCATCTGCACGAACAGTTCGTTTGGAGAGGATCCGGTGTGGCTCGATTAATAAACAAACTTTGTGGGCTACTAATGACTGGCCCCTATTCTTAAATATGAAAATAAAAAACTCGCAGGCGCAGCTTCGTCTTTCGGCAGTGTGACTTACCTTACTTTTATAAAACTGTCCCTAACTTACAACTATGACTCTCCATAGACACCGTACCGAGGAGATGAAGTTAATAATCGACACTAACAATAATCAGAAAATATTTGTTGATTATTACTTCAGAAAAAGCATGATATGGGAGCATTAGTTTGCTGTAGGTAAATAAATTAGAAAATTGAAATAAACTTCTGGCTTATTAGAACAATTACAGCAACAAAACCTCACATACATTAATACGGCGAGTAACATCTGCTGCACCTGGCTGGATACCTGAACAGACGATGTTAAGAAAATAAATAAGTATTTCCCATCTGTCCGGCGAATGAAAGCATTTGTGTACTAACTCCCGATCACAGGTTAAATGTTGTACTCGGACGTAACCAACGCTGAATATTGAGCTAAAACTAATCACCGCTGTGCTACATGGTTCATCAGGAAGCCTAATCAGTTACGCTGCCGCTAGATAAGCTTCAAGCCGTAAAAAAGGAAAGAAGCAACACCTTACCTCGGATACCTGAGCAGAAAGCACCTAGAGAAGCAACATCTGCTTGTTAAAAAAAAAAAAAAAAAAAAACTCAAAAAATATAGCTTGCTCTCTCAAAACTAAAACTGCATCCACAAAAAACATAACTCTCTCCCCTTCAAAACAAAAATTGCAACCCCTCTCAATACCAATGTCATGTACTCCGTGCCTTCAGCTGTGTGGCGACAGAATTACCGGACCACAAATTGCATGATGCAAACAATTTCCAACCGGCCTCTTCCGGCTCAGCACAGTCTGCTAGCGCCAACTCAGAATAACATTCGTGCGAAACAGCTCAGAACCGACTAACTCGTAACACATGCACTACTCTATATGACAAGCCCACCGACGCGTGTGTACATATGACAACAACCAGCGCCGGCCTCTGTGACCGAACGGTTCTAGGCGCTTAAGTCTGGAACCGCGCGACATTTACGGTCGCAGGTTCGAATCCTGCCTCGGGCATGGATGTGTGTGATGTCCCTAGGTTAGTTAGGTTTAAGTAGTTCTAAGTTCTAGGGGACTGATGACCTCAGATGTTAAGTCCGATAGTGCTCAGAGCCATTTCTTTGAACGACAACCAGCTGACTGCCTCAGCACAACAGATTCAATACCACTGTCTCTTTACAGTTGCCTCCTTCAAACTGCTCCTTTTTCTTCCTTCAAATACAACGCGCTAACGTGTTATCACCCTAGGAGTTCATTTGCTGAGGCACTCACTCCAAAAATCACCAGTGAAACCTAATTAGTTCCCATGGCGCAGAGGTATATCGAGATCGTCCAGAGAGCGGTTGGAAAACATACCACAGTCGGTATTTAAAAATAAGGGATCGGAATGAAGGGTGACAGAATCAACAGACACCTTTTACAGTCAACGTCGGATTACCTGCTTCGTATTGCAAACGTCACCATCATCAAAGCGCAGCATCATAGTGCATCAGGACTGAGGAAGAGTGATGGCAACCGGGCAGCTCTCTACATGGAGTCGGCTTCCCCGAAACACGCAGCCACAGTGTCCATCCAGCTGCAAACATCACCAGTTGACGAGAATCATGAGTATAGAAGTGGAAACACTTCTCACAAGTGAAATAGAAATACTTGTGCATTACTGATTTCTATATCTAGACTTTGTATAATTCATTATTCGTTTTATACTGTTACTGTACCAAATCATTTCAATAGCATTTCAATAGCATGCATTAAAGAAAAAAAAGGTTCAAATGGCTCTGAGCGCTAAGGGACTTAACTTCTGAGGTCATCAGTCACATAGAACTTAGAACTATTTAAACCTATCTAACCTAAGTACATCACACACATCCATACCCAAGGCAGGATTCGAACCTGCGACCGCAGCGGTCGCGCGGCCCCAGACTGTAGCGCCATGAATTTAAAATGTTGAATAAAATTGTGAAATTCTTGATACAATGGTAGGAGCAGCTTAAAAAAATTGACTGCTGTCTTATCTCTCATCTTTTACAAGGCGTCTGAGGAAACTACTCCGTAAAATGCGATCAAAATGCAGCGGCATAACTGCTCTCTGGTGACTGGGACATTTTCCCGTGGCCCCTGAGGATGAGATGCCCCTTGCGCCCGAAAGGAAGAAATAGAGAAAACAAAAAAAAAAAAATTAAAATGGAAAAATTAGTACCTATGAGCCAAGTGAAGTCATTTCCTGTATTAAATAATTAAAGTTGGTTTCGGAGATCATTCTGACAACGATACGCGAATCATTTAGTCACTTATAGCTAACCCATGACAGTGTGTTCTGTGGGTCTACGCACTCGCAAACGAAAGCTGAAGTAACACTTAAATGTCACAGAAATTTTATACGTGTTTGAACTGGAACTGATTTAAATATATAGATACGAAGACGTGCTGAAAGTAGTGTGAAAATTCTTATAGATTTTTAAGTAAAACAAACGTTGATAAGATTCTACAGCTTTGTTCTTCATGTCTACGTACATGATTTGCAACATGTTAACCCTGATGACCAACAGAATTCTCCGAACGATAGATCAAAATGGTTCAAATGACTCTGAGCACTATGGGACTTAACATCTGTGGTCAGCAGTCCCCTAGAACTTAGAACTACTTAAACCTAACTAACCTAAGGACATCACAGACATCCATGCCCGAGGCAGGATTCGAACCTGCGACCGTAGCAGTCGCGCGGTTCCGGACTGAGCGCCTAGAACCGCGAGACCACCGCGGCCGGCAAACGATAGATCAGTTTGTTGATACCGTCACTGTGAAATACTTGACTTTGTTGATGGAGCCACGACCACACGTATGCTTGCCCAGATTGATCACTGTCAGAGTTAAGTTCTCGAAGGTGTCCTGTAAGTCTTAGTAGCAGATGGAAATCGGATGAAACCAAGTAGAAACTATATGGAGGATGGCAGATGACAGTGAACCTAAGGCGCCGGATTTTTACAGACGTCGCAGCTTTGGTATACTGTCTAGCAATGCCACGCTGAAACTGGGGCTGCTTCGTGTCTGGAGAGACTCTTTCAATTCGAAACTCGATTGTAACACGCTGTTTCTCACGCACCGAATAGTTATGGCACACAGTGGAGCGTTAATTGCTAAAATTTGGGGAGCCCTTTACAAGCAGAGAGCTGCAATTACGTAGACATGATGAGTGAAGATGAAGAATGTTAGTAATGTTTCTTTCATTTAAAAATCTTTAAGAGTTTTCACAGTTAGAGGTGTGAAAGTAATATCAGTGGGAAAGAAATATAAACGGATTGAGTGCCAAATAGGAGGAACAAAGTTAGAACAGGTGGACGGTTTCAAGTACTTAGGATGCATATTCTCACAGGATGGCAACATAGTGAAAGAACTGGAAGCGAGGTGTATCAAAGCTACTGCAGTGAGCGCTCAGCTACGATCTACTCTCTTTTGCAAGAAGGAGGTCAGTACCAAGACTATCTGTGCACCGTTCAATCTTTCGACCAACTTTGTTGTATGGGAGCGAAAGCTGGGTGGATTCAGGTTACCTTACCAACAAGGTTGAGGTTACGGATATGAAAGTAGCTAGGATGATTGCAGGTACTAGTAGATGGGAACAATGGCAGGAGGGTGTCCACAATGAGGAAATCAAAGAAAAACTGGGAATGAACTCTATAGATGTAGCAGTCAGGGCAAACAGGCTTAGATGGTGGGGTCATGTTACACGCATGGGAAAAGTAAGGTTACCCAAGAGACTCATGGATTCAGCAGTAGAGGGTAGGAGGAGTCGGGGCAGACCGAGGAGAAGGTACCTGGATTCGGTTAAGAATGATTTTGAAGTAATAGGCTTAACATCAGAAGAGGCACCAATGTTAGCACTGAATAGGGGATCATGGAGGAATTGTATAAGGGGGGCTATGCTCCAGATTGAACGCTGAAAGGCATAATCAGTCTTTAATGATGATGATGATGATGATGATGATGATGATGACAAGAGTTTTCACATAAAAAATTCGAAAACATTCGTTTTCAGCACGCCCTCGTACATTAAAAGAGACACTCACAGCAAACACTTTTGAAAGCTGCGATTAATACCGACTGGGAACAAGTGAAATCATCCGCAATCTTTCGACTTCTGTCGGAACTGATACTCCTGTGAGCCACTGCTCTGAGGGCTTGTGACAGTCAACGGTAAATACTCACGTCAGAACGGGGAGTACACAATGACGTAAGAGGTCATGTACTGATGTTACCCCCTGCTACAAGTTACTCGTCAGCGAAGTGAAACACAGCATTAAACGGTAACTACTAATAGCGTCTGGTCTATTCCGCAAGGTATCATTTGATGGACAAAGTTGGCAACGAGAAATATCAAAACGTGTACTGATTCAGTACTAGGGAGACAAGAAGCCAAGATAATACAGGAAAACTGTGCGTGGGCTGAGAATACGAACTGCAGTGTCATCAAGAAGAAAGGTGACTCACGGTCTTTAATTACACGTTATCAGTTTCAAATCGCATTTTGTTTCGTTTATGAAACCTAAGATTTAAGACGTAAATTAATTTCCTCACAAAGAAACAGCTTAAAGTTTGAGAGTTTTGTCATGAGAAATTCAGAAAAAATATTACGAAATTTAAAAAGATAACGGTATTTCTACTGATACGTGCATGGGAAAGTGTGTTTAAGGACACCACCTGAAACATTCCACTAGTCGAACAATTTCTCTGCTGGCGAATACAGACATCATCTGGAACCGAAACTTTTTTGGAGAATTGTTATATTCCTGTTATTACAAAGTTCATAAAACTTATGATTGTCGAACACAAAATGCCTCGGACAATTTGTTAATAGTCATGATGACTGTTTCGCAAAATCAAATTACCCTGAATAGAACTTCAATGCCAAAGATCTCTGCTTTCATTAAACATACATGACCGTGAGACTTCGTTATGCGTCCTGAGATATGTGCAGCTGCTTTGACACCTGTAGTTTTAGTGCCACGAACTCGTGGAACTGAGATGACTTACCTTCTCACTATTATCGTTGTTTCGCGCTCTTACTGCGTTTCACGGTTTTCTTGAGATTTTGCTGACTTCGGATGGACACCTTCACGTTGCTCGCCAGTCGCCTCTTCTCGAACTGTTGCTAAGCAACGGTATGGACTGCTGTAGAGTCTCTTGTATTGTTGAGAAGTGCCTCACATCCCGATATGTTTGTTCTTCACTGGAAGGGGACGTACGGAAAATAATAGTCGCGCGATTAAGGAAACAATAAAGCAATTTCAGCAGGAGTGTAACTAGTCTAAGACGATCGGGGCAATGGCCTCGACGGTAAGATGCCTCTAGAAAAAAAAAAAAGAAAAAAGACACTAAGGAAAAATTAGAATATATTGAGAAGTCTCTTGCGATTTTAAAATAGTGAAAGATCGTTTTAAAAGTTCTTCTGATGTAAAATATGCGAATCATTTGTCTCCTTGACTCTGCTCCGAGATAAATGAGCATTAGGATATGAATATCAGTTAAATGATTCTATAGAACGAAAACTCGATGTGAGAAGTATTTCGGCCGAGGCTGTGGTGGTGCGTCAGTCATCAATGGTATACTCAGCGGTGTGCATAAAGCAGTGAAGATGCCATTTCAGTCTAGTCTTTAAAAGCGCTGTAGAGTCTAAGAGGTTAAACTAGAAACAGTCCTGCATTTCGAAATAGTTGAGAAAATGTACAGTTTTTTTTTTCCACATCAGACTACGGTTGTAGGGTTTAGCTACTTGTTTCGTGAGCACGTCCAAGGAAACGTTAAAGCCACAACATCCGCAGCGTTCGGCTGGGAGATAAGGAAGTATCTATAAACTTTAAGAGATATTCATTAACTTTCTTGCCGTTCCCACGAACATGGTAAGTGTAAGAAATATAACAAACGAAGTGTAGCGATACGTCTTGAAATATATTACCCTTTTCAAATGTTTAAATATCTCTAAGCACTATGCGATTTAACATCTGAGGTCATCAGTCCTCTAGAACTTAGAACTACTTATATCTAACAAACCTAAGGACATCACACACGTTCAGCCCGAGGCAAGATTTGAACCTGCGACCGCAGCAGGCGCGCCCTTCTGAAGCGCCTAGAACCCTTTCCAGATTCAATAGAAGTTCCTAGAGAGAATTAATAGAGTACCTACGTCCTTGAAATCTGAAAATATGTTACGTTGTAGCTCTACAGGACTTCCTGAACGGCCCTGCCAGTAATAAAGATGGAAGATTATAACTGAACGTCCCATTCACGCCGTTGTCATTAGAGATGAAGCGGGGACGGTTAAGTGAAGACTGAATAAGGAAATCGGCAGTGTCCTTTTTAGAGGAAACATCCCGGCATGTGCTTCAAGCGATTTGGGGAAAACACATGAAAACCCTGGATGGGTGTACGGGGATCTGAACAGCCATCTGCCCGAATGCGATCAAGGTCTCCAGTTTTATTTCCTCGTTTCCTCATGACATTTACACGGATGAGCCAGAACATTATGACCTGCGACTTACTATCGATATACAGGGTGTTTCAAAAATGACCGGTTTATTTGAAACGGCAATAAAAACTAAACGAGCAGCGATAGAAATACACCGTTTGTTGCAATATGCTTGGGACAACAGTACATTTTCAGGCAGACAAACTTTCGAAATTACAGTAGTTACAATTTTCAACAACAGATGGCGCTGCGGTCTGGGAAACTCTATAGTACGATATTTTCCACATGTCCACCATGCGTAGCAATAATATGGCTCAGTCTCTGAATGAAATTACCCGAAACCTTTGACAACGTGTCTGGCGGAATGGCTTCACATGCAGATGAGATGTTCTGCTTCAGCTGTTCAATTGTTTCTGGATTCTGGCGGTACACCTGGTCTTTCAAGTGTCCCCACAGAAAGAAGTCACAGGGGTTCATGTCTGGCGAATAGGGAGGCCAATCCACGCCGCCTCCTGTATGATTCGGATAGCCGAAAGAAATCACACGATCATCGAAATATTCATTCAGGAAATTAAAGACGTCGGCCGTGCGATGTGGCCGGGCACCATCTTGCATAAACCACGAGGTGTTCGCAGTGTCGTCTAAGGCAGTTTGTACCGCCACAAATTCACGAAGAATGTCCAGAAAGCGTGATGCAGTAATCGTTTCTGATCCGAAAAATGGGCCAATGATTCCTTTGGAAGAAATGGCGGCCCAGACCAGTACTTTTTGAGGATGCAGGGACGAGGGTACTGCAACATGGGGCTTTTCGGTTCCCCATATGCGCCAGTTTTGTTTATTGACGAAGCCGTCCAGGTAAAAATAAGCTTCGTCAGTAAACCAAATCCTCCCCACATGCATATCGCCGTCATCAATCCTGTGCACTGTATCGTTAGCGAATGTCTCTCGTGCAGCAATGGTAGTGGCGCTGAGGGGTTGCCGCGTTTGAATTTTGTACGGATAGAGGTGTAAACTCTGGCGCATGAGACGATACGTGGACGTTGGCGTCATTTGGACCGCAGCTGCAACACGGCGAACGGAAACCCGAGGCCGCTGTCGGATCACCTGCTGCACTAGCTGCGCTTTGCCCTCTGTGGTTGCCGTACGCGGTCGCCCTACCTTTCCAGCACGTTCATCCGCCACGTTCCCAGTCCGTTGAAATTTTTCAAACAGCTCCTTTATTGTATCGCTTTTCCGTCCTTTGGTTACATTAAACCTCCGTTGAAAACTTCGTCTTGTTGCAACAATACTGTGTTCTAGGCGGTGGAATTCCAACACCAGAAAAATCCTCTGTTCTAAGGAATAAACCATGTTGTCTACAGCACACTTGCACGTTGTGAACAGCACACGCTTACAGCAGAAAGACGACGTACAGAATGGCGCACCCACAGACTGCGTTGTCTTCTATATCTTTCACATCACTTGCAGCGCCATCTGTTGTTGAAAATTGTAACTACTGTAATTTCGAAAGTTTGTCCGCCTGAAAATGTACTGTTGTCCCAAGCATATTGCAACAAACGGTGTATTTCTATCGCTGCTCGTTTAGTTTTTATTGCCGTTTCAAATATACCGGTCATTTTTGAAACACCCTGTAAATCTGTACAGGCGATAGCAGCGTCACCTGGCGAGGAATAACTGCTGGTCCGACACATGCACGGTACATGTACTGTCAATGAGCGTGCTGTCCGTGTGTAGATTGGAGAAGGTGAGCGGTCTATCTGAGTCTGAGCGAGGGCAGATTGTGATGACCCGGAGACACTACACGACTTGTCGGATGTTCGAAGAGTGCTGTGGCGAACGTCTTCAACATGTGCCGAAACCAAGGTGAAATCACGTCCAGACGTCGTGGGATAGGGCGACCACCTCTCATAGGTGTTGGGCGTCGTAAGCTGGGCAGACTGGTAGAACAGGCCAGGCAGCGAACCGTGTCGGAACCAACATCAGACTTTAATACCGGGAGGAGTACAAGTGCGTCTCAACACGCGGCGTATCGAACACTCCCAACGATGGACCTTCGCAGCCGACGACCCATGCATGTGCCAATGCTAACACCACGACAACTGAAATGGGCACGTGACCATCAGATCTGGACGTTGGTGCCCTGGCTGAGCGTTGTATGGTCTGATGAATCCAGATACCTTCTTCGTCATGCCGATTGGAGGGCGCGAATCCCTTGTCTTCCAGGGGATCAGCACCTTGACACCTGTACTGCGAGACGGAACAAAGCTGGCGGCGGCTCCGTTATGTTCTGGGGAACATTCACGTGGACATCCATGAGTCCAGTGGAGCTCGGCCGAGGAATAGTGTACACTGGTTGCAGATCGCGTACACCCCTTCATGACGATCATGTTTCCCAACGGCAGTGGCATTTTCAACAAGATAATGCGCCATGTCTCAAGGCTAGGAGCATTATGGAATGGGGAACACAGTGGCGAGATCCGATTGACATAATGGCCACCCAACTCGCCAGTTGTGAACCTGATCGAACACATATGGGATATGGCTGAGCGTGGCGTCAGAGTTCATCGTCCCTTCCCCGGAATTTACGGGAATTAGGTGATTTGTGTATGCAGATGCGGCGCCAACTCCCTCCAAGGCTTCATTGATTCCGTGCCACGATGCGTCGCCGCTGTTAATCGTGCCAAAGGTTGACGTACCGGCTACTAGGTAGGAGTTCTGGATGGACAGTGAATCTTACGTTTCCAGGAAATCTAATGTCAATAAGATATTTATTTAAAGTACAAATACAAGAATACTTCTTACTGCAAGACATAACAGAGGAAATATTGAGTTACACTGTTGTATCTATCAAAAGCCACGGCTTTTACGAAACGGAGCGTTTTTTTTTTTTCAAAGCTAAAATTAATTTCTTAAAATCCTTAAGTTCGGCGAGGTTTCAGGCATGGTTATCCATTGTGGTAGTATTCTGAATAGGAGAAGGCTGCCACTCTGTTAGAGGCTCATTTGAGAGGTGAGAGAATGTAACAGATACGTGGAAAATTCTGTATCGGCAGAACTTGAAGCAAGACGCCGTACATCTCTCAGGAACGTGTTTGGTAAACTCCGAGATCCATCTTTCAATGCAGAAACTACGGGTGCGCAGACACCTACACACCTGTCCCACAAAGTTCGTGCAGATGACATTACACTCGCACGGAGGCGCAGAATGAGTCATTCTTCAAATGCTCTGTTCGCGGACTAAACAGAAACAGATTTCGGTGTTTCAGTGAAAGATACGCTCTTCCACGCAGTTTATCATCGTTCGGAGAGTAAAGATAAAGATGTAAATGTATAAATTTATGCAGAAAATTAAAGAGCAAGTAAAACTGATTTTTGTAAAATGAATATTACACAGTCGTCAGAGTTTGTTTCTGTCGGTAACGTTTCAACTCCTGATTCTGGAGACACTATCAGAGGCTAAGACTCAGACTGCAGTTGAATAGTTAAACTAGCTCAGCAAGCCGCACTGATGAGCTCATAGAGTCGTACGGGCGTGTGTTACGGAACTAGTATAAGGTAATAGTTGCAGATGTTTGATTTATTTTGCACTGAGGCCCATAACGTGTGTAATTTTAGTCAAGCCGGAAAAACAACATGAACAGAAAATAATCCTTTAACAGAAAAGAATTTTTCAAGAGTTCAAAAGCAACTAGTAACATAATGGTGTACTTACTTGTTAAACGAGATAGATTCTTGGCCTTAGCACTAAATAAAAAAAAGAAATTTTAAAAAAGGCAACGCAAACTCTTGGCAAGTACAAACTCCCTAACACAAAGCTTAGGCACGACTCTGCGAATGTACAAGCAGCAGTCTTCTGTTACGCCGCGACCCGACAATGCTACGATGTGTATAAACAGTTTAGTTACTTGAGTCTTTAGTAGGCCCCGATGATGTCTCCAGCATTAGGAAACGAAACGTTACACAGAGATAAATCACCAAGCGTAGAAATATCGGCGGTGAAAAACAGAATTTTAACATTATTTGAGTAAGACATGAATTTATTTAACTCGCTAGAAACGTAAATTTCATTAGCAGTCTTCATTTTTATACGCATATTCTAACTTATGAATTTCTTTCAAACTGTCTCTTCGTTCTTGTTTTGTCTGGCAGTGTAGCATTAGATATTACCGTTAGTAGTTAAATACGTATTTTCAACTTGGTTTTCTAGTTAATTAAAGTGTACCTTCCGTAGTGTCCAGAATTCGTAACGGAACGATCCAGAAACTAAAAGTTATTCCACACGCACACACACACACACACACACACACACACACACACACACATAGAGTGAGAGAGAGAGAGAGAGAGAGAGAGAGAGGGAGATAAAGAGAGGGAGGCTGAGGGAGAGAGGAGGGGTTCTATTTGGGCGAGAGGGGGATGGGGGGGGGGGTGGGAGAGCGGCTAGCTGCGAGATACGAGGTGTGGCCGAAGTTTAGAGTTGGGATTGGTTTTAGAGTGGGGATAGGAATGTAGAAGGAGAAGTGGGCCCCACTTCATGTACTTGTCCCGACGCTCTATAACAAGTTACAATCCGTTCATAATGTTGGTGCTAACGCAGTAGGGTCGCTACGGGTATCACGTGTCCGTTTCTAGCAGTGAATACTGCTTCCAAACACGCATTACTCAGTTCAGAATTGTAGGGAAATCTTGCCGATAACTAACACCGATTAAGAACTTCTTGTCTTTCATATAAACTATTTTCCCGAATATACTTAAGTTCTATGCAGTACTGATTAATGTAACAATACATATAGTTTCCTTATAGAGTCATGGTGCACTGTAGGTGAAATATTACGTACTTCCTCGACGCCTAAAACATCTGGGTTTGCATCTTCACTTTCCATCATCTTTAATGTGATCAACTGGCTTTCATTATTTTCCAGTTATTTCCATGGATTCTCTAGCCAGCCTCAGTCTACATCGAAATTTTCACCACTTATCTCTAATCACCAGGCTGTACGCCTGCTTCAATTGCTAAGTGGCTTCGAAGAACGTACTTTTCCAGTTATTATTAATAGATAACAAAAAAGTGGTTCAAATGGTTCTGGGCACTATGGGACTTAACTTCTAAGGTCATCAGTCCCCTAGAACTACTTAAACCTAACTAACCTAAGGACATCACATACATCCATGCCCGAGGCAGGATTCGAACCTGCGACTGTAGCGCTCGCGCGGTTCCAGACTGTAGCGCCTGGAACCGCTCGGCCAACCCGGCCGGCAATAGATAACAATCGCATTTATATGTTCTTTTTAATTCGCTGTACGTCCTTCGATAACAATTAGTTAGGTTCTGGAGCCATAACTGTTACATTAGGTCAAGTACTTATTTTATATTTAAGGCACAAAAATTGCCATGCGGCTAGAATATAAGTGGAACACGTGCACATATATTCACTATAAATTTTTGACCACTACAGTGGAAAACATTGTCCCAAAAATATATAAAATTAAAACTTTTGATATTACGTTTAGGAAACACGATCTTGTAAGTTACGTAAAATTAGTGAAAAAACGGTGTAGATAGTGATGGTTATTTTATGAAAAAGGCCGTTTTTGGCCTGGTCTTAGGCCTTCTTCAGAACAGCACAATCAGCTGAAATTGCCGATGTCTAGAACAGTCATTAGACCTCAGTTGCTTAAAGTGTGTCTGTGATCTACTGACTGCTATGGACATCGTCAGCTTCAGCTGGTTGTGCTGTCCTGAAGAGGGCCTAAGACTATGCCAAAACTGGTCATTTTAATAATACAACGACCGTGATCTAGACTGTCTTTTCAATGATTTTAAATGTTTTCGTTGCTAAGGTTTCCGGAAGTTTCTCCTTCGATACTAAGCGAACATCGATGCTGGAGCCTCCCCTGAGTATTCCTTATTGGTAAACCCATTGCCGCACTTGCAGCTCGAAAGGATCTGGCTCAAACGCAACAAGTTCTAATTCAGCCCGTTCTGTGCTCATGAGCAGTAAAAATAAATAAATAGATAAGTTAGCTCAAACAGTTTTCACTAAAAACGATCATCTGCAGTCTTTCAGTTAGAGAATATTTTTATTTTTATTCCCTGCTGGTGACCACAGAGATAAGGAAATCATAATTACTGTGCGCGAGCTCCAGGAAGACACTCGTTAAGGTGGCTGCAGGTGACAGGTGAATCGATGTAGATCGAAGAATGATTGCAGCTTTTCTGTCGCTACTGACATGGCCTACTTCTGTGAACAGGCAGGACTACATTTATGTTGCCTTCGGCTTTTGCACACGAGAAAAGATGTGACACGCAGAGCTAATCATTGCTTAATCTACTCTGTCACTCATTTTTAATTACTAAAAAGCTTTAATCGATCACAGAACACGGAAAAAATACAGCATGGCGAAGAGAACAAAGAATTACGACAGTAGTACTAATGTACACATAATTTTATGCTAGGGTAAGGGTTGATATCGACCAAAAACAAGTGTATACACCGCCGTAAAACGTTTTTCGACTTTAAGAAATTCAGCTAGTGTCATAAGCTAACGCGCCAAATGTTTACTTGAAGTAAGCGTAAAGTAAAGAGGTGTTGTTCTAATACACAGGGTGTTTCAAAATTACACCGACAGGCTTCGAGGGGATGTCGAACGTAACTTGAGGAACAAAAAGAGCATAGGAAGCGTATCCGTAGGCGTCTTGCGACGACCCTGCAAAGCGTCAAAATTATAAGCGGCGACGCCCATATATGTATGTGTATACAGGATATTCCCTTGATGACGTTCCAAACTTTCAGGATGATGGAGAAGAATAAATGTATTAATTTGAGCTAAGGGACGTTGGTCCTGAAACGGACGAGTCAAAAGTTGTAAGCCAAAATCGTTTTGATACCTCTGACAGTGGAATAAGTGTACCGAGACTGTTGTTGCTTAGACTGTACTGTAGGCTACTTCCAGAGGCGGTAGTTTGGACCAAAACAGGTGAAAAATGTCAAGTAAACATGTGATATAAAATAAATACCTTAGGAACTACGAGCGCTTGTTTACCTTTTTCTAGTGTGAAACACATCTCCTCTATTGAACAGTGTTCATAGCTCTTGAGGTATGTATTTTAGAGTCCATGTATACTAGACATATTTATCTTGTTTTGCTCCACACAACAACCTCTGAAAGTTACCTGCACTAGAGTCTTAGCAACAATAGTACCGGTACACGTATTCCACTGTCAGAGGTATAGGAACGATTTTCACTTGTAGCTTTCAAGCCGCTCGTTTCCGGACCACGGTCCCTCAGCTGAAATAAACACATCATCCCTGAAAGTTTGTAACACCATCATGAAATCATCCTGAATATGCATGCACACACAGACACCGGCGCCTATAATCTCGACTCTCTCTAGCGTCGTATGGGTGACTTTCCCGGGCACGTGTTCATATCGTCATTTTGTTCATCAAGACACCTTGTACATCGCCTCGAAGTCCGTCGGTGTCGTTTGGAAATATCCTGTATATCCCACGAAGTTAGATGCTTCACAAATATATTCACTTCTAGTGATCGTTTCAAGCAAATGCTCTTCCTACTTGCCTGGGACAGTACTTCGAGCTACAGGTCTGTGACGCTACAGGCTGGGAAAAATTCTCACTGGGCAAGAGGCACGTCGCGTGCTAACTGCCCGCTTTAAGAGGTTAATTGCTGGCTTCCTCCCACTTATCTGATCGCGAGCGCCAGCGTGCAGTTTCCATAAACCTCTCCTGCGGCTTTGCCCTCGCTGTTGAATGCTGATGTGCAAAGGGAGGATGAATCTCTTCCTTGCTGCTTCCGTCGTTTCATTTCTTGTTGCCTTATGTTTAGCAGATGACACAACGATAGAATGTGGTGTATCTATCCAGCAGGCACTTGTGGGTTTAAGTCAAGCAGTCAGCACACAGTTTTAATCTGCAAGGAAGTTTCATATCAGCGCATATTCCGCTGCAGGTTGAAAATCTCATTCTCGAAACGTCTCCCAGGCTGTGGCTAAGCCATGTCCCCGCAATATCTTTTCTTCCAGGAGTGCTAGTTCTGCAAGGTTCGCAGGAGAGCTTCTGTGAAGTTTGGAAGGTAGGAGACGAGGTACTGGCAGAACTGAAGCTGTGAGGAAGGGTCGTGAGTCGTGCTTGGGTAGCTCAGATGGTAGAGCACTTGCCCGCGAAAAGCAAAGATCCCGAGTTTGAGCCTAGGTCCGGCACACAGTTTTAATCTGCCAGGAACTTTCAGTAACTGTGAAGAATCCGTTGACTACTCCATACGTACGCTGGCCAAAAATAGTGTATCGAACTGAAAGAAGGCTAGAGGGACAGATATGCGTCAGATGAGAATACTTCTGGCACCAGTGGTTTACAATGTATGGTTTCTGGTCCTGATCTTTTGTTGTGCTCCATACAATTAGTCTTGTGTACTATAGTACTATCTTTAATATTTCATGGGTAAACATTGCTTTATTGTACGTACTCGCACCTGCATTTTATTCAAGCAATAGAGTTAAAATCTTCCCTGACATTTAAGCTTCACGCTATTTTTGTTTTCCTCATTCGATCATTAGTACACTCTAAGAAAAAAAAAGACTCACCACGCATGCCACGAAGGAATTATCCAATTGGAATGAAGATCTGCAGATTTGACGTATATCTGCAGACAGACATACGAATACAATTTAAGAGAAATTGATTATTCAAGAGAAAAAGCTTCACAAAATGAGCAAGTCAATAACGCGTTTCTCCATCTGTGACGCTTATGGAGGCACTTACGCGCCTTGACATTGTTTGCTAGTGCTGTTGGATATCCTCCTGAGGGATATCGTGCCAAACTCAGTTCGGTTGATCCAGAGTGAGTTGCAGGGCGCTGTCCATAATGTTCCAAACCTTCGCACTTGAGGAGGGGCCCGGCTACATTGCTGGACAAGTTAAGGTTTGGCAAGCACGAACAAAAGCAGCTGAAACTCTCGCCATATGCTGGCGGACAGTATCTTGCTGAAATGAAAGCACAAGATGGCTTGACGTTAGCAGCAACGAAACGGGGCCAGAAAATGGATCAGATGGCTATAAGCATTACGGGACTCAACATCTGAGGTCATAAGTCCCCTATGCTTAGATCTGCGTAAACCTGACTAACCTAAGGACATCACACACATGCATGTGCGAGGCAGGATTCGAACCTCCGACCGTAGCAGAAGCGTATAGAACCGCTCGACCACAGCGGCCGGCTGAAACTGGGCATAAGATATCGTCGGTGTGCCGCTGTGACAAAGGTACTGCAGATGACCAACAGAGGGGTCTTCCTAAGAAATGGAATGGCACCCCAGATCATCACTCCTGGATGTCGCATCATACGATGGGTGGCAGGTTGGTAACCCACTGCTGTCTGAGACGTGTCAGACATACCTTCGGTGGTCATCGGGGCCTTTAATCTCATTCAGTGGAGTAGAATTGTGTTCATTGATGAACCCTACTTCGAACTGATACTGGACCAGTGAAGACGCGTCTAGAGACGCCCCGGACAATGGTGTGATACAAATCTGATTGCCAAGGGCAACAGCCTCAACGGGTGCGGGGCAAAGTCAGGACATGCGGGGACCAAGCAGCAATCGGTATTGTAATTGTAAACTGCCGAAGCTGCGTTGGTAAAGTACCGGAACTTCAAGCGCTGATAGAAAGCACCGAAGCTGAAATCGTTATAGGTACAGAAAGCTGGCTGAAGCCAGAGATAAATTCTGCCGAAATTTTTACAAAGGCACAGACGGTGTTTAGAAAGGATAGATTGCATGCAACCGGTGGTGGAGTGTTCGTCGCTGTTAGTAGTAGTTTATCCTGTAGTGAAGTAGAAGTTGATAGTTCCTGTGAATTATTATGGGTGGAGGTTACACTCAACAACCGAGCTAGGTTAATAAGTGGCTCCTTTTACCGACCCCCCGACTCAGCAGCATTAGTGGCAGAACAACTGAGAGAAAATTTGGAATACATTTCACATAAATTTTCTCAGCATGTTATGGTCTTAGGTGGAGATTTCAATTTACCAGATATAGACTGGGACACTCAGATGTTTAGGACGGGTGTTAGGGACAGAGCATCGAGTGACATTATACTGAGTGCACTATCCGAAAATTACCTCGAGCAATTAAACACAGAACCGACTCGTGGAGATAACATCTTGGGCCTACTGATAACAAACAGACCCGAACTTTTCGACTCTGTAAGTGCAGAACAGGGAATCAGTGATCATAAGGCCGTTGCAGCATCCCTGAATATGGAAGTTAATAGGAATATAAAAAAAGGGAGGAAGGTTTATCTGTTTAGCAAGAGTAATAGAAGGCAGATTTCAGACTACCTAACAGATCAAAACGAAAATTTCTGTTCCGACACTGACAATGTTGAGTGTTTATGGAAAAAGTTCAAGGCAATCGTAAAATGCGTTTTAGACAGGTACGTGCCGAGTAAAACTGTGAGGGACGGGAAAAACCCACCGTGGTACAACAACAAAGTTAGGAAACTACTGCGAAAGCAAAGAGAGCTTCACTCCAAGTTTAAACGCAGCCAAAACCTCTCAGTCAAACAGAAGCTAAACGATGTCAAAGTTAGCGTAAGGAGGGCCATGCGTGAAGCGTTCAGTGAATTCGAAAGTAAAATACTAGGTACCGACTTCACAGAAAATCCTAGGAAGTTCTGGTCTTACGTTAAATCAGTAAGTGGCTCGAAACATCATGTCCAGACACTCCGGGATGATGATGGCATTGAAACAGAGGATGACAAGCGTAAAGCTGAAATACTAAACACCTTTTTCCAAAGCTGTTCCACAGAGGAAGACCGCACTGCAGTTCCTTCTCTAAATCCTCGCACCAACGAAAAAATGGCTGACATCGAAATAAGTGTCCAAGGAATAGAAAAGCAACTGGAATCACTCAACAGAGGAAAGTCCACTGGACCTGACGGGATACCAATTCGATTCTACACAGAGTACGCGAAAGAACTTGCCCCCCTTCTAACAGCCGTGTACCGCAAGTCTCTAGAGGAACAGAAGGTTCCAAATGATTGGAAAAGAGCACAGGTAGTCCCAGTCTTCAAGAAGGGTCGTCGAGCAGATGCGCAAAACTATAGACCTATATCTCTGACGTCGATCTGTTGTAGAATTTTAGAACATGTGTTTTGCTCGAGTCTCATGTCTTTTTTGGAAACTCAAAATCTACTATGTAGGAATCAACATGGATTCCGGAAACAGCGATCGTGTGAAACCCAACTCGCTTTATTTGTTCATGAGACCCAGAAAATATTAGATACAGGCTCCCAGGTAGATGCTATTTTTCTTGACTTCAGGAAGGCGTTCGATACAGTTCCGCACTGTCGCCTGATAAACAAAGTAAGAGCCTACGGAATATCAGACCAGCTGTGTGGTTGGATTGAAGAGTTTTTAGCAAACAGAACACAGCATGTTGTTATCAACGGAGAGACGTCTACAGACATTATAGTAACCTCTGGCGTGCCACAGGGGAGTGTTATGGGACCATTGCTTTTCACAATATATATAAATGACCTAGTAGATAGTGTCGGAAGTTCCATGCGGCTTTTCGCGGATGATGCTGTAGTATACAGAGAAGTTGCAGCATTAGAAAATTGTAGCGAAATGCAGGAAGATTTGGAGCGGATAGGCACTTGGTGCAGGGAGTGGCAACTGACCCTTAACATAGACAAATGTAATGTATTGCGAATACATAGAAAGAAGGATCCTTTATTGTATGATTATATGATAGCGGAACAAACACTGGTAGCAGTTACTTCTGTAAAATATCTGGGAGTATGCGTGCGGAACGATTTGAAGTGGAATGATCATATAAAATTAATTGTTGGTAAGGCGGGTACCAGGTTGAGACTCATTGGGAGAGTCCTTAGAAAATGTAGTCCATCAACAAAGGAGGTGGCTTACAAAACACTCGTTCGACCTATACTTGAGTATTGCTCATGAGTGTGGGATCCGTACCAGATCGGATTGACGGAGGAGATAGAGAAGATCCAAAGAAGAGCGGCGCGTTTCGTCACAGGGTTATTTGGTAACCGTGATAGCGTTACGGAGATGTTTAACGAACTCAAGTGGCAGACTCTGCAAGAGAGGCGCTCTGCATCGCGGTGTAGCTTGCTGTCCACGTTTCGAGAGGGTGCGTTTCTGGATGAGGTATCGAATATATTGCTTCCCCCTACTTATACCTCCCGAGGAGATCACGAATGTAAAATTAGAGAGATTAGAGCGCGCACAGAGGCTTTCAGACAGTCGTTTTTCCCGCGAACCATACGCGACTGGAACAGGAAAGGGAGATAATGACAGTGGCACGTAAAGTGCCCTCCGCCACACACCGTTGGGTGGCTTGCGGAATATAAATGTAGATGTAGATGTAGATATAGTGCGACAGTCAGGAGTGGTGGTCTGGGGTTTTCATAACAGGACTCATTTGGTTAGCATTTGCGGTACCCTTAGAGCACAGCGGTGTGTCGACGGTATTCTACACGCCACTTTGTTGCCCTTCATGGCGAGCCGTCCTCGGCTTACACTTCAGCAAGATAATGCCCGCCCGCCCACGACGATATGACGAGGGTTTCTACTGCATTCCTTCGCGCTTGGCAAATCCTACCGTAGCCAGCAAGGTAGCCGGATCTCCCCCAAACCAGAAAGTTTGGAGCATCATGGACAGAACACCCCAACCAGCTTGAGATTTTGACAATCCAACAAGCCAATTGGACCGAATGTGCCACAGTATCCCTCAGCAAAACATCCGACAACTCTATCCATCAATGACAATCCGAATAACCTCTTGCGTAAGGGCCAGAGGCGAATCAACGCGTGATCGACTTGTTCAAAATGTAAAACTCTTTCTCTTGAATAAGTGATTACTTCTTTTAAAATTGTAATAATTTGGCCAGCCTGTGTGACCGAGCGGTTCTAGGCGCTTCAGTCTGGCACCGCGCGACCGCTACGGTAGCAGGTCGGAATTCTGCCTCAGGCATGGATGTGTGTGATGTCCTTAGGTTAGTTAGGTTTAATTAGTTCTAAGTTCTAAGGGACTGATGACCTCTGATGTTAAGTCCCATAGTGCTCAGAGCCATGTTTTGTAATCATTTGTTTTGTGTGCATGTACCTCACCCCTACCGATCTCTGTCTCATTCGGATATATCCTTCGTCGTGCACTCTTGTGTATGTGTGTGTGTGTGCGTGTGTTGCTAATGGCCTTGCCGCAGTAATAATACCCTTTCCCGTCAGATCTTCAAAGTTAAGCGCTGTCGGGCTGGGCTAGACTTGGATGGATGACCATCTGGTCTGCCGAGCCCTGTTGGCAAGCGGGGTGCACTCAGCCCTTGTGAGGCAAACTGAGGAGCTACTTGATTGAGAGGTAGGGGTTCCGGTCTGGGAAACTGACATCTGGCCGGAAGAGCGTTGTGGAGACCACATGCCCCACCATATACGCATCCAGTGACGCCTATGGCTGAGGATGACACGGAGGCCGCTCGGTCCCGTTGGACTTTCATGGCCTGCTCGGGAGGAGAGTAAGTAAGTGATTGTGTGCGAGCGCGCGCGCGCGTGCTTATGTGTGTGTCTCAGTGTGTGTATGTGTGTTTCCGTACACGGTTAAGAAGAACACTTCAGAAATGTGATACATACTTGTTATTAACGTTCATGGTGTCACTTCATAGTGCTAGGTCACTAACAATATGCTAGTTACCTCGGAATTCTGTTTCTGATTAATGTCTGTTACGCAAGGTAAACTGTGTGACGTTTGTTCAGTATCTAGGGTACGATATGTGGACATACACTCCTGGAAATGGAAAAAATAACACATTGACACCGGTGTGTCAGACCCACCATACTTCCTCCGGACACTGCGAGAGGGCTGTACAAGCAATGATGACACGCACGGCACAGCGGACACACCAGGAACCGCGGTGTTGGCCGTCGAATGGCGCTAGCTGCGCAGCATTTGCGCACCGCCGCCGTCAGTGTCAGCCAGTTTGCCGTGGCATACGGAGCTCCATCGCAGTCTTTAACACTGGTAGCATGCCGCGACAGCGTGGACGTGAACCGTATGTGCAGTTGACGGACTTTGAGCGAGGGCGTATAGTGGGCATGCGGGAGGCCGGGTGGACGTACCGCCGAATTGCTCAACACGTGGGGCGTGAGGTCTCGACAGTACATCGATGTTGTCGCCAGTGGTCGGCGGAAGGTGCACGTGCCCGTCGACCTGGGACCGGTCCGCAGCGACGCACGGATGCACGCCAAGACCGTAGGATCCTACACAGTGCCGTAGGGGACCGCACCGCCACTTCCCAGCAAATTAGGGACACTGTTGCTCTTGGGGTATCGGCGAGGACCATTCGCAACCGTCTCCATGAAGCTGGGCTACGGTCCCGCACACCGTTAGGCCGTCTTCCGCTCACGCCCCAACATCGTGCAGCCCGCCTCCAGTGGTGTCGCGACAGGCGTGAATGGAGGGACGAATGGAGACGTGTCGTCTTCAGCGATGAGAGTCGCTTCTGCCTTGGTGCCAATGATGGTCGTATGTGTGTTTGGCGCCGTGCAGGTGAGCGCCACAATCAGGACTGCATACGACCGAGGCACACAGGGCCAACACCCGGCATCATGGTGTGGGGAGCGATCTCCTACACTGGCCGTACACCACTGGTGATCGTCGAGGTGACACTGAATAGTGCACGGTACATCCAAACCGTCATCGAACCCATCGTTCTACCATTCCAAGACCGGCAAGGGAACTTGCTGTTCCAACAGGACAATGCACGTCCGCATGTATCCCGTGCCACCCAACGTGCTCTAGAAGGTGTAAGTCAACTACCCTGGCCAGCAAGATCTCCGGATCTGTCCCCCATTGAGCATGTTTGGGACTGGATGAAGCGTCGTCTCACGCGGTCTGCACGTCCAGCACGAACGCTGGTCCAACTGAGGCGCCAGGTGGAAATGGCATGGCAAGCCGTTCCACAGGACTACATCCAGCATCTCTACGATCGTCTCCATGGGAGAATAGCAGCCTGCATTGCTGCGAAAGGTGGATATACACTGTACTAGTGCCGACATTGTGCATGCTCTGTTGCCTGTGTCTATGTGCCTGTGGTTCTGTCAGTGTGATCATGTGATGTATCTGACCCCAGGAATGTGTCAATAAAGTTTCCCCTTCCTGGGACAATGAATTCACGGTGTTCTAATTTCAGTTCCTAGGAGTGTACAATTTAATTTATGTCTTGGATCATTTAAATTAAACTAGTTCCAATTTCCTGGGTATGACCAAGTTTTATGGGAGGTTTCCCTTGGTTACTGATGAGTACTGGCGCTGATAGGCCCCTCCTGTTTACTCAGAATTTGGAAACCTCTCTGCCCGACTGCCAGGTAGCTGAGTGATTGGTTGAAAAGAACCACGACGACCCGAGCTAAGAAATGCCCGATATAGTTTTTGGAAAAAAAAAAATAAAGACGGTATTACACAGTTACAAAATTCCTGCCTTATTTGTAATTTGAGAACGAGAGTTAAAGGTGAATATAGGTACTAAAAACACAGGTTTCGTAATTTCAGTAATAACGTTGCCGACAGGCAGAACCAAAAAGTCAAAGTCGCTCCGCAGACGTTTCAAGTTGAAAAACAGTTATATTTGGTGATATGAAGCATTAATTTTATGTTGCTTGCTAGAATCTACGTCGCCTACAAATTAGAAGATTTTTATCTCCTATTGTACCGAAAACAGGCCATGTGATAGGGCTTGTCAGTTAAACAAAGTTTCACCTCGAGTCAAAATTCCTCAGACTGCATAATGAGGTGTCTAATGGTTCAAATGGCTCTAAGCACTATGGGACTTAACATCTGAGGTCATCAGTCCCCTAGACTTAGAACTACTTCAACTTAACTAGCTAAGGACATCACACACATCCACGCCCGAGGCAGGATTTGAACCTGCGATCGTAGCAGCCGCGTGGTTCCGGACTGAAGCTCCTAGAACCGCTCGGCCACAGCGGCCGGCCGAGGTATCTATGAGGCGTGACAAGATCGCCGATTTGGTTAAACGTTAACTTCTTATATCCCTATCACTGTTTTTGAGACGTTAAGCCTCCGACAATAATTGGAGACTATTTTCATGCCTTTCTTTTTATTGAACGAAAAGGATTGCAAATTTCATACGTGCTTATTTACTATGGAAATATGTAGCTTAGTAATTAGTATCTGCAACGATCATGTTCAGTGCACTCATTTGATACTCTACAGCTCTTGGGTGATGAATATGGCAGTGATGAGAGCTGTATTGTTACCGCCACTCACAAATTAATCTAATTACTTCTACCACAATCAATATAAAATTTGGGGTCAATATCCAGAAAGAACAAAGGTATGGCATTCAACTGCACTGATCTTCAAGTTTTTTTTGCAAATGACGAGAAGCTGAGATACTTAGAATAACTCCCTTAATTTAATGAATACATTCCTGTCTATATGAGTGGGTTGTTTTGGGGAAGGAGACCAGACAGCGAGGTCATCGGTCTCATCGGATTAGGGAAGGATGGGGAAGGAAGTCGGCCGTGCCCTGTCAAAGGAACCATCCCGGCATTTGCCTGGAGCGATTTAGGGAAATCACGGAAAACCTAAATCAGGATGGCCGGACGCGGAATTGAACCGTCGTCCTCCCGAATGCGATGTCTGTATGAAACTGCATTAATTTAATGGTGGCCAAACGCTCTACAGTAATGAAATGACAGTCGACAATGTTTCTATTTTATCAACTATTGTGGAATAACTAACGACTATGACGCCTAAGTATATATTTATTTATTATAAACTAGCCCCCCGGTCCCAAATGATTAAAATTAGCAGATATTATTTAATTAAACGACATTTTGACTGAAAGCAGTTTGAAGATTCGTTACAACTGGATTGTAATGGAAACATCTTTTCTTTTACGTTACTCTCTTTTCAGCTTCATAATCGTTGAATTCATGAGTAACAATATCCTTAACGTTGAATTTTGGATTAGCACATGTTTTACTTAATATCAGCTTGATATACAAGGACCGTTTAATAACTAATGCAACGGGTTCCTTTCTGAAAGCAGATTGGTTTTATTCTGTATTCCAGTATACCATTTATTCCCCGCTCTGTTGGTTCCAAACCCTGTTTTTCACCTTGATCTCCGTTCAGAACCACCATTGTGGGAGGGCCTGCATGAGTTCATGTTACCATTCTACTGGCCAACGTCGCAGCCAACGTCTCGCAGCATCAGTAACCTCTCCATAATCCTCGTACCGTTTCCCGTGGCCTGCATCCTTCATTGGGCCATTGTTCAGCATTCTACTGTTAGGCGGCGCCGGCCGGAGTGGCCGAGCGGTTCTAGGCACTACAGTCTGGAACCACGCGACCGCTACGGTCGCAGGTTCGAATCTTGCCTCAGGCATGGATGTGTGTGATGTCCTTAGGTTAGTTAGGTTTAAGTAGTTCTAAATTCTAGGGGACTGATGACCTCAGCTGTTAAGTCCCATAGGGCTCAGAGCCATTTGAACCATTCGTTAGGCGGCGTGGATCGCAGCGAGCAGACACCTTTGAGTACCCCAAGTGGTAAGCGAGTTTGTCAGCATGACCAATAGAGACGTCCAGCTGAGCAACATCCGATTGTGATCTGTCGATCACCTCGAATGAGAACGTCCACACGTCCATAATCGCAGTCGTCACAAAAAAAATGGTTCAAATGGCTCTGAGCACTATGGGACTTAATTACTGAGGTCATCAGTCCCCTAGAACTTAGAACTACTTAAACCTAACTAACCTAAGGACATCACACACATCCATGCCGGAGGCAGGATTCGAACCTGCGACCGTAGCGGTCACGCGGTTCCAAACTGACGCACTTAAAACTGCACGGCCACACTGGCCGGCGCAGTCCTCACAGCTGTTTATGACCAGGTGGTATACGGGAGGTCGGATAGGTTTGCATGAGCTTGGTGGAAAGATGAAGACGCCTCGCCCAACGACTCAGAGTGCTTTTGTTCACTGACAACAAATTCCTCATTTTTTTCGACCGAAACTGGCAGAGAAAAAAGATGATTTGTATTGATCTTCTGACGCCCTTACGGTAAGATAAACGACAGCTTCATTTGCAGACAACCTAAACAGGCTACTCAGATAGTCTTCTAAATCGTTTATATAAATAAGGAACAGCAGAGGATATATAAGACTGCCTTTGGGAACGCCAGAAATAACTTAATTGTTACTCGATGACTTCCCGTCAATTACTACGAAATGTGACTTCTTTGACAAGAAATCACGAATCCAGTGTCATAACTGTGCCGATAATCAATAAGCGAGCAATTTGATTACAAGCTTGTGGAAGGGTGTCAAAAGCCTTTTGGAAATCTAAAAATACGGAATCAATTTGGAATCCCTTGTCGAAAGCACTTAACATTTCGTGTGATTAAAGAGTCTTGATCGCATTAAAATTAATTATTTTTATTTTTAGATGACCAGTTTCCATCTTCCAAGAGATCCTACATTCTTTGACAACGTAGGAACCATTGGTTTGGAGCGGGTCCATATTGGAGGCTCCCAGACACTGGAGCACAGATGGATCTGCTCCACGTCAACGGTTGCTACGGTCATGAAGAACTGCAAGATCTGAAAACGGTGTGTTATAAGATCGAAACTGTTCATCCGTGTAAAAGTAAAAACAATCTACTTAAATGAGATCACGACTGTGTCAATTGTAGTGGTTATAATGTTACAGCAGCGTGGAGTGGACGCGCTGTTTGAGGCCTCAAGTCACGGACTGAGCCCCACGCCTCCCCCCTCCTCCTCCCCCCTCCCCACCCTTCGCGACAAAGGTTTGAGTTCTCCCACGGGCATGGGTGTATGTGTTGTTCTTAGAGTAAGTTAATTTCAGTAATGCCTAAGACTAGGGACCGATGACCTAAGCAGCTTGGTGCCTTAGGAATTCACACATATCTGAACATGTATAATACACTCCTGGAAATTGAAATAGGAACACCGTGAATTCATTGTCCCAGGAAGGGGAAACTTTATTGACACATTCCTGGGGTCAGATACATCACATGATCACACTGACAGAACCACAGGCACATAGACACAGGCAACAGAGCATGCACAATGTCGGCACTAGTACAGTGTATATCCACCTTTCGCAGCAATGCAGGCTGCTATTCTCCCATGGAGACGATCGTAGAGATGCTGGATGTAGTCCTGTGGAACGGCTTGCCATGCCATTTCCACCTGGCGCCTCAGTTGGACCAGCGTTCGTGCTGGACGTGCAGGCCGCGTGAGACGACGCTTCATCCAGTCCCAAACATGCTCAATGGGGGACAGATCCGGAGATCTTGCTGGCCAGGGTAGTTGACTTACACCTTCTAGAGCACGTTGGGTGGCACGGGATACATGCGGACGTGCATTGTCCTGTTGGAACAGCAAGTTCCCTTGCCGGTCTAGGAATGGTAGAACGATGGGTTCGATGACGGTTTGGATGTACCGTGCACTATTCAGTGTCCCCTCGACGATCACCAGTGGTGTACGGCCAGTGTAGGAGATCGCTCCCCACACCATGATGCCGGGTGTTGGCCCTGTGTGCCTCGGTCATATGCAGTCCTGATTGTGGCGCTCACCTGCACGGCGCCAAACACGCATACGACCATCATTGGCACCAAGGCAGAAGCGACTCTCATCGCTGAAGACGACACGTCTCCATTCGTCCCTCCATTCACGCCTGTCGCGACACCACTGGAGGCGGGCTGCACGATGTTGGGGCGTGAGCGGAAGACGGCCTAACGGTGTGCGGGACCGTAGCCCAGCTTCATGGAGACGGTTGCGAATGGTCCTCGCCGATACCCCAGGAGCAACAGTGTCCCTAATTTGCTGGGAAGTGGCGGTGCGGTCCCCTACGGCACTGCGTAGGATCCTACGGTCTTGGCGTGCATCCGTGCGTCGCTGCGGTCCGGTCCCAGGTCGACGGGCACGTGCACCTTCCGCCGACCACTGGCGACAATATCGATGTACTGTGGAGACCTCACGCCCCACGTGTTGAGCAATTCGGCGGTACGTCCACCCGGCCTCCCGCATGCCCACTATACGCCCTCGCTCAAAGTCCGTCAACTGCACATACGGTTCACGTCCACGCTGTCGCGGCATGCTACCGGTGTTAAAGACTGCGATGGAGCTCCGTATGCCATGGCAAACTGGCTGACACTGACGGCGGCGGTGCACAAATGCTGCGCAGCTAGCGCCATTCGACGGCCAACACCGCGGTTCCTGGTGTGTCCGCTGTGCCGTGCGTGTGATCATTGCTTGTACAGCCCTCTCGCAGTGTCCGGAGCAAGTATGGTGGGTCTGTCACACCGGTGTCAATGTGTTCTTTTTTCCATTTCCAGGAGTGTAGATACCGTGGGTAGTAGTTGTGCCAAGTGTGAGAAGTGCTGGGCAAGGAGAAAATGTGGAGGGAACCGGCAAAGTAATTTATAATTTAGAAGGGGGATGCGAGGAAAAAATTTTGGGAACCCTGGGTTGGATGTCGATCAGTTTGGCTTAAGGGAAAATAAAAGCACCAGAGACGCAATTCGGATGTAGCAGCTGATAATGGAATAAGAAGCAAAGAGAAATCAGTACACTTGCATATGTTTCGTCGGCGTGGATGAAGCGTTCGACAGTGTCAAATGGTGCAAGATGGTCGAAATTCTGAGAAATCTACAGTGAAAGAGGGGTAATACACAATACGTACAAGATCCAAAAGGGAACAATAAGAGTAGAAGACCAAGAACGAAGTGCTCGGATAAGAAGAGTATAAAACATGGATACAGTTTTCCGCCCCTACTGTTCAATCTGTACATGGAAGAACAATGACGGGTATAAAAGAGAGGCTCAAGAGTGAAATGCAAGATGAAAGGATATGAATGATAAGATTCTCTGATAATATTGTGATCCTCAGTGAAGGTGGAGAAGAATTACAGGATCTTCTGAATGTAATGAACAGTCTAATCAGTACAGAATATGGATTGAAAGTAAGTGGAAAAAAGATAAAAGTAATGAGAAGTAGAGCAATGACAGGGAAAAAAGATGAAAGTAATGAGAAGTAGAGCAATGACAGCAACAAGAAACTTAACTCCAGGATTGGTGGTCATGAAAAAGATGAAGTTAAGGATTCCTGCTGCCTAGGCAGCAAAATAACCCATGACAGACGGAGCGAGGAGAATATTAAAAGCAGACTAGCACCGCTAAAAAGTGGATTTCTGGCCGAGAGAAGTATACTAGTATCAAACATAGGCCTTAATTTGAGGAAGAAATTTCTGAGAATGTGCGTCTGTAGCACAGCACTGTATGGTAATGAAACTTGGACAGTGCGAAAACAGTAACAGAAGAGAGTCGAAGCATTTGAGATGTGATGCTACAGGCGAATGTTGAAAATTATTGAGTGGACTGTTAAAGTAAGGAATGAGGAGGTGCTGCGCAGATGGAGAGGAAAGGAATACGTGGAAAACACTAAGGGGGAGTAGGGACAGGATAGCAAGACATCTGATAAGACATCACGGAATAACTTCCATGGTTGCAGAGGGAGAGGGCAAGAGATTGTAAAGGAAAACAGAGACTGAAATACCTCCAGCAAATAACTGAGGAGATAGGTTGCAAACTCTCCTTGCAGCTCACATTTGAAAATTTTTGGAATTCAATCACACTTCTTTCTTCCCACTAGTGGCATTACGAGTTTGTAGACAAAAACTGACCCTTTACACCTTCCTGAGAAACACCGCAGGGCTGCTTCCGTCGTTGGATTTACTTTCCCTCTTTTGGGCGGGTTCGCTGCTCGTGATGAATGGCAGGGCATTCTTCCTCACACGTACTCCTGTGTCTGCACTTCTCCGCCGGTGCCGTTTCTTTTGAACGTGCAACTCCTAGTTATAAATTACGCTTGTCCTTAAGCGTTTAGGCCGATTATACACTGGTCCGTGAGTCAAATTTTTCTCTAAGCGACTGGTCTTGTCTGCACGTTTCCGCTGGTGCCGTTTATTTAGACATGCTGCCGCAGAAGCCTCCGAGGACATAGATCTTGATTAAGGTTTTACTGTGTGGTAGTCAGGGAAGGGTGGAGAACTAAGTACTGGTCTCGTACCGCGGAATGAGCAGGTTCATTTCCTGATTGGTCATTCATACTGATGTAATTTTCCTATATTAGTGGACTAAAAACTGCAGAAAATGTTGGATTTTCTCCCACCATCACTCCCACATTGGATTAATCATATTTGGCACAGGTTGTGTCAACACCGACTCCAACTTTCCCGTTGTCAGCGATTAACAGTCATCGCTCTAAGATTCTGCATCGGATATTCTGCAGCATATGTACTTGAGTTCAGTGTTCATAATGTGACGAAAATAAACCGTGAAACACTCATGATGGTGTATGTGCATCAGATGGAGATATTGTTACCACCTCCGGGTGATGTGGTTTGATCTGAATTGTTAACAATCAGATAAAAAGTGTTAAATGTTAGGGAGGAGGTATTTTCTTTGGATTATTGCATAATTATAAAAGAATATGAAATGCTCTCTCATTATTGGAACACATCCCATACGAGACAGGAAAAGAAAAACTGGATAATCAGAACTTAATTTGAAATTTTAAGCAAATATTTCTCTTCCTCTCATTCATAACTGATTTGCTGGTATGTAAAGTGAGCGAGCGATAAGTAACAAAAGATATGCATATAGACGTCTAACGTTTCCATAACAGAACGGTGACTAAATTGTCTTCTCACGAACTATGGAACCCTCAAAATGCGGATCACTTACTGAGAAAGAACATTGAAAATTAAAATAAAATGTGAATTATTTCAAAGGTTTATTAGTGCGAAGTCTCTTGCTGCTCTCAAATGCGGAAGAAGAGCTGCTTGGGCGCAAGCAGTTAATAAGTCTTATCTTGAATTATCTCATGCGTTAAGGCCGGCCGGAGTGACCGTGCGGTTCCAGGCGCTACAGTCTGGAACCGAGCACCGCTACGGTCGCAGGTTTGAATCCTGCCTCGGGCATGGATATATGTGATGTCCTTAGGTTAGTTAGGTTTAATTAGTTCTAAGTTCTAGGCGACTTATGACCTCAGAAGTTAAGTCGCATAGTGCTCAGAGCCTTTGAACCAATCATGCGTTAAACAATAGAATTTATCTGTCTGGTGCTAGTTTTTTAAATTTTTTTCAGCATAAAACGGCATTATAGGTTGTACGTTATACCTAAGTGTAGGATGATGAATACCTCTAGGGAGTTCTGTATGGTAATTCTACTTCACTGTATCTGACCTGCTTACCAGACACAGGGAGGCATGGGCGCGCCACAACGAAATTAACGAATTCGGATTACTTCTAGAAAATATTCTGCTTATTTTTCTGTAAGCTCAGAAGAAGAAGAGAGAGGTAAATTTTCAATCGTTTTCATATCAACTGTTGCACAGACTACCATGTCTTCTAAAATTTAGCGAAGTTAATTGTGAAAATGATGGTACGGCATTGTTGGCCGGGAGACCCCATGCAGGGGAGTTCGGCCGCCGTATTGCAAGTCCTTTTTAGTTGACTCAACTTCGGCGACTTGCGGGTCGATGATAATGACGATACACGCAGTCGCCTGCCGGGGATCGAACCCGGGCCCCCTGCGCGGTAGGCGGAAACGCTACCGCTACGCTACCGATGCGGATGAAAGTTAATGGTTATCTATGATCTTGACTTTAGGGATATTGATCGATGACTCACTTCAAGCTTGCATAGCATCCAAAAAAACTCAACAAAACTTGATTCTAAAAATTAATCTTGTCTTGATGAATTCAGATTAGAATTTATAATACGTTCCATTATTCAATGACTTTTAAACTGTTGTAAGATCATTACATAAATTTTCTTATGCGGCGATCTATTTTATTACAATTTATACAATAACATCGATGTCAGTCGAATGAGGTCAAGGCATGAATAAACTTAATCATCATTACATTTTTCCATTAACCACATTATGGGGACCATTATTATGTCTGTTAATTCCATGCATAACTGTCCATGTTCGAAGTCCGTGAGTTCCGCGGAGCGCCCCGTTCTGCTCGCTCATGATTTCTAATGACTACTGAGGTCGCTGATATGGAGTATCTGATAACAGGTGGCGGCACAATGCACCTAATATGAAAAACGTGTGTTTTCTGGTTGTCCGGATACTTTTGATCACAAAGTGTCTATAGCCTGGACAGTTGACCTTCCTGTTCTTTAGAACTTCGACGAAGTTACAGTGTTTGTACAGCTCTCTTAATTCTTCGTATTTTGTTGTCGTCCGTCCTACTTTACTCTTATAATAAAGAGGTACAGAAACATTCCTTAGTATTTTTCTTTCAAATATTAACTGCTTCGCTTCAGCATTTTTTCTGCATAAAGACAGTTAAAGTCATGCATAAAGACAGTTCATTCCATTTGTTTTTACGCAAATCAGAGGGCGATGACACATTCCGACAGAATGTTTTCCCGGGCGACGACCTTCGCGTGGTGGTTAACAGCAGTCGGGTCTGTGACGCTTGTGGTGGCATCGACATGCAAGAAACAAAATAAAACATTTTAGCAGGCAGTTGAAACTTAACAGTTTCGAAAATAACATTAAAAATTATCCTCCTAAACATTCCACGCTATACACGTATAATATACAGTACTAGTTACATGAAAACTGAGCGGTAGCAGACTGGGAGTAACTGTTTTAATGTTTGGTTACGCTACTCATTGTAACGGATATCGTCTAAAAATTGACAGGATTACATAAGACGGGGATTGTGTACTCGCAGAGACTGGACTATAACAGAAGAAACGCTTCTCCCTTCATTTTCTGTCAGTGAGTGCGCTGCAATTCCAACTACTTATTATATGAATATGTGAAATGTATTTGCAGTTGCTAATAGAGATAACTATCAGCTGTATAGTGATTTGACGACAATGAAAGACAATGAAAATTCGATATATACACAGTGCTTGCGTTATTCTGAATTACGATGGGAAGTTCCTTTGGACATGCACGCATGCGCAAAGGAACAGGCGCTACGGTGACTACAGCCGTTATGAAAAACGTTAAACGTATTCACACTTGCGAATATGGATAACCATCAGCTATAGAATGGAATGGCGAGAACGAAAATTTGTGTCTGTCCCGGACTCGCAAGCAAGAATGTCCGAAGGAACAACACATGAGCTCCAACATCGTACTTATTATCTGCCCATGACCATATTTCACATTTCGTAGAGAACGGATACCTTCATAACGTATCTATAACGTATGATAAATTCCGAAATGCAGGACATTTGATCTCCGTGATGACGCTGTTCTCCATAATAGCACATTGACTATTACCTTTCGGTGTCAATACGACTGCGTTATTCCGAATCGACACAAAGGTGAAATGAAACGAATGCTTCTCATTACTTTACAGTACACAAGATCATGAAGAACTGATTTTCACCCACAAGTTATCAGAATTACCAAGTTACAACAGCCTTTCGCAGAATAGAGGAATTGTGCTACGATCTATGAAGTATAATTGATTAAAAATCTCTTTATTCGAAAGCCACTTTCAAACTAATAGTAATAAGTAGTATTTTCCTTTTTAAAGTTGATATGGAAGTCAATTACAAGAAAGTAAAAATAATGTGCAAGCTACACATCGAAGCCGCACATATTAACAGACAGGTACATCTTCACTGTCTATGGCTAGTACGTGTACCACACGATTTAGTCGGCCAACAGACATACTATATCTTACGAAATAATAGAACATTTGCGTTGCATCTGTTTTGGTGAGAGATTACGCAACGGGGCAGAGAAATCCAATGCGCAGGAGATGAATCATTGTTGATACTGACATGATTCGCATGTCACTAAATAATAATATAAAACGAATGACAGTCCATTTTAAATTATCACGTTGCAGTAAAGTCTTCTTACAACAAAGGTACTACGCAGAACGATTTGTAGTAATCAAAATAATTATGTGTTAAATTAATTTTAAACTAAAAGGTGAATGCCAACTTTACATGACGATGTGGAGCAAGCAAGGTAGGAAATGGTTTTGCATTAATGTTATTACTTTGACTGCGGATAATGATACCATTGATCAAACCAGATAATTATATTGATTTCAGCAACTTCTCGTTTATCATTTGACGTTTCCACAGATAAATATTAAACTAATTGCAGTTTATAATTGCATAGCCTGTGGTGCATGAAATAGATTTCGTTGTATCCCACCGTACCCCCCAAATTAATATTCCTTCGTGTTTAGTATAGAGGTTGGTGTCAATGACATAAATGTTTTTGCTTGTGGCCAGAGGGTATACATTCCCACAATAAACAGGTTCAGCTCAGTTGGAAACTGAGTAACAACAATGTATGGCGGTCGTAAAGGTGAAGTGTCTCTCTAGTTTTGTTACATCATTAACCCATGAACTTGCCGTTGGTGGGTAGGCTTGCGTGCCTCAGCGATACAGATAGCCGTACCGTAGGTGCAACCACAACGGAGGGGTATCTGTTGAGAGGCCAGGTGGTTCCTGAAGAGGGGCAGCAGCCTTTTCAATAATTGCAAGGGCAACAGTCTGGATGACTGACTGATCTGTCCTTGCAACATCAACCAAAACAGCCTTGCTGTGCTGGTACTGCGAACGACTGAAAGCAAGGGGAAACTACAGCCGTAATATTTCCATAGAGCATGAAGGTCTACTGTATGGTTTAACGATGATGGCGTCCTCTTGGGTAAAACATTCCGGAGGTAAAATAGTCCCGCATTCGGATCTCCGGGCGGGGACTACTGAGGAGGACGTTATTATCAGGAGAAACAAAACTGGCGTCCTACGGATCGGAGTATGGAATGTCAGATCCCTTAATCCGGAATGTAGGGTAGAAAATTTAGAAAGGGAAGTGGAGACGTTAAAGTTAGATATAGTGGGAATTAGTTAAGTTCAGTGGCAGGAGGAAGAGGACTTCTCGTCAGGTGAATACAGGTTTACAAATACAAAATGAAATTGGGGTAATGCAGGGGTAGGTTTAATAATGAGTAATACCATAGGAATGCGGATAAGCTGCTATGAAAGGCATAGTGAACGCATTATTGTAGCCAACATACACATGAACCTCACAGCCACCACAGTAGTACAATTTTATATGCCAACTAGTTCTGCAGATGAGGGGGAGATTGAGGAAATGAGAAAAAAATAAATTATGCAGATAGTTAAGGGAGCCGAAAATTTAATGGATGTGGGGAACTGGAATTCGATAGTTGGAAAAAGAAGAGAAGCAAAAGTAGTAGGTGAATATGGACTGGAGGAAAAGAATGAAAAAGGAAGCCGCCTGGTAGAATTTTGCACAGAGCTAACTCTTGGTTTAAGAATCATGAAAGACGTTTGTTAACGTGGAAGAGATCTGGATAATCATATTGATTATGTGATACTTAGATTGAGATTTAGGAACCAGAATTTAAATTGTAAGACATTTCCAGGACAGATGTGGACTCTGATTACAATTTATTGCTTATGAACTCCAGATTAAATCTGAAGAAACTGCAAAAAGGCAGGAATTTAAGGAGATAGGACCTGAGTCAACTGAGAGAACCAGAGATTGTAGATGGTTTCAGGGGCGCATAGGGGAACGATTGACAAGAACATGGGAAAGGAATACAATAGAAGAAGAATGGGTGGCTTTGAAAGGTGGAATAGTGAAGCCAGCGGAGAGTCAAGCAGATAAAATGACGAGGGCTAGTAGAAATCCTTGGGAAACAAAAGAGATATTGAATTTAATCGATGAAAGGAGAAAATACAAAAATACAATAAATGAAGCAGCGAGAGAAATTACAAACTTCTAAAAAAATGAGATTGACAGGAAGTGCAAAATGGAGAAGCAGGAATGGCTAGACGACAAATGTGAGGATTTAGAGGCATACATCGCTACGGGTAGAATAGACACTGCCAACAGAAAAATTAATGAGACCTTTGGAGTAAAAAGAACCAAACGTATGAATATCAAGAGCTCAGATGGAAAACCAGTCCTAATCAGAGAATGAAAAGCAGAAAGGTGGGATGAGTATGTAGAGGTTCTCTACAAGGGAGATGTACTTGAGGGTAATGTTATGGAAAAGGAAGAGGACGAAGAGGAATATGAAATGACAGTTACGATACTGCGTGAAGAATTGGACAGAGCAGCGAAAGACTTTAAGTTGAATCAAGGCCCCGGGAGTAGACAACATTGCGTTAGAGCTTCTGATAGCCTTGGGAGAGCCAGCCATGACAAAACTATTCCACATGGCGAGAAAAATGTATGAGATAGGCGAAATACCCGCAGACGTAAAGAAGAATATAATAATCCCAATTCCAAAGAAAGCAGGTGCTGTCAGGTGTGGAAATTACGGAGCTATCAGTTTAACAGGTGACGGCTGCAAAACACTAACACGAATCCGTTACAGAAGAATGGACCAATTGATAGAGGCCGACATCGCGGGGGGACCAGTTCGGATTCCGGAGAAATGAAGGAACACTTGTGGCAAAACTGACCCTACGACTTCTAATAGGTGATAGGTTAACGAAAGACAATCCTACTATTACAGCATTTATAGGCTCAGAGAAAGCTTTTGTCAATATTGACGGGAATATTCTCTTTCAAATTCTACAGGTAGCAGCGGTAAAACACAGGGAGCGAAAGGCTATTTACAATTTGTACAGAAACCAGAGGGCAGTTATAAGAGGCCAGGGGCAAGATCGGGAATCAATGGTAGAGAAGGGAGTAAGAGAGGGTTGAGCCTATACCGAATGTTATTCAGTCTGCATATTGAGCAACCAGTAAAAGAAACAAAAGAATAATTTGGAGTAGGAATTAAAGTCCATGGAGAAGTTATGAAAACTTTGTTATTGCCGATGACATTGTAACTGGTTCAAATGGCTCTGAGCACTATGGGACTTAACATCTGATGTCATCAGTCCCCTAGAACTTAGAACTACTTAAACCCAACTAACCTAAGGACATCACACACATCCATGCCCGAGACAGGATTCGAACCTGCGACCGTAGCAGTCGCGCGGCTCCGGACTGAAGCGCCTAGAACCACTTGGCCACCGCTGCCGGCGACATTGTAATTCTGTCAGAGGCAGCAAAGAACTTCGAAGAGCAGTTGAACGGAATGGACAGTATCTTGAAAAAATGGTATAAGATGAACAGCAAGAAAAGCAAAACGAGGATAATGGAATGTAGTCGAATTAAATCTGCATTTAATGTAGTAAACGGATTTTGCTATTTGTATATTGACACAATATATAAGATCACTCTAATGCAGAAAGAATAATCGACACCAAATATTATGGGCACATCAATATGGCGGCAGTGGCTTCACTTCTGAGGCGTAAAGGCATCTCCACTTATTCTAGGATCCTTGACTGGGACCGACAAGCCATGGACTTCTGGTTAAGTCTGCACTGACAGGGGGCGCTGAACTCTGTCTTCCAGGAGGTGTGGCTTTGCCCGCTCTTTCCATTGGCGCGCGGGTCAGCGCCTTCTTGATGTCGTTTCGTGGCGCTACTCTGGTCGGTGTGCACTTGATGCCTTAGGACAGCACACAGATGATGGCAGCTCTGTTTACCTAAACCACTCATCGTAAACAAAACTTTTACAAATGTGAACTTGGGTGACTAGTTATCTTCCTTCAAGGTGAATGTTTAAAAATCACCCTTCATCACTCAGCTGGGTCACGTTAACCATAACTTAAACTTACTACCGGTAGACGGGGTAAGTATAACATTTATTTCACCATAAATACTATTATGTTGATTACGTATGGACGTATTTAATTTTTAATTAACACTTTACAACAAACACAGATACATCTGAAGACGAAATGTGAAATCTCGAAACGGAACACGGATTAAAATATTTGTAAAACTATCCCTGAAAACTGACTCTATTTTATTTATTGTTGTAATAAAAATTATTTGGTAGAAAGAGCTGACGAGTTTTTGAGTGGAGCGCAGTTGAAGACAAGGAATGAAAGATCAGGATATCAGTGGAAAGATAGCCTGGAGTGCAGGATGGTATTTTTAGAACTAAGTTTCTTCTAAGTCTGGAAAGGAGTGTATATCTACGCAGCTACTCCGCGATTCACTCTTAAATGCATGGCAGAGCGTTCGCAGAAACCACTTTCAGATTGCTTATTTCTGGAAAAGCACGTGGGAACACGAAGACCTAAATACTTCCGCACGAGCTCAGGTGTTCTTATCCTATTAAGATAGTTATTTCTTCCTGTCTAGGAGAGAATCAACAAAGTATTTTCGCATTCGTAGAGGAAATTTGGTGATTGAAATTTCGTGAAAAGATCTCGCCGCAACGCTAAACGCATTTATTTTAGTGATTGACACCCAAACTCTAGTTCCATTTTCGTGACACTCCCTACCGAGTTCAAAGTGATTGATGTTCGATGACCCTTCTGCCAGGCACTGAAGTGTGAAGTGTGAATTGCATAGTAGTCATGAAGATGTGCAAGCACATGTAGATTACATTATCACCATATACACTATTGGCCATTAAATTGCTACACCCAGAAGAAATGCAGATGATAAACGGGTATTAATTGGACAAATACGAGGGCAGTTCAATAAGTAATGCAACACATTTTTTTTCTGAAACAGGGGTTATTTTATTCAGCATTGAAATACACCAGGTTATTCCCCAATCTTTTAGCTACACAACACTATTTTTCAACGTAATCTCCATTCAATGCTACGGCCTTACGCCACCTTGAAATGAGGGCCTGTATGCCTGCACGGTACCATTCCACTGGCCGATGTCGGAGCCAACTCCATTGATTGCCGTTTTGTTTCAGGTTCGAAGTGATGAACCCATGTTTCATCGCCTGTAACAATCTTTGACAAGAAATTGTCACCCTCAGGCACATGACGAGCAAGCAATTCCGCACAGATGGTTCTCCTTTGCTCTTTAAGGTGTTCGTTTAGACAACGAGGGACCCAGCGGGAACAAACCTTTGAATATCCCAACTGGTGAACAATTCTGACAGCACTACCAACAGAGATGTCAAGTTGAGCACTGAGTTGTTTGATGGTGATCCGTCGATCATCTCGAACGAGTGTGTTCGCACGCTCCGCCATTGCAGGAGTCACAGCTGTGCACGGCCGGCCCGCACGCGGGAGATCAGACACTCTTGCTTGACCTTGCGGCGATGATGACAAACGCTTTGCCCAACATTTCACCGTGCTTTTGTCCACTGCCAGATCACCGTAGACATTCTGCAAGTGCCTATGAATATCTGAGATGCCCTGGTTTTCCGCCAAAAGAAACTCGATCACTGCCCGTTGTTTGCAACGCACATCCGTTACAGACGCCATTTTAACAGCTCCGTACAGCGCTGCCACCTGTCGGAAGTCAATGAAACTATACGAGACGAAGCGGGAATGTTTGAAAATATTCCACAAGAAATTTTCGGCTTTTTCAACAATAATTGGCCGAGAAAAAAAATGTGTTGCATTACTTATTGAACTGCCCTCGTATATTATACTAGAACTGACATGTGATTACATTTTCACGCAATTTGGGTGAATAGATCCTGAGAAATCAGTACCCAGAACAACCACCTCTGGCCGCAATAACGGCCTTGATACGCCTGGGCATTGAGTCAGAGCTTGGATGGCGTCTACAGGTACAGATGCGCATGCACCTTCAACACGATACCACAGTTCTTCAAGAGTAGTGACTGGCGTATTGTGACGAGACAGTTGCTCGGCCACCACTGACCAGACATTTCAGTTGGTGAGAGCGGTGGAGAATGTGCTGGCCAGGGCAGCAGTCGAACATTTTCTGTGTCCAGAAAGGCCCGTACAGGACCTGCAACGTGCGGTCGTGCGTTATCCTGCTGTAATATAGGGTTTCGCAGGGATCGAATGAAGGGTAGAGCCACGAGTCGTAACACATCTGAAATGAAACGTCCACTGTTCAAAGTATTATCAATGCGAACAAGAGGTGACCGAGACGTGTAACCAATGGCATCCCATACCATCACGCCGGGTGATACACCAGTATGGCGATGACAAATACACGCTTCCAATGTGCGTTCACCGCGATGTCGCCAAACACGGATGCGACCATCATGATGCTGTAAACAGAACCTGGATTCATCCGAAAAAATGACGTTTTGCCATTCGTCGAGTACACAATCGCAGGCGCTCCTGTCTGTGATGCAGCGTCAAGGGTAGCCGCAGCCATGGTCTCCGAACTGATAGTCCATGCTACTGCAAACGTCGTCGAACCGTTCGTGCAGATGGCTGTTGTCTTGCAAACGTCCCCATCTGTTGACTCAGGGATCGTGACGTGGTTGCAACGGATAAGATGCCTGTCATCTCGACTGCTAGTGATACGAGGCCGTTGGGATCCAGCACGGCGTTCCGTATTACCCTCCTGATCCGACCAATATCATATTCTGCTAACAGTCATTGTATCTTGACCAACACGAGCAGCAATGTCTCGATACGATAAACCGCAATCGCGATATTCTACAAGCCGATCTTTATCAAAGTCGGAAACGTGATTGTACGCATTCCTCCTCCTTACAAGAGGCATCACAACAACGTTTCACCAGGCAAGGCCGGTCAACTGCTGTTTGTGTGCGAGAAATCGGTTGGAAACTTTCCTCATGTCAGCACGTTGTAGGTGTTGCCACCGGCGCCATCCTTGTGTGAATGCTCTGAAAAGCTAATCATTTGCATATCACAGCATTTTCTTCCTGTCGGTTTAATTTCGTGTCTGTAGCACGTCATCTTCGTGGTGTACCAATTTTAATGGCCAGTAGTGTAGGAACGTCGGGCATTCAAACGTATGGTACGCCACGATAACGTGGAAATGGCCTCTTGGTACACAAAAACTTAAAACAGATGGTCCATATGTCCTATATGCCCTCCAATTTATTTCCTGAGTATACCTAAAATAAGTGTGAATAATAATTTTCAAACGATTTGAAACTAAATAATGAAACGCCACCACTAAACTATTTGCAAAGACGACCGACGGATAAAAAATAACATGACAGAAGAAAGTGAGTAAAATTTAAATATCTTCAGTTCAGAACGTAAAATGATGTCTTGTTGTGAATGCCAACTGGTCACAACCAAAGCAGTAAACTAACAATGCTCTTAATCTTTTCACGACATGACGGCTTGAGTAGAAATTTTCACCAATTGCAGTATCTATGTGGCTTAATGAAACGGCATTTTAAAACATCAGATGCGTTGTATATTTACGTTGTTGGAGCTTCAAAAAGTGAGATGCAGTTATATTGCTGACGAAAAAGCATTTTGTGAAAATAGCGGTTATCCATAAAGTCCTACTATAATTTAAAAAATCATAAGTTGGAAAGTATTAGAGACATATCATCGTGGTTGGCTGTGAGATGTTTATCAGCTCTCGAAGTTTTTATTTATTTATTATTATTAGTTTTATGCGAAATATTCAGGGTGTGCTTGTAACCTCCCCCTTACTTATCGACCTTAATGACAGTGAAAAATGAAACCGCGTGTACCTAATGGAAATTTGGGAAAAGCAATCGTCACCGAAGTTAATTTGTCGGTAAAGAGGGAGGAAAGGGTTACATCTAAATGAAAAGGAAAAATGCTAATGAAACAGGTGGAAATTAATTTTGAAATAGGGGTAAAGTTAATAAAGAAAGTAAATGTGCGGCCGTTACGTTAACAATCAACTAGCGGTAATCAGATATTTGAGGTTTGGGGGAAATTTCGGTCGCCAGTCCTAAGGACAGTTACTATAGTAACTGAAAAAGAAAGGTTATTACACATATATTCAGCACTAGAAGCGTGGCAACTGAAGGTTGACAAGTGTAGTGTGAAAACTGAAAGTTTGTCAGAAGTAATAAATTTCGCTACACTCTGACTTAATTTAGCAAAAGAATTAATAAAACCGGAAAATCGAAAGATAATTTAGTGACTGAAGTTAATAGTGAGCTTTCTATCTGAAGCACATCGAAATTCAGTAAAACACGGTTAGTCTTGGACTACCTCAACAATCATTTCAAAAGCTACTTGAATCTACGCAATTTAGAAATAAGAGATTTAACTTTGAACTTGAATTAAATGATTCTGAACAATAGTAAAATTTAGTACGTACCAAGCTGAGCTGCAGTCACAGGTAAGCTAAAATACGGTAACAAAACTCGCACTCTTAATTCGTGCTTGTGTAATCTAAATATTGTAGCCAGCTATGAATACTTTAACTGAACTTTGAAATTAAAGCAGTGAAATGCTATATTATTATTTTAATGCTGGCATTTGAATTTCAACGACACTCGGGTTCATTCCGGAAAAGGAAGGGACCCGGCTTGGTAATGCAATTGGGACAATGAGCAACAACGGTTCAAGCTACGTTGCTGTAATTTAGTGAGAAAAATTTAACAGTTTGAAAAGCTGAGGTCTGCCATACAGTTCTAAAACTTTACGTGCTTCCAGTCTTCCTTGTTGGTTGATTGTAGGTTTATAGCCGTCGATCGAGGAGGTGGCGACAGTCACTCATTGTCGACCGTCGCTGTTGCAGAAGCTGGATGTTGGCGCGCCTTCTTCTCGACACGGTCACCAGACGAAACGGGCTCTTGATGTGCGCCAGCTAATGCTTCCCGTCCACGACACCATGTCAGAAACTATCATCGCAAGTCGAGCGCAATTACATGCTGCCAAACCCTGAAAGCGCGGCAACTCGCGGGAGCTTTACACAACACACCTGCTCCACTCACTACTCCAGCCAGACTCTCTCTGCTCTCGCTCCAAGCGACCGAGTTCACTACCAAAGATCCTACACACTTTGATTCTTCACACGACCTATCGATGTAATCGTTCGATAGTAGTTTTCCCTAGGCAAGACCCAGCGTAAAAATACAAATAATATTTACGAAACAAACCAATTATACATCGAAATAAAAGCGTAAATATATATATATACAAATAGTAAAACAATTACAATATGTAGACACAGAAATGTCATATATCCAGGTAACAAAAATAAGGAAAACAAATTTATAGTACAATAGATGGAAATAGGAGGATATGCATTTCCGGCGTTACATGCTCGACTCAACGCTCTTAGACTATGAAGGGAATTTTCAGGTACAGGCCACGTGCGTGTCAGCCTTGCAGCATAGACAACTCTGATTGTTTAATTGATTCGAACACGAAGAAACCAGTGTCATTGACTGTTGCTCTGTACACACGATGCACGATGTAACTCCAAGAAAATAAGCCTAATGACGCGGCATCGGCAGAGCGTGGGGGCCTTGTGATGGGAACGTGACGACCCATCCGCCACTCAGGAAATGTGACACTCAGCACATTCTGCACGTTCATACGCTAAGCCCCCTTCGTGTATAAATGTATCCAACCCGAAAAACTAATCGTGAGCCGGGCACACCTTTCAGGTCTGACTCAACAATTTTAATGTGCGAAAATTTAATAGATAAATTGATTTCTAACGCCCGCACTGTATATCCTTAATTGGGTATTTATGCAAACATTTATTTTAATATAAATAGAAGGTGTCTAACATAAAGCGTCTTTGAGTAAACACAACAAATTATTCAATAAAATATTGTAAAAATTGAACAGATTATTCATGATTCCTGAATGATTTATAAACTCAATGCGTATAACTTTAACTAGTGGATTCTGACTGGTACCACAGAATTGATTTCCCCACAGAGATAACCGAGCCTTTTTTTGTAACATAAAATACGAAACAGTAATTTAGACTGAAAATTCGTTAAGCCCAAATGATCACAGTGTCTCGACTCCTGCTGAGGCCCATGCACTGAGTGCACCAACTGTGAATCTGAGGCAGGTTGGTTCAAATGGCTCTGAGCACTATGGGACTTAACTGCTAAGGTCATCAGTCCCCTAGAAAATGGTTCAAATGGCTCTGAGCACTATGGGACTTAACAACTGTGGTCATCAGTCCCCTAGAACTTAATCTACTTAAACCTAACTAACCTAAGGACATCAGACACATCCATTCCCGAGGCGGGATTCGAACCTGCGACCGTAGCGGTCGCGCGGTTCCAGACTGTAGCGCCTAGAAACGCTCGGCCGCCCTGGCCGGCTGAGGCAGGTCATCATTCAGAAATCGACTAGTGCGGACCAAGAATGCCCTATCACGCTGATGCTTATTCTCAGGCAGCTGTGCTGGACGGTGCTTTCATGTGGTCAGGTCTTCTGTAGACAACGTAGGTGCGGTGCCGCTGCTGCAACTCTCATATGTCTCTGAGCACTACGGGACTTAACATCTGAGGTCATTAGTCCCCTAGAACTTAGAACTTCTTAAATCTAACTAAGGACATCACACACATCCATGCCCCAGGCATGATTCGAACCTGCGACCGTAGCAGTCACACGGTTCCAGACTCAAGCGCCTAGAGCCGGCCGTAGTGGCCGAGTGGTTCTAGGCGCTACAGTCTGGAACCGCGTGACCGCTACGGTCGCAGGTTCGAATCCTGCCTCGGGCATGGATGTGTGTGATGTCCTTAGGTTCGTTAGGTTTAAGTCGTTCTACGTTCTAGGGGACTGATGACCACAGCAGTTAAGTGCCATAGTGCTCAGAGCCATTTGAACCATTTTGAAGGGCCTATAACCGCTCGGCCACAACGGCGGGCGCTGCAACTCTCAGCCCTGGTCGCTCACTAAGAAGCGCCCTGCGGACCACAGCTTCAGCATTCCGGCCCCACATACTCCGAACCCAGCTCATCCCCTATTCTCACTCCCGACTCTTCTAGAATCTTCCTATCCCCAACAGTACTTTCTCGCGCATCGGAACATGTCTACCGGCAGTGGAAACTGCATACACAGTTGCCTAATAATGTGAATCCCCTCCATTTCGCAGAATCTCTCACGAGACAACACGTCATGATACCAATCCAATCGTATTTATCAGCGGCAAGTTTTCACGCCCTGCACCGGCCTCACATCAGAGATCCTCCGAATTTAGATAGCCGTACGTGAGGCTGGGGTCATTATTTCAGCACTCCACGTTTCTTCTGGAATCGAGCAGTAGTTATCTACAAAAGTTTTTTTCTAAACACACTAAAGTGGCGCTCTCCTGCCTTTTACATGGCGACGTGTCCACAGTTTTGTCGCTGGGCAGGCCCAGGTTGTAAAATACACAATAGCTGCTGGGCCCCATGGCTTTGTGCTGGTTACATAACTTCCACGAACACAGACACCCGAGGTCGCAGGTTCTGTCCACGGCAGAGAGATGATCTTTTTTTTTTATAGCAACCTGCCTGTCCTGTTCCAACTCCGAGTTGTTGTGCCGTCCCACACTCACAAAACACATCCAGAAAACAGGCTGTTCCAGCAACTGGTTCAAATAGAGAGACTTGAGGCTGGAAAGAGCGCAGTCCAGCACCTGGGATTCGATATAATTTAATAAAAATTGCCCATGTAATCCACACCGCCGCGCGGGATTAGCCTAGCGGTCTCATGCGCTGCAGTCATGGACTGTGCGGCTGGTCTCGGCTGAGGTTCGAGTCCTCCCTCGGACATGGGTGTGTGTGTTTGTCCTTAGGATAATTTAGGTTAAGTAGTGTGTAAGCTTGGGGACTGATGACCTTAGCAGTTAAGTCCCATAAGATTTCACACACATTTCAACATTTTTGAATCCACAGCCTTATCTTTTCCTCATTTCTTTATTGACTTGATGCAGAATAATAAAAAAAGGATGGGAAATAGTTTGCCGCACTCCACAAAGTCCACTGTGGGGGACGGCCGGAGTGGCCGAGCGGTACTAAGCGCTAAAGTCTGGAACCGCGGACGCAGGTTCGAATCCTGCCTCGGGCATGGAAGTGTGTGATGCCCTTAGTTAGGTTTGTTGTTGTTGTGGTCTTCAGTCCTGAGACTGGTTTGATGCAGCTCTCCATGCTACTCTAACCTGTGCAAGCTTCTTCATCTCCCAGTACATACTGCACCCTACATCTTTCTGATTCTGCTTAGTGAATTCATCCCTTGCTCTCCCTCTACGATTTTTACCCTCCACGCTGCCCTCCAATACTAAATTGGTGATCCCTTGATGCCTCAGAAGATGTCCTACCAACCGATCCCTTCTTCTGGTCAAGTTGTGCCACAAACTTCTCTTCTCCCCAATCCTATTCAATACTTCCTCATTAGTTATGTGATCTACCCATCTAATCTTCAGCATTCTTCTGTAGTACCACATTTCGAAAGCTTCTATTCTCTTCTTGTCCAAACTATTTATCGTCCATGTTTCACTTCCATACATGGCTACACTCCATACAAATACTTTCAGAAATGATTTCCTGACACTTAAATCTATACTTGATGTTAACAAATTTCTCTTCTTCAGAAACACTTTCCTTGCTATCGCCAGTCTACATTTTATATCCTCTCTACTTCGACCATCGTCAGTTATTTTGCTCCCCAAATAGCAAAACTCCTTTACTACCTTAAGTGTCTCATTTCCTAATTAATTCCCTCAGCATCACCCGACTTAATTCGACTACATTCCATTATCCTCGTTTTGCTTTTGTTGATGTTCCTCTTACATCCTCCTTTCAAGACACTGTTCATTCCATTCAACTGCTCTTCCAAGTCCTTTGCAGTCTCTGACAGAATTACAATGTCATCGGCGAACCTCAAAGTTTTTATTTTTTCTCCATGGATTTTAATACGTACTCCAAATTTTTCTTTTGTTTCCTTTACTGCTTGCTCAATATACAGATTGAATAACATCAGGGAGAGGCTACAAACCTGTCTTACTCCCTTCCCAACCACTGCTTCCCTTTCATGTCCCTCGACTCTTATAACTGCCATCTGGTTTCTGTACAAATTGTAAATATCCTTTCGCTCCCTGTATTTTACCCCTGTCACCTTTAGAATTTGCAAGAGAGTATACCAGTCAACATTGTCAAAAAGTTTCTCTAAGTCTACAAGTGCTAGAAACGTAGGTTTGCCTTTCCTTAATCTTTCTTCTAAGATAAGTCGTAAGGTCAGTATTGCCTCACGTGTTCCAGTGTTTCTACGGAATCGAAACTGATCTTCCCCGAGTTCGGCTTCTACTAGTTTTTCCATTCGACTAAATTTTAGTGTTAGTATTTTGCATCTGTGGCTTATTCAACTGATTGTTCGGTAATTTTCACATCTGTCAACGCCTGCTTTCTTTGGGATTGGAATTATTATATTCTTCTTGAAGACTGAGGGTATTTCGCCTGTTTCATACATTTTGCTCACCAGATGGTAGAGTTTTGACAGGACTGGCTCTCCCAAGGCCGTCAGTAATTCCAATGGAATGTTTTCTACTCCGGGGGCCTTGTTCCGACTCAGGTCTTTCAGTGCTCTGTAAACTCTTCACGCAGTATCATATCTCCCATTTCATCTTCATCTACATCCTCTCCCATTTCCATAATATTGTCCTCAAGTACATCGCCCTTGTATAGACCCTCTATATACTCCTTCCACCTTTCTGCTGTCCCTTCTTTGCTTAGAACTGGGTTTCCATCTAAGCTCTTGATGTTCATACAAGTGGTTCTCTTATGTCCAAAGGTCTCTCTAATTTTCTTGTAGACAGTATCTATCTTACCCCTAGTGAGATAAGCCTCTACATCCTTACATTTGTCCTCTAGCCATGCATGCTTAGCCATTTTGCACTTCCTGTCGATCTCATTTTTGAGACGTTTGTATTCCTTTTTGCCTGCTTCATTTACTGCATTTTTATATTTTCTCCTTTCATCTATTAAATTCAATATTTCTTCTGTTACCCAAGGATTTCTACTAGCCCTCGTCTTTTTACCTACTTGATCGTCTGCTGCCTTCACTACTTCATCCCTCAAAGTTACCCATTCTTCTTCTGCTGTATTTCTTTCCCCCATTCCTGTCAATTGTTCCCTTATGCTCTTCCTGAAACTCTGTACAACCTCTGGTTCTTTCAGTTTATCCAGGTCCCATCTCCTTAAATTCCCACCTTTTTGCAGTTTCTTCAGTTTTAATCTACAGGTCATAACCAATAGATTGTGGTCAGAGTCCACATCTGCCACTGGAAATGTCTTACAAATTAAAACCTGGTTCCTAAATCTCTGTCTTACCATTATATAATCTATCTGATACCTTTTAGTATCTCCAGGGTTCTTCCATGTATACAACCTTCTTTCATGATTCTTAAACCAAGTGTTAGCTATGATTATGTTGTGCTCTGTGCAAAATTCTACCAGGCGGCTTCCTCTTTCATTTCTTAGCCCCAATCCATATTCACCTACTACGTTTCCTTCTCTCCCTTTTCCTACATTTGAATTCCAGTCACCCATGACAATGTGGAGGAGGGTACTTTCGTTACCACTATCTGATCCCTTCAAACCTATTCCACTCGCGAATAGTGCTTGGGAAGAATAATTGTCGGTAAACTCTAATTTCTCGAATTTTCTCCTCGTGGTCAATAAGCCAGATGTATGTGGGAGAGAGGCTGGGGGTGGGGGGTTGGAAGTAATATGTTGTCCGACTCCTATGTATGAGCAATATGCTACATTTACTTAAGTTCAGCGTCAGCTGCCAGAGCCTGCAGCATTCATAAATTGTCTGCAGGTCGTTCTGCAAATTCTTACTATCTTCTGGCGTTCGTACTTTGGTACAAGCAACTGCATCGTCTGCGGGTAGCCTAAAGAGCATCGACCGCTTTCTACTACGGGGGTGAGTCAAATAAAAATCTTAAATTTGTAATAACAAATCGAAATGTCGCGCCGTTACCGTTATCCTGTAAGTTGGTAAGAATGCTACTAACTGCGTGCAGAATGGCCTGTAGGTGGCAGCATAGTGCAGATGCACACATACCGTCGCAGTATCAGTATAAAGATGGCCGCCCCACTTGCGACTTGGACCAGGGAAGAGCAGCGATCTGTTGTCCGGGCTTTGCGTAGTGAAGGTGTGAAACCTATTGAAATTCATCGACGAATGAAGGTTCAGCACGGTGATGCATGTTTGTCACAGCAGCAAGTCTACGAATGGAGTAGGAAGTTCGGAAATGTTGTGACTTCAGTGGAAGATACTCCTCGTTCATGTCAGGCACAACGAGTTGTGACTCCACAGAACATTGCAGCAGTTGAAGCCATAGTGAAGGAAAACCGCCGCGTGACACTGAATGACGCAATGGGACGAAAGAAGTTCCGTTCTGATGAAGAGGTACGCCACGCTGTGCATGAGTGGTTGCGCGAACTACCAAAAAGAAATATTTTCTAAAGGAATTTATGCACTTTGTAAGCGCTGGAGGTCTTGCATTGCGCGTGGGGGAGATTATGTTGGAAAGTGATACAGCTTTGTACCACTTCTGCACAATAAATAATATTTAAAAAATATTTAAGGTGTTCATTTGACTCACCCTCGTAGATCATTTAAATATATAAGCAGCAACGGTCCTATCACACTTCCCTGTTGTACTCCGGATATTACCTTTATATCTGTCTACGGAAAAGGAATTGATCATTTCGTCTGTCAGTGGGATTAATGTCTTACCGAAGGTGCTGTTTACTTTTGAATGGAACCATTTCATGCTTTTATTGTGGCCTGTGTTTAGTTTAAAACTTAAGATTTTTTGAAATGGTAGTTACACTTTCTGAACACCCTGTGTATTAGAATGGTATGTCTTATTGTTACAATGAAATGAACACCCTTAGCTGCTTACAAGCATTGACATACGTCAACGGGGACAGATGAAAATGTGTGCCCCGACCGGGTCTCGAACCCTGGATCTCCTGCTTACAGACGCACAATCCATCTGTCTTTTTCTTTTTTTAAATCTCATTATGTTCGCTTTTGTTCGTTGTATCTGCTCGGGGCGGACGTCATAAGACATCCGTTTAAGTTCGTTGTTAACCGATTAACTCAGTTTTTTATTACAGAGGGCAGCTAAACCCTCTGACAGAACACGCTGAGCTACCATGCCGGCCTCCATCTGAGCCACCGAGGACACAGAGGAGAATGCGACTGCAGGGATTTATCTCTGGCACGACTCCCGCGAAACCCACATTCTCAACTTAACGTCCCGCACTACATTTGTAGTGTCCCCCGCCCATTATACTCATTACTCGCGGCGCGTTGCCGATTCCCGTAAGAGTTCGGGCACTGTTTGTGCATTCGCACAGAAGAAGAAGATGGTCAAGTGGCCGGTCAGCCTTAACTATATACAGGGTGTTACAAAAAGGTACGGCCAAACTTTCAGGAAACATTCCTCACACACAAAGAAAGAAAATATGTTATGTGGACATGTGTCCGGAAACGCTTACTTTCCATGTTAGAGCTCATTTTATTACTTCTCTTCAAATCACGTTAATCATGGAATGGAAAGACACAGCAACATAACGTACCGGCGTGACTTCAAACACTTTGTTACAGGAAATGTTCAAAATGTCCTCCGTTAGTGAGGATACATGCATCCACCCTCCGTCGCATGGAATCCCTGGTGCGCTTATGCCGCCCTGGAGAATGGCGTATTGTATCACAGCCGTCCAGAATACGAGCACGAAGAGTCTGTACATTTGGTACCGGGGTTGCGTAGACAAGAGCTTTCAAATGCCCCCATAAATGCAAGTCAAGAGGGTTGAGGTCAGGAGAGCGTGGAGGCCATGGAATTGGTCCGCCTCTACCAATCCATCGGTCACGGAATCTGTTGCTGAGAAGCGTACGAACACTTCGACTGAAATGTGCAGGAACTCCATCGTGCATGAACCACATGTTGTGTCGTACTTGTAAAGGCACATGTTCTAGCAGCACAGGTAGAGTATCCCGTATGAAATCATGATAACTTGCTCCATTGAGCGTAAGCGGAAGAACATACTGACGAAACTAAAATGAGCTCTAACATGGAAATTAAACGTTTCCGGACACATGTCCACATAATATCTCTTCTTTATTTGTGTGTGAGTAATGTTTCCTGAAAGTTTGGCCGTACCTTTTTGTAACACCCTGTATATACTAAGATGGTATCTGTTCTTTCGGACATGTCCGAAAGAACAGATACCATCTCAGTATATACACTCCTGGAAATAGAAAAAAGAACACATTGACACCGGTGTGTCGGACCCACCATACTTGCTCCGGACACTGCGAGAGGGCTGTACAAGCAATGATCACACGCACGGCACAGCGGACACACCAGGAACCGCGGTGTTGGCCGTCGAATGGCGCTAGCTGCCCAGCATTTGTGCACCGCCGCCGTCAGTGTCAGCCAGTTTGCCGTGGCATACGGAGCTCCATCGCAGTCTTTAACACTGGTAGCATGCCGCGACAGCGTGGACGTGAACCGTATGTGCAGTTGACGGACTTTGAGCGAGGGCGTATAGTGGGCATGCGGGAGGCCGGGTGGACGTACCGCCGAATTGCTCAACACGTGGGGCGTGAGGTCTCCACAGTACATCGATGTTGTCGCCAGTGGTCGGCGGAAGGTGCACGTGCCCGTCGACCAGGGACCGGACCGCAGCGACGCACGGATGCACGCCAAGACCGTAGGATCCTACGCAGTGCCGTAGGGGACCGCACCGCCACTTCCCAGCAAATTAGGGACACTGTTGCTCCTGGGGTATCGGCGAGGACCATTCGCAACCGTCTCCATGAAGCTGGGCTACGGTCCCGCACACCGTTAGGCCGTCTTCCGCTCACGCCCCAACATCGTGCAGCCCGCCTCCAGTGGTGTCGCGACAGGCGTGAATGGAGGGACGAATGGAGACGTGTCGTCTTCAGCGATGAGAGTCGCTTCTGCCTTGGTGCCAATGATGGGCGTATGCGTGTTTGGCGCCGTGCAGGTGAGCGCCACAATCAGGACTGCATACGACCGAGGCACACAGGGCCAACACCCGGCATCATGGTGTGGGGAGCGATCTCCTACACTGGCCGTACACCACTGGTGATCGTCGAGGGGACACTGAATAGTGCACGGTACATCCAAACCGTCATCGAACCCATCGTTCTACCATTCCTAGACCGGCAAGGGAACTTGCTGTTCCAACAGGACAATGCACGTCCGCATGTATCCCGTGCCACCCAACGTGCTCTAGAAGGTGTAAGTCAACTACCCTGGCCAGCAAGACCTCCGGATCTGTCCCCCATTGAGCAGTTTTGGACTGGATGAAGCGTCGTCTCACGCGGTCTGCACGTCCAGCACGAACGCTGGTCCAACTGAGGCGCCAGGTGGAAATGGCATGGCAAGCCGTTCCACAGGACTACATCCAGCATCTCTACGATCGTCTCCATGGGAGAATAGCAGCCTGCATTGCTGCGAAAGGTGGATATACACTGTACTAGTGCCGACATTGTGCATGCTCTGTTGCCTGTGTCTATGTGCCTGTGGTTCTGTCAGTGTGTTCATGTGATGTATCTGACCCCAGGAATGTGTCAATAAAGTTTCCCCTTCCTGGGACAATGAATTCACGGTGTTCTTATTTCAATTTCCAGGAGTGTATAAGCAGCAACGGTCCTATCACACTTCCCTGTTGTACTCCGGATATTACCTTTACATCTGTCTACGGAAAAGGAATTGATCATGTCGTCTGTCAGTGGGATTAATGTCTTACCGAGGGTGCTATTTACTTTTGAATGGAACCATTTCATGCTTTTATTGTGGCCGAAGTTTAGTTTAAAACTTAAGATTTTTTGAAATAGTAGTTACACTATCTGAACACCCTGTGTATTAGAATGGCATGTCTTATTGTTACAATGAAATGAACACCCTTAGCTGCTTACAGGCATTCACATACGTCAACGGGGACAGATGAAAAAGTGTGCCCCGACCGGGTCTCGAACCCTGGATCTCCTGCTTACAGACGCACAACCCATCTGTCTTTTTCTTTTTTTAAATCTCATTATGTTCGCTTTTGTTCGTTGTATCTGCTCGGGGCGGACGTCATAAGACATCCGTTTAAGTTCGTTGTTAACCGATTAACTCAGTTTTTTTATTACAGAGGGCAGCTAAACCCTCTGACCGAACACGCTGAGCTACCATGCCGGCCTCCATCTGAGCCACCGAGGACACAGAGGAGAATGCGACTGCAGGGATTTATCTCTGGCACGACTCCCGCGTAACCCACATTCTCAACTTAACGTCCCGCGCTACATTTGTAGTGTCCCCCGCCCATTATACTCATTACTCGCGGCGCGTTGCCGATTCCCGTAAGAGTTCGGGCACTGTTTGTGCATCCGCACAGATGAAGAAGATGGTCAAGTGGCCGGTGAGCCTTAACCATATACAGGGTGTTACAAAAAGGTACGGCCAAACTTCCAGGAAACATTCCTCACACACAAAGAAAGAAAATATGTTATGTGGACATGTGTCCGGAAACGCTTACTTTCCATGTTAGAGCTCATTTTATTACTTCTCTTCAAATCACATTAATCATGGAATGGAAACACACAGCAACAGGACGTACCGGCGTGACTTCAAACACTTTGTTACAGGAAATGTTCAAAATGTCCTCCGTTAGTGAGGATACATGCATCCACCCTCCGTCGCATGGAACCCCTGATGCGCTTATGCAGCCCTGGAGAATGGCGTATTGTATCACAGCCGTCCAGAATACGAGCACGAAGAGTCTGTACATTTGGTACCGGGGTTGCGTAGACAACAGCTTTCAAATGCCCCCATAAATGAAAGTCAAGAGGGTTGAGGGCAGGAGAGCGTGGAGGCCATGGAATTGGTCCGCCTCTACCAATCCATCGGTCACCGAATCTGTTGCTGAGAAGCGTACGAACACTTCGACTGAAATGTGCAGGAGCTCCATCGTGCATGAACCACATGTTGTGTCGTACTTGTAAAGGCACATGTTCTAGCAGCACAGGTAGAGTATCCCGTATGAAATCATGATAACACGCTCCATTGAGCGTAGGCGGAAGAACATACTGACGAAACTAAAATGAGCTCTAACATGGAAATTAAACGTTTCCGGACACATGTCCACATAACATCTTTTGTTTATTTGTGTGTGAGTAATGTTTCCTGAAAGTTTGGCCGTACCTTTTTGTAATACCCTGTATATACTAAGATGGTATCTGTTGTTTCGGACATGTCCGAAAGAACAGATACCATCTCAGTATATATGCCTTATTCTTCTCTAGAGCGTGTAACAGTTCACACTGAACTCGCTGCTGCAATCCTAACGCGCCCAATCTTCTCTACAGGCGACGTGACGCTGTATGTCTGTCTTTCTTAAGACCTAGATGAAAACACTGTAAAATGTGGAGAGCTTGGGGTGTTTGGTGAGGGGAGAGACATAAGAACTTGAGGAAGGTGGATCCAGTGGCAGAGGGCAGAGGACATCTGGCGCTCGCCAATCGAAGAGGTCCTCGCGCCGGATCAGCGCCACAGCTGCGTTTGTCTCCGTGGGTGGAAGAGTTCCCCCCCCCCCCCCCCCCACACTGTTCTCGCGGCCCTACAGGTGTTCCCTGCTCTCTCGGATACGGCAGACTGCCAGGGGAGGTATATAAAAAGAAGGAGGGGCAAAGTGACGGAGCTGGCAGACCAGTGAGAGAGAAAGAAAGCTCCGAGGGAGGCAGAGAAGGGAGAGAGGTGGAGTTTGGCGGGGTGAGTGAGAGGCTGGCCACCGGGGACCGGGGCCAGACCAGCTGAAATCCAGGGCTCGGCTGGAGGCGGCGGCCGTTCCAGCGGCAGTTTGTCTGCGCGAGCGCGCCGTGTCACCGGCAGGCCTGCGAGACGGTGTCCGCGGCCGCGCGCTGCTCCGTCATACACAGCTCGCTGTGGCGTGCGCAACAGGCCGTCTGGTGGTGGGGGGTTGATAGGGGGTGGGGGGAGGCAAGAAGGGAAGGAGAGCGGGACAGGGCGCAGCGCGCGCCGGGCTACGTCACGGCCGGCAGATTGCCGCTGCATTCGGGGCACAGAGCTGCCGCGCGATCGGCGCATTAGCCAAATTGAATTCCGCGAGCGGCCGCGCGTTGCACGAGAAAATATCGCCTCGGCCCCCACCGCCGCCGCCGCCGCCGCCGCGTCTTGCTCCTTTTCCGTTCCTTTGTCTTAGGGCGGATTTCCCGGCACGGTCTTTCTAGCTGCGAGAGTAAGGGCGGCTCCGAATCGGACGCAACAGGGAACTCGATTAAAACACTCGAAAGGACGGAAGCGTCTTTGTGACGAATCTTAAGAGAATTAGTTTTTTTTTCGGAAAGTGTTTGCATTGAAGATTGCCCAGTGCGAAATATTGCTTTCCGAGTTTGTTTGTAGAGAATTAATCTTAACCCCAGCCATTCGTTCATCACGGAGTGGGCGTAGGTGAGCAGATTCGGAAAACGTGTTTCTTTGTTCCAAAGAAGTTCTTAATAACGATTGTTTGCTGTTCTAAAACCACGGCTACATACACACTCCGCGGGTGCGAGAACGGTGCGTGACGTAGGGTACCCTATGCCACTACCATTCATTTTGTTTCGTGCTTCACTCGCAAATACAGAGTGTAGCATGATACCTTAATATTTACACACATCACTGGGTTTGTTGGTTTTTCTCTGTGTCGAAGAATCTTCCCACGAACACGTCTCATAATTTACTACCTGATGTTCACTGCACAGTCGTAAATTCACAACTATATGGACTACGTATGCCAGTGTAAAGTAACCGTTTTCCGTCCACGTGTCAATACTTCAACACCTGACCAGGTGCCCAGGGGGTTCAAGTGGTTCAAATGGCTCTGAGCAATATGGGACTTAACATCTATGGTCATCAGTCCCCTAGAACTTAGAACTACTTAAACCTAACTAACCGAAGGACATCACACAACACCCAGTCATCACGAGGCAGGGAAAATCCCTGACCCCGCCGGGAATCGAACCCGGGAACCCGGGCGTGGGAAGCGAGAACGCTACCGCACGACCACGAGCTGCGGACTGCCCAGGGGGAAATAAGCATTAGTGGCTTGCTGTTGCCACATCTACTTACTTGTAGGTACTACCCCGCCTCAAAACGTAGGACTTACAATAGATATAGTTATTAGTCTGCAACCAGCATAAATACTGACATAACGTTGTTCAGTACACTACTCTTACTCACCAATAGAAATATCTCCAGTTATACCCATTACACCTGTAGACCGAGTGCAAACGGCTGTATGCCTCCAAGCAACCCCTAACTTCTCTTATATTTGTGGTCCTTACGTGAAAGTTCCTGTACGTTAGCAGCAGTACACTCGCTCTTCAGATGCTGTTTTCCAAAATTTTCTCAATAGTGTTCCTCGAAAAGAACGTCACCTTCCTTCCAGGAACTCCATCTGATACCTCGAAGCATCTCAATAATACCTGCGCGTTGTTCGAATCTCGTGGTAACAAATCTATCAGCCCACCTCTGAATTTCTTCCATCTCTTCCTTTAATCCTATCAGGTGCTGATCCCAAATACTTGAGCAGTATTCAAGGACTGGTAGTACTTGTGTCCTTTGCAGATGAACAACACTTTTATAAAATTCACCCAATACACCAGACTCCACCATTCGCCTTCTCCTCTATAATCTATTTCATATCACTTTGCAACGCTGCACCTGGATATTTAACCGACGTGAGGACGTCAATAGCACACCACTGATGCTCTATCCGAATATTAGGGGCTTTGTTTTTCTTTGGCATCTGTATTAGGTTACACTTTTATAGGTTACACTTTTATACTTTTACAGTTCATCACACCAACTAGAAATTTTGTCTAAGTCATTTTGTATACTCGAATAGTCATCCAATTACGACAAAAAAATACTTCAAAAGGCTCTCAGCACTATGGGACTTAACTTCTACGCTCAACAGTCCCCTAGAACTTAGAACTATTTAAACCTAACTAACCAAAGGACATCACACACATCCATGCCCGAGGCAGGATTCGAACCTGCGACCGTACCGGTCACGCGGTTCCAGATTGTAGCGCCTAGAACCGCTCGGCCACCTGGCCGGCATCCAAATGTCCCCAAGCATGTCGAATAGCCATAAGTAAAGTAGTGCTGACCTCACAGTACTTTTACTTCCAAGGAAAGCAAGTTAGCTTTATACATGATTCCAGTGCAACACGTCATCACCCATTCTTTTGGCTACAAAACCGTATTCTTCAACATAATCTCAAATCACTTCGCCGTCTTAATGGGAGGGCCTGTAAGAAAGCACTGGTCAAGGTCAGGGCCAGTGACTTGGCTGCATCAGTGACCTCCCCATCATCCACGTACCGCTTTCTGCGGAGTCCAGTGACCCCCTTTAAAATGCACTGACTTGCGTGAGCCCTTGGATGGTCACGGAGAGGAAGAACTTCGTTTGCATTTTTGTGGCGACGAACGTGTTGAAGTCGTTTCTGCAGTTTCCTGAAGGTAACAAGCTACACTTCAGAGTTGATCGTTCTACCGTGATGGGTGACATCAAACGGAATAACACCTTCAGAGTCCCAGAAGACCATAGCCATGACTTCACAGGCTCAGGGTAGGACTTCGATACGTTTCATCGGAGGAGAATTGGAGCGGCTTCACTCCATAAATTGCTGTTTTTTTCCAGTTCGAATGATGAACCCATTTCTCATCGTCTGCGACGAAGTTCGACAAAGAGTTGTCGCCAATAGCCTTGCGACGAACAAGTAGTTCCGGAAAAATGGTCTTTCGTTGTTGCTTATTGAGAGCTGGTTTCTCAGGATGGGGAAGGATAAGGTTAAGATTGTGGATTATTATACAAGAAGTGATCTTCACTCGGCTGAAGGCAAAAAACAATTTCAAATAACAAACGGCTGAAGGCCTGAATTAGAAGTCAGGAAAACAATTCCAAATAGCAAATACCTCAACAAATACCTTGTTTTTAAAAGCAAGTTTGATTTAAAAAGAAAAAAAGAAAATAATCCTTATTGTAAAACAGCTGAAGGTCTTGTCACGAAAGAAGTGAAATTTTTGCTCGGATGAAAGCCACACACAACTTCAAATAACAAACGGCTGAAGGCAACAACAATAATAATTAGAAAATTACTAATATCCTTAAAACAAACCTCAAAATCTAAGGAATCAGGACTAGCGGTTCTCAGCCAGTGTTCCAATGGTTGGCGTGGGAAGGTAACAAACATAAGGTAAGGTGAGACAGGCAGCCAAGAGTTGTACTCACATAACAGGATACCAAGCCAAACTAGGGGCAGCTTAAGCGCCGACCGACCGACTAACCAATCCACCTAACGTCCTATCACCGGTACAACGATGGAATATTTTTAGGCAAGGGCGTTGAGACACACAGCACTGTGTCTTCAGAAAACACCCGAGGCCGAAGGAAACAATAGAACCAACGTAGATTTCCCAAAAGATATGCACAGTAAATTGAGTTCATGGTTCAGAGTAGTTTCAGGGGTAAGACAAGGCTGCAACCTGTCTCCACTGTTGTTCATATTATTCATGGATCATATGTTGAAAACAATAGACTGGCTGGGTGAGATTAAGATATGTGAACACAAAATAACCAGTCTTGCATATGCGGATGACTTAGTTGTGATGGCAAATTCGATTGAAAGTTTGCAAAGTGATATTTCAGAGCTAGATCAGAAATGTAAGGACTACGGTATGAAGATTAGCATCTCCAAAACGAAAGTAATGTCAGTGGGAAAGAAATATAAACGGATTGAGTGCCAAATAGGAGGAACAAAGTTAGAACAGTTGGACGGTTTCAAGAACTTAGGATGCATATTCTCACAGGATGGCAACATAGTGAAAGAACTGGAAGCGAGGTGTAGCAAAGCTAATGCAGTGAGCGCTCAGCTACGATCTACTCTCTTCTGCAAGAAGGAAGTCAGTACCAAGACTAAGTTATCTGTGCACCGTTCAATCTTTCGACCAACTTTGTTGTATGGGAGCGAAATCTGGGTGGATTCAGGTTACCTTATCAACAAGGTTGAGGTTACGGATATGAAAGTAGCTAGGATGATTGCAGGTACTAGTAGATGGGAACAATGGCAGGAGGGTGTCCACAATGAGGAAATCAAAGAAAAACTGGGAATGAACTCTATAGATGTAGCAGTCAGGGCGAACAGGCTTAGATGGTGGGGTCATGTTACACGCATGGGAGAAGCAAGGTTACCCAAGAGACTCATGGATTCAGCAGTAGAGGGTAGGAGGAGTAGGGGCAGACCGAGGAGAAGGTACCTGGATTCGGTTAAGAATGATTTTGAAGTAATAGGTTTAACATCAGAAGAGGCACCAATGTTAGCACTGAATAGGGGATCATGGAGGAACTGTATAAGGGGGGCTATGCTCCAGACTGGACGCTGAAAGGCATAATCAGTCTTCAATGATGATGATGATGATGATGCACAGTACAATACAAGAGGCTGTCGAACTACACGCTGTGTCGGCCAGCATCAACACGATGCGGGAAGGTACACTGCCGGAAAGTACACTAACCTCCAGGACAGGTAACTGCAGCGTTAGCGGCTACAAAGCAGAAAATACCGCTGGTTGCACTTCACTAATAAGAGTAATACTAAATTCAATGATGAATAACAAATAGAGAAAGACGGCTGCAATACTTCAGCACCTCAAAACACTTCACTCGTCGCCACCACGCTCAGCGGCCCTGGGAGCAACAACCTGCCGACCGAAGGTGAGATCTCAAATTAGTCGAGGTTGCATTAGCAGTTAACTCTTCACTCAACTTAAACGTGCAGGGTTCTGTGTGCAATGAAGTCGTCGTTCTCGCAGCTGCCCCTCGTCGATCCGGCAGCGGCAGCGGCCCCGGCCTGCCCGCGCTGCGCGGGCCTGTTCGATGCTGCCACCCCAACTGCACTGATCTTTGTGCGCCACTCTCTCCAAATCCAATACGCCTACAGCATTAAAATAGCACCTCATTCAAAACCACAAGATACACACTGATCCGGGAAAACAATTCCACCAGCAACTCACAATACTAAAACCCGTCACTGTGAAACATGCGGAAGAATTACAGGGTTATTACAAATGATTGAAGCGAATTCACAGCTCTACAATAACTTTATTATTTGAGATATTTTCACAATGCTTTGCACACACATACAAAAACTCAAAAAGTTTTTTTAGGCATTCACAAATGTTCGATATGTGCCCCTTTAGTGATTCGGCGGACATCAAGCCGATAATCAAGTTCCTCCCACAATCGGCGCAGCATGTCCCCATCAATGAGTTCGAAAGCATCGTTGATGCGAGCTCGCAGTTCTGGCACGTTTCTTGGTAGAGGAGGTTTAAACACTGACTCTTTCACATAACCCCACAGAAAGAAATCGCATGGGGTTAAGTCGGGAGAGCGTGGAGGCCATGACATGAATTGCTGATCATGATCTCCACCATGACCGATCCATTGGTTTTCCAATCTCCTGTTTACGAAATGCCAAACATCATGATGGAAGTGCGGTGGAGCACCATCCTGTGGTACGTTTAGCTCCCTGCTTGCTTTATTCGTCGACTTCCGCGGGCTACGCGTGAAACTTGCCCACACGCGTTCAACCGTTTCTTCGCTCACTGCAGGTCGACCAGTTGATTTCCCCTAACAGAGGCATCCAGAAGCTTTAAACTGCGCATACCATCGCCGAATGGAGTTAGCAGTTGGTGGATCTTTGTTGAACTTCATCCTGAAGTGTCGTTGCACTGTTATGACTGACTGATGTGAGTGCATTTCAAGCACGACATACGCTTTCTCGGCTCCTGTCGCCATTTTGTCTCACTGCGCTCTCGAGCGCTCTGACGGCAGAAACCTGAAGTACGGCTTCAGCCGAACAAAACTTTGAGTTTTTCTACGTATCTGTAATGTATCGTGACCATATGTCAATGAATGGAGCTACAGTGAATTTATGAAATCGTTTCAATCATTTGTAATAGCCCTCTATAAGTCAGCACAAACACAGAGAAGCCAGAAGCGGTCTGATGACCAAATGCACGTCGTCCGCTGCGACGACCGACCGAAAGACCAACCAATGGTCGTCCCCACTCAAGTCAAGCACGGGAAAGATCCCAGTGTAAATCGGCGACTGACAACTTATTGCCATGAGGTCACTTCGACGGGCGGGCACACACACACACAGGCGAAACTTGCACTACTCTGATATCACGGTCCGTTCAACTAAAACTCGCTGAACCCGGTCCTTGACGTGGTCGTGCACTTTCGCTACCACATCCTTCCGTTGGACAGTTCATGTGTGTCTCCACTGATCGGCCCCTCACTGCTGCTCCGTCCCAACTCAACTTGCTCGACACACGGCGACTCGGCCGCTCCAAAGATGGTACCACAGTACGCGCTATCGAAAAGTGCTGCTGCTGCCACTCACGGACAGACAAGGCGAGGAAATGTAGTGGCGCCAGTGAACATACTAAGAAAACGAGACGCCACTATCGCTGTTACAAGGTGCCAAGCCATGAACAGCATCAACGCGAGCCGGACACGGTTCACTTATGGTCATTTGTTAGGCAGCGAGAAACCCAGTGCGCACACACCTCTGAGTACCCCAGTTGGTAGACGAGTGTTTCAGCAGACGTCCAGTTGAGCAGCGATGTGTTTGATTGTGGTGAGTCGATCACCACCACTGACAGTGTCCACACGTGCCAACTTTTCAGGAGTGACAGGTATGTGCGGTTCAAAAAATTGGTTCAAATGGCTCTGAGCACTATGGGACTTAACTTCTGAGGTCATCATTCCCCTAGAACTTAGAACTACTTAAACCTAACTAACCTAAGGACATCGCACACATCCATGCCCGAGGCAGGATTCGAACCTGCGACCGTAGCGGTCGCGTGGTTCCAGACTGCAGCTCCTAGAAACGCTCGGCCACCCCGCCGGCAGCTATGTGCGGCCGACCTGGACGCGGGAGATCAGCCACGTTACCGCGACATTTTCATGATGATGACACACGCCTCGCCCAAAGACTAACCGAGCTTTTGTTCACTCCAGGTCTCCGTAGACATTCCGCAAGCGCCTATGAATATCTTTGATGCTCTGGTTTTCCCAAAACGAAACTCTACGGCATATTTATGACTGGAGCGCACTTCCGTTACAGACGCGATTTTGAACACTACGTACAGCGGCGCCACCTACCGGATATTCATGAAAGTACAGGGGCTGAAACTGGAATATTATACGATATCTCATAACAAATTTCGCGTTTTTTCGACCGAAACTGTCAGAGAAAAAAATGTGTTACATTACTTACTGAACGTGCCTCGTATTGTCGATAACAGCAGAGGCTTATTATCGTGTTACTTATGTTATTGATCTAGGACAGCGCCTCTAAGAGACTTAACCAAAATTATTTCTGTGAGGTGTTAGCGGTTTCATACACGTAGCATCTCGGAGCCGCTCTGAACACAGTGGTTTTCAGTTTGTATGTGAAGTCAGGGACTCATAGTGAAAGCTACAAATCAGAGCCAACATAAATGCCCGTTGACTTGTCTATGGGATTTGAAACAATTGCGGTTTATCGTCACCTCGTTTCCATAGATCTCACAAAATTGCGTACTTTCTGTATGTTACACGTGGCTGTATTGTCAAGCGGACAATTAATTGCAGTTGAACTTCTAGAAGACTCACTGTGTGCCGTTCAGAATTAGAGATTTCCGTTTAGGATATGCATAAAATGTGAGACCATGAAGATTAATTTTGTTGACAAGGTAGATTCCAGATAAAAAATTCAATCTGGGACGAGCATAACATAGAACTAGTGATCTTTTCAAACAATCTGGTTTTGTATTTTTTTCCAACTTAGTGTGACTAAAATGATTAAGTCTGGTATAATTTTCTAATTTTAATTAAATAGTCTCTCGTGGTACCATGTCTGAGTTTACTTCTCTTGTCAATGAAAGTTTTCCGAACCAGACCCGTTAAATGTCACTTGCTTGTGGTGGGGCAAATTTTTAGTAGGTCTTACACAAATATGTTTGTTTTAAATAATACAGAATATCTATCTTTGGATCAGTACTGCCCTGCCTGTCGCCAAGGAACCACCTTTCTGCTTGTGGCGCGATTCTGCCACTCCCTCCGCTTTAAACACGGGCTACGACTTTTAGCGAGCTATTTGTTTACATTCTGACGTGAACGATGAGAATGGCTATAAGGCAGTTACCTTTAAGCGATGACTTGTTAGAAAGGAGTCTTCATCACATGAGGACGCGTCTTCTAGTGGTGAGAAACCGGTCGTGACTTTTAATGAAAAGTGTTCTAGAGCCAGTACAGGATTATTTATTTCAAAATGTGGAAATTTGGCTGCGGTTGCCCACAATTTAAAATTATATCGCGTCACTCCGTTGACAATATTATCCATTTCTGTGTCGATGACAGATTGTTCCATCACTAGAGTAACACATTGCCTTGAGATCTCACTATTCGTTTTGGTATCGTTTGTCGAAAGGTATTATTGAATCTATGTAATATAATCCTGCCATGAGATTCGAATAAAACTTCAACTTCCACGATTGTTTCAATCCTGGACGACATTCCCAACCTATGAGTTACTAGTCAATATTCTTTTGACACGCCGTCGTAGAATTTAGTCCGGTGTTTGGCTTCCGAAGACAGGGAGTTCGCGACAGACCACACCCGATTGACTCCACTTTAACGACTGCCGTGCAGGCCCATGCTCGAAGACAGGACACCATAATACTCAATACTGAGGCCACAGATGCTCACCTGTGTGTTGTCGCACCTTCCAGAGATTGTATTTTATCTCATATCTATAGAGATGCAGCAGCGGTGGCCTCACAAAATCATTCATCCTGAGAAATTCATTTTCAGGCTTTGAAACTTTTTCTCAAAGTATTGAGGTTGGAATTCCCTCCCGTTTATGTAATTTTGACCCTAAAGACTTTGGCCACCACGTTCTCCTCTCCGATCCCTCCATCTTTCTCAGATCCGCACTCCACTATCGGTGCCAGCGCAGACTGTTTTCCAGAGATTATAACATCCGTTTGCTATGACACAAACTAATGTTACCCTCTATGAGGATTTTGAGTTTTGACCGCGTGTTTGTCTAATACATCAGACGGTAATTTTGAATATATTGGAATTTATAGAAAAACTAAACAGGCTTTACTTTGAGGATAAAAAAAGTAAAAAAGTTCTTACGAATGAAACGATAAACGGTCGCCAGCCCAGTTAGGCACATAAATTTGAAATATTATGTTTTAGAAAATTGAATATTAGTTGTTGAAGTGACTGCAATTGAAATCCCCTTTGAATAGCATACTGGATACACACGGATACATGGCGACCGAAGTTGTGGATAGCAGTAGTTACCATCTATGTACAAACCAGTAGCCATAGAAAGCAAAATTATACCCAACTCATAATAATAACTGATACAATTACGATCTTTACGTGACTCAGTATTGAGATGTTACTGCAGGAAGCACCGAACTAAAAATGGACATGGAGGAGCTTCTGACTTAACTGACTTATAAATACCACAAATAAAATTAAATAATACTACAATTACAGTGTTTATACTCCCATTTATAGCAAAGTATCAGATTTCTTTAGTAGCAATAATATTCCAATTATCTTTCTAATATGAGAAGAATATGGAGGGGACCATAAACTGATAGTGTATCAGTAGTCAAACTCTACGCTTATTTCAGTAGTAAGATTCAATTCAACTAAATTTAGTTCTTAACCTCACTTGGAATAATTCAGACAAAATATTCGTACGATATATCGATACTGTGTATCCCAATGAATCCTTGTGTTTTCATCCTCCAAGGGTGAAAACACATTAACCTCAATAACATCGTTCACGATAGCAATCAAGGCTAAGTTATGTTTCAAATAAATTTAAACTTAAGTGCCTTTTTCAACACCTTGTGAAGCAGGTATTTTAGACAACAACATTTGGACAGTCTGGCACTGGATTTTAGCACATTTAACACACAGAAATAAATTTCTAGTTTGTTTAAAACAGGATATTTGGTCTTCTGAACACTTGGGAGGGGATCCTACATAGGTTCATGATTAGGATAAAGGATACGGTTCTAAATACAGGTTTATAGCACTTGGATTATTATTAAAATCACTCACAAAAATTAACTGGTCCATGCTCTGATATATATCTTTATGCATGAAGTTGATGGAGCAGTGGCGAAGTAGTGGTGGCAAGCGACGTGGCGGCTAACTGTACTCACGGCTCTTGATGTTTGAATGCTCTTTACAGTTTCTTCTTGGCGACGGATTTTTATCGTGTTAGAGCCATTCCTTATTGCAGAGAGTATCATGCAATAGCCAAATCCACATCCGAGACAAAATTCCTTGGAAAACGGCTTCCAAATGTCTCCATTGTCTCCTTCGATGTGTACCGTGCAACGGCTAGCCACTGACTGCGTACCGTCCCCACCACGGAGCCGCCCAGTTCGACCGCCAGAACCACATTTTATATCGCTCCAAGTCACTTCCGTTGCGGAGGGACTTCCCTACATCTTTTACGTTATACGACTGTCTTAAGCATGAGCCAGCTTCCAATATACAATGTTTTCTTTATAACATACATATATTATAAATATCATTATTTTAAACATTATTTAGTTTTTTCTATAGATACATTACAAACTTTAAACTTCCTCTCACAAATCAATGACCTTAACGAACAAAGAACAAACACTTCATAACCACAGATACACTATTACATAGTATAAACATACTTGTAATCGACATAGGTGTTACAAGATGACACTTTCTAATCCTTTGTTCAATTTGCTGTGCAAGCGTAACAATTATTCATGTGACTCGACAGTGTCATTTCTCCACTTCCTATTGATGCTCATACGACCAACTACAGCATGTGGCTAACAACTCACGGAGATGGCTGTAGTGACGTCTCTTAAAAGTACATGCCAAGTTCAAAAACCCGAATAACAAAACAGTCACTCGAAACAACATATTTCATTATAATCAGTTGTTCTCGCCAACGATAAAAATATGTTTTCAGTTACCTTCTACTATTATATACAGAAAGCAATCTCTATTAGTTACCGAATGTTAATGAGGATTATCGCTTTTGCGACTTGAAGTAGATTCAAAAGGAGACACCTGATTCGATAGTTATCAGGCAGTTAATAACCAAGATCGCGACATATCAACTATAGCAACGGTAAGTGTCAAAAAGGAACGTATGTCACAATTTTAGTGAACTACATAGCTAAGAGTAAATATTCTATACATCCTTGTGTTCCAGTGTCACAACAATATAATTTAATATATTCGACGACTCTCCTGTTTTTATCATCTTACAATAGTTAAATTTTGGATATACTAGATGTCTGCATCAGATAATCAATGCACTGTTTACTAGTTACAGTTATGCAACAGTTTGTTCTGTGTGATCATTCAGCTGATGTTAAGCATTACCCTGTTTTCTAAAACACAGGGATTCATTGGGAAACACAGTATCGATATATCGTACGAATATTTTGTCTGAATTATTCATTACACACAGCACAAGACGTATCTTGAAGGTTGATGAACTCGAGGGAAATCGTGACCTTTTCACCTGCAAATGTACCCATCAAATGTACCTCAACTTTTCAACTTTTTCTGGCGTACTTTCATTTGCAACCGTGACCTTTTCACATGTCAAAGCCCTCATGAAATGTACCTTCAACGTTTTATTGACTAGTTCCATTTATTTTCCAGTGGCTGGTATGAAGAGTTGCTTTGAACTTAATCCGACGCTCTGTGAATACAAACATACGTCAAATTTTGACAGGTGTTAAGTGACGTAAAGAGCTTTGAAATTTATTTTGATGTAGAGGATTTGAAGTATTGGTTTCAAGAACATTGACAGACTTTCCTTCGAGTCAGCGCGTCGGGAACACTTCATTACTCATTTTAAATGTTCCCTCAGTGTAATTCATAAAAAAGATTTCAATGTAAACAATGATTGCATACTGATTACGGAGTGATTAGCTCGTATATGTCACTAATAAAATCGAAATTATTTCGTATTAAGCTTATTCAATTTCCTTTTCTGTTTCGTCCGTAAAAATAGAAATATTTGCACTATGCCGAATGGTGTGCAATGCAACGTCAAGGACTGCACATTCAGTGACGTGTGGAGTTTCACTTTGGTTGTATTTTTTCCAGACTCAGGAAAACCCTTATTAAAATATTTATGACTTTACAACGGATCCTGAGAACGGATTCACTGTTTCCTGTGTGTGCTGGGCACACATCGTAGCGCCACGCACTACCTTTAAATTCGCATGTGTCTTTCACGTCGACATCTGCTAGGAATTTGATTATTAAGGGAAAAACCACTCCACACGACGCTGATGTGATATACTTTCAGTAATACTTTATAGAATTCTCATATTTGTTTATCCGGGTTAGTCTGTGTTTACCGGATCTAGTTTGTGTTGGTATTGATAATCCCGTCGCCAAAACGTAGAATTTTACGATGTGAACAGAAATTAAAGAAGATGATAAGACAGTAGAGAGTTATGGTTTTGTGTCGAACCAATATGAAGGCCACTGGCGATTGATTACAAGTTCTTAATGGCCAAATGTTTGGAATGACCAATTGCTTTTCAAACGAGCCGACGCCAAATTTGCCTTGAGCGATTTAGAAATATCAATAAATACCTAATTTTAAATGACTGTGTAGGGATTTGAGAAGCTTTCGCCCCTCATGCACCATACTCGGCAAACAATGTAACCGAGCTTTCATGCACCCCAAATAAAAATCGATGAAATCACCATGCACCTCTGTCACCATGTCTTGTTCATTCTGTGGAATAATTAATTTATTGTTAAAACTTCTCGCATGTGTTCATTAGGCACACTACTAACATAGTTATAATGATGCATTTCGTTTCATTATTTTATTTACTTTCTCTGTTTGATAGAAACGCTGAGACTAACATCGCAGTTACCAAAGTTGTAATAGCGAAAGAATTTCAGTAGGGCGAAAGCCATATGTAGTTTAATTCAATTCAGATTTAGGTATAAGTATTTGCTGTCCAAATTTCTATAATGACTTCTATATTAATGCAACGACACACACTGGGACTTGTAGACAAAAAGTGATCAGTATCCTCGAAACTGAAAAATGCAGTAGTGACGAACTGTAAGATTTTCTGGTAGACAGAGAAATATCCTCGAAATCGAGAGAGTAATACTAATGAACTGTAAGAATTGGTGTAAGTTACGAGGCCTTGCTGAAAAGTAATGCCACCGAATTTTTAGTTCCGTTTGCAACGGTACTTTCGCGTTCCCTTCAATACGGTACCAGAACGTTTAAGTTCTGCCACTGTAAAGACGGAAGATCCGAGACTCGGAATGCCAGAACTGTGTAGCGGCAGGAACACCACCACAACATTACGCAGCACTAACACTCCAAAATCATCGACTCTCGGGGAGAGATTTTAACCGTGTTCAACCTAATGGTAAAGTATCGAACTATTTTTCTCCGAATCATACAGTTTGTGGGAAAAGCAGTGAGAATAATTACTTTTGGAAACCTTTTATCAGACAATGCCTGTTATAACGTTAAACTGTTTCGCTTATTAAAACGTCCGCCATCCCGAATCGGGCACAGTGTCTACACAAAAAGATGAAGTCAGTTTTCGGCACTGAATAAATAACTGCTTTCACTTATTACGTAACTGAAACACAACCAATTAATTTCCATTTACTACGGTCACTTCGCAGTAAGTACTATTAATACCACTTTCTGTTACTTATGGAATTTATCACTATACTTCAGTAATTATTTAAAGAAGACACACATATGTTTCAACAAGGATACAAAAAATATTAAACTTATAGCTATCAGTCATATGACCAAAACTATTATTTAACACGACTAGACTTCATTTCTCTAGGACTAGGAAGCGAGGTGTAGCAAAGCTAATGCAGTGAGCGCTCAGCTACGATCTACTCTCTTCTGCAAGAAGGAAGTCAGTACCAAGACTAAGTTATCTGTGCACCGTTCAATCTTTCAACTTTGTTGTATGGGAGCGAAAGCTGGGTGGATTCAGGTTACCTTATCAACAAGGTTGAGGTTACGGATATGAAAGTAGCTAGGATGATTGCAGGTACTAGTAGATGGGAACAATGGCAGGAGGGTGTCGACAATGAGGAAATCAAAGAAAAACTGGGAATGAACTCTATAGATGTAGCAGTCAGGGCGAACAGGCTTAGATGGTGGGGTCATGTTACACGCATGGGAGAAGCAAGGTTACCCAAGAGACTCATGGATTCAGCAGTAGAGGGTAGGAGGAGTCGGGGCAGACCGAGGAGAAGGTACCTGGATTCGGTTAAGAATGATTTTGAAGTAATAGGTTTAACATCAGAAGAGGCACCAATGTTAGCACAGAATAGAGGATCATGGAGGAACTGTATAAGGGGGGCTATGCTCCAGACTGAACGCTGAAGGGCATAATCAGTCTTAAATGATGATGATGATGATGATGATGTTATTTGTTAACGTTTTGCTCACACCAATATTTGTCTGGCTTTCTTTGGCATGGAGAAGCAACACGAACAATTACTGTTAAGATTGTTGCAGTTAAACAATTATGTTACTTTACTTTCAGAAATGCTATTGAAAACTTATTCTCATGGTCACACAAAGCGGTGGCCCTTAAACTGATACGTGCAAACTTTGTTATTTAATAATGATTTTCAGAATCTACCACCAAAACAATACTATTCCCAGTAATTTACTATTATTCAAGCTTCAATAAACATCAGGATACTCGGAATAAATTCGTTTAGGTAAGAACCCTACTGAGGTAAATGAAATAGGAAAATTACTGTTAAATGCAAAGGTACATTTAACACTTGTATTGCACTGCAGGAAGAAGGATGGTTCATACTGTGATACACTTCTAAGTACTTTCCCTGTCACAGATGTCGAAGGTGGCGTGAGGCGATGCTGTGTAGTAACATTGCGCAGGTACGGCTCTTGATGTACATAGCTCTGTCTTCCTCTTGGTGGCGAAATTAAAACTGCAAATTTCTGGGCTGTTAATTTATTTCCGTACTGCGCCAATCATGTAGAACACGTCCGAGGCCGTAAACCCAGTCTTGCAGGTAAATTCGGGGCCTCTAGTGCTTGACCAACGTAATGCGTGTTCACCACTTGCAGGGCAGCTACCGACTGTGTGAACCACTTGCGCGCCAAATCTCACTCGCGCGCCCCACCACCTTTTCCATTCCACCACAGAACGGAATTCCGTTCCACCTATGATCCCTACGCCTTTTCAATTTACACTTCTGCTTCCAAAAACCCTAAGTATGAACCATCTACAATTGCATGACAGCATGTACATACAAATTGACATAATTAATTACAGTTGTACTTAAAATATTACATAATTATTTACAAAATACGTTTAATAAGTTTATTCCACCTACGTCAAAGAGGTTATTTTAAACAAATAAACTACACTTAACAAAAGCTTACTCTCGTTATAGTATTTGCTTAATTTTTCAAAACTATTACGGAAAAAAAAATTTAAATATACAGATTAATGGCAGTGTTATATTACAATAGAATTACACATTCTGCTCTCAGAATTGGTTGAATTACTGTATGTCAAGAACATTACTAACTAGTCATTGTCGCTTCGCTATCGCAAGTTGCAACCCTCTATTAGTAAAGTACTCCGAACTGTATAGTGTGACGTTGCAGTGAGTAAAGTAACTGTGTCGGTGCGTGAGACGCCCTCAGACTGCTGAAATCACGAATTAGAAGAGTTCGTCCATACTTTGGGCACCCTCTTCTTCAGCACGACAATGCAATGCCGCGCACAAGCGCTGCGACATCTGCCAAAATCCTACGCCTTGGGTTCACTTTCATCTATCACCTTACATACAGTCGCGACTTGACCTCATCCGCTTTTCAGCTGTTTCCAAACCTTAAAGAACGCCTTGAAGGATTTCACTTTGATAGTAATGAAGCGGTGCAAAGGGAGGTGACCTTGTGGCTCCGTCAACGAAGTCAAACATTCCGTAGTCCCGGTATCAACGAACTGGTTTACCGTTGGGAGAAATGTGTTCGTCGCCGAGGTGACTATGAAGAGAAATAAAGAAGTAAACATGACGAATAAATATGTAGAATGTTAATAAAGTTTGTTTTATTCAAAAAAAACTTTAAGATTTTTCACGTAAGAAATTCGGAGGCATTACTTTTCAGCATGCCCACGTAAGTCTGAATTGTTGATACTGGGGTCTCCAAAATATGTGTCGATGAACTTAGAAGCCGTCGGTAGGTGCCAGCAATACTACTTAACATCCTACTGTAAGAGTTATTACATTTTTTGCGCTAATACGCTCTCTCGGATACCGACATCTTGTGGGAACGATTTGAGGTTTCAATTAATGTCAATGTGCCATTCACAAATAAATGAAAATTAAATTAGCCTCGTCACATGATTCAGTCCTCTCGATTTGGTAATATATATTCTGCTGATCTCACAACAAGCAAACCGCCGTTTAATGGCACGACCGTAGGTGAACAGGTGATGTCTGAAAGTTACCTAAGTCACTTTTTTTATAATTTTGAGAAAAACAAAATAAGCTTCTTTTTTGTTGTGTCTTATTAAATAGTGCTTTTGTGAAATTACATATTAAGATGTATACATAGACCCACAATTAGGTGCAGTTTCGACACTTAATACATACTATAAAACCAAAAAAAATCATTTTATGTTGATAACTTAGATACTTTTTAACACTCAATAAATTTTGAAGTATGATTTTGCTTCAAATGATGCAGGGTTTTAATAAATCATGTGCAATATCTGTTAGTTCCTATTAGAAGCACAAACTTTAATACATTAAAAAGACTTATTTTTCTGAATTTATTATTTGAAGCAACTCAAAGTGAACGTTTTCTTGTTGTACTCGTATGTTAAACACTAAAACAGATTTAACCCGTTACTACATATGCCATGGAGGTCAGGTATATCGCTCATCTGCTTTTGCTCCTGTTTTGTATCTACGCTTCACAGATATCATCTCTCTTTAAGCACAACACTTTCACACGGGCTGTTTTTGCTATTTCTTATTTTCTACGCATCGCAATATTTGCTCCTCATGTTCGTTTCGATGTTACTGACAGCATACAATATTGTAAAGCTTACTCTTTCTTAAGCAATCAATCAGTCAATGTCTCATAAGAAGAGCTAAAAGTAACTGACACTGAAACTGAAAATAGTATTTTCAGATGTGTGAAGGAAATGTACTCTAAATGCTAAAACTGCCAAGAGTCTTCCAAATAATCCCAATTAGGACTCTGACCAACTTCCAGTCTTAGTGCCAGAATTTTACTTCTTAAATATAGACTTTTCACCTCTGACTTATTGGATCATCGCCTATCTGCCGCGCCCTTCGCGGTCCGTCACCACCAGCCTTGGTCGTCTTGTGATGCATGTAAGCAGTTTGTATTAAGAAAATATGAGATATCGTTGTGGTTCGTGTGGTTGCTTGTTCAGCGTAGTATTTTAGCCAAGAAGTGTTTCCTGCTGTTATAAGCTCAATCAGGTCACTTTTGTAATATTACGTGACCTAGACCTAAACTGAAATTTCAATTGTCTTTTTAGAGCTGAAAACACATGGCCAGCTTGAACGTCATATAACAATTTAGATGTGAGAAATATTTACTTTTATTGAGCATAACGTGTACTAGACACTTCTCACAAATATCGTGTATTTTGCACCGCAGACATTTTAATTGAATATAATATGTTGAAAATTAAAATATGAAACATAAGTTTTTGAGACTTCGTGTAGATTTACACTGTTAGTGGTATAGATATCGAACTTCTCCAGAATTCACTAGTGCTTCATTATGACGTTACGAAAAGAAACTTAAAATGGTCTGTGTGTGCTTTACAAGAGTCTGAAAACTATTTTTGCGGTCAGCCAGGAAGCAATGTTAAACATACTGACTCTAATTTCCAGTCTCAAGTCCACATTACTATTTGTGCTCACTGAAAGAAAAAGTTCCTACTCCCTTTTTCTCAGCGGGATCTCCAACTGTGACTATAAATTAAAGTTCTGCGTTTTAACTGACTGATGCATTCTGTAAAAGTTCAACCACAGGGAGTATAGTAAAATCCATAATAATAATAATAATAATATCCCTATCGGAAACAGCACTGTTAACATTCCGGGGGCTACCTGTACGGAGAGTTCTACGTAAAATGGTCTGTCGCCCTGACTCCTACTCACCAAAAGTTAACTGGTCGCCATAAAAGTGGAAAATAATCTAGCCACTTGCCACACGACTTTGCCAACGTTATTGGCGGAACACAGACAATTGTTTCCGTGAAACCTGAGAGATCCCGAACGGTGTACAGTGCTCGCGAGTTCACTTCCTACTCTTACCGAAAACGCATTAAAGTCTGCCCAGCTCTGGTCTCATCACACGCACAACACGCGCAGGCGTTTGACTGTCTCGAACAGATTGATATCTCGGTGCTAAGTGTCTCTCCCACGGCCTCTCTGTACTTACACTACGTGATCAAAAGTATCCGTACAACCCCAAAAACATACGCTTTTCATTTTAAGTGCATAGTGCTGCCACCTACTGCCAGGTACTACAGATCAGCGATCTCCGTGGTCATCTGACGTCGTGAGAGCGCAGAATGGAGCGCTCCTTGGAACTCACGCACCCCGAACGTGGTCAGGTGATTGGGCGCCACTTGTTCCATACATCTGTACGCGAGATTTCCACCCTCCTAAAAATTCCTAAGCCCACTGTTTCCGATCTGATAGTGAAGTGGAAACGTGAAGGGACACTCAGCACAAAGGCGTAAAGGCCGATCTCGTCTGTTGACTGACAGAGACCGGCGACAGTTGAAGAGGGTCGTAATGTGTAATAGGCACACATATATCCAAACCATCACACAGGAATTCCAGACTGCATCACGATCCACTACAAGTACTATGAGATGCAGGCGGGAGGTTAGAAAACTTGGATTTCATGGTCGAGCGGCTGCTCATAAGCCACACAGCACGCCGGTAAATGCCAAACGACGCCTCGCTTGGTGGTAGGAGCCTTAACATTGGACTACTGAACAGTGGAAGAACGTTGTGTAGAGTGCCGAATCGTAGTACACAATGTGGCGATCAAATGGCAGGGTGTGGGTATGGCGAATGCCCGGTGAACGTCATCTGCCAGCGTATGTAGTGCCAACAGTAAAATTCAGAGGCTGTGGTGTTATGGTGTGGTCGTGTTTTTCATGGAGGGGCTTGCACCTCTTATTATTTTGCGTGCACTATCACTGCAGAGGCGTACATTGATGTTTTAAGCACCTTCTTGATTCGGGGATGGCGATTGCGTCTGTCAACATTATCGAACGCCTGTTTATAGTGCACGGCCTGTGGCGGAGTGGTTGGACGACAATAACATCCGTGTAATGGAATTGCCTGAGCAGAATCCTGATCTGAATCCTATAAGACACCTTTGGGATGTTTTGGTATGCCGACTTCGCCCCAGGCCTCACCGACCGACATTGCTATCCCTCCTAAGTGCAGCACTCCATGAATAATGGGCTGCCATTCCCCAAGAAACCTTCCAGCACCTGTTTGAACATATGCCTGCAAGAGTGGAAGGTGCCATGAAGGCTAATGGTGGGCCAACACCTTACTGAATTCCAGCACTACCAATGGAGGGCGCCACGAACTTGTAAGTCATTTTCAGCCATGTGTCCGGATACTTTTTATCAGATAGTGTACGCCGGCGCCGTGGACCACCAAACGGAACATCTGCTGTCAATTGCCCTAGGCACAGGTATCCCCTTTCTCAGAAACGTATCTATTGGTGTAAGAGTTTCATAAGATCCTCAAGTTACTGTTTTACATTTCGCTAGGTAATCAGCAAGAACACTCTCCTTTGGATGGCAAAAAATTCGCCAACGATGTTTCTGTTTTTGTAAGAACCTAATGAAAGATTCGGCCAAAGAAAATCTTAAGAAGTCGAATCTCTCCAGCCAGAATTGAAGAAGACATTCGCAACTTCCTCGATATTTGTAAAGCTAACATCAGAACTTTATTAATCATATACTACTATATTCTGAAGTCTTACTGCGTCCACAGGAATAAATTTCTCCTGTAAGTGTGAGCAAGAGCCGGTAATTGTGTGCGATAAGTATCGTAAGCAACCAGATTTGAAGCTATCCTTAAGCATGACGACTTCCGGCTGCTGCTGCCAAATGGTTCAAATGGCTCTGAACACTATGGGACTTAACATCTGAGGTCATCAGTCCCCTAGAACTTAGAACTACTTAAACCTAACTAAGGACATCACACACATCCATGCCCGAGGCAGGATTCGAACCTGCGACCGTAGCGGTCGCGCGGTTCCAGACTGTAGCGCCTAGAACCGCTCGGCCAATCCGGCCGGTGGTTGCTGCCCCCTTCTGTTTCCTCAAGATAACTAAGAAGGCTGGCGTCATTGAGCCATCAAATATGTGAGTATGAGGCAAATAAAGCGGGCCAGTTTCTTTTCTTTTTTCTTTTTTCAGCAGAAAGAAAATAAGAAGATAAATTTACAGTTGGACTGACTTAACGTTTATGTGAATACTAGCTGAGGAATCCGGCGTCTCTCGGGCATTAATTTATTCCAATCTGTCATTATCCCATCTCCTCCTGCCCCTCTCTCTGTCCATCTCCTCCTCTCTCCTCTCTCTGTCCATTTCTCCCTCCCCTCACACCTTCAATCTCCTCCTCTTCCTCCTCCTTTCCCACCTGTGCCTACCTACCCCTCGCTGTCTATCTCCTTGTCCTCCCTTCTCTCTGAACGTTATCACACTCATCACAATATTAAGCGCATGGTTCTTACTCCTACAGTATTTCTTTCCACATTGCAACTGTTATCTTTACCAAATTTGATTGAAATCGTTCCAGGGGTTTAGTATAAGCTTTTTCCCTGTGGCTTTGCTTGCATACCCAAATGCCCAACATATTTCACACACGTTTATCATATTTCACTCGTATTTCTGCACTTATTTACCATGTATGGCTAGCAAATTTCGTCCTGCAATTTCATTTTCACGCAGATTAATCTTTATGACGTCATATATCCTGAAATACGTGATGCAAAAGATATAATTTTGAAGACACATTCTGTGGTTTATGTGCCTACTGTCTGCCAAATGTTTTGTGAGTAGAGTTAGTAATAAAGAAATAATAAATTAAAACGTCATCTATGATGTGACAGTTTTCACACATCTCAGTGTTTATGACGTCATATATCCTGAACTACGTGTCGTGAAATTATATATTTTTCTAGGTAAACTCAGCGGCATTTGTGGATACTGTCTGTAAAATGTGTTGCGAATAGAGTTAGTAGCAAAAAAATAATAAATTAAAACCTCATGCTTCATGTGGTGGTTTTGATGCATGAACAACGAAAAAGTAGTAAGCGGAAAACTTTTTTCCTTTCATCATTTTCTAGGTGTCGTCAGCGAGAAAAAGTTTTCGTAAATGTTTAAAGTTGAGTGTAAATTTCGTTGCAAGTTTCTAAGTGCTCTTATGGTCAAATACTGGATGACTTAAGTATGGGTATTCTAGCGTCATGGGCTTCACTGTTTTTTTCAGCCCCCACCACCACACCTCTTATAGGTGGGTAGTTCCTAACCCTACAATGATTTTTTCGAGGCAGTAAATGACATATGTACAACGTTTGACTGAAACTGGTCCTATAATGTAAGAGGAGATGTGGACATTGATCCGTACATGGATACATACGAATAACCTTTCCTGTAATTTGTATGGATTTTATTAAAATCTGTAATTCACTACACCATTTCGTTTTTTTTCTTTCTAAGTGTAATAGTTTAACATACAGAATCTCATTACTTTGTGGTGTAGCGGCAGACTGGGGTAATAGTGCGCTGAAGGAGAACAGGTGCGCACCCTGGTGAAACGGAAGCTGGAACCAGCTGAAACGAAGAAGTTAAGGAATGAAAAGAAATGATATACTCGGCTTATGAACAAGAAGCTGAAAGCTGTCTGAGGGCGATTTATTTGGCAACTATATTTTGTTGTCGCCGACCTACATAGGGGGAACGATACTCACGATAAAATACTGGAAATCAGATCTCTCACGAAAGGATATAGGTGTTCGTTTCTTCCGCGCTTTGTTCGGGAGTGGAATAATAGAGAATTATTGAGAGGGAGGTTCGATGAAGCCTCTACCAGGCAACTAAGTATTTATGCAGATGTAAACATAAAGCCAGAAAAAGAGGATGAAAGAAATCCAAAAGAATGAAGGAGGTGTCTCATATTTCCAGTATTTCTAATGATGACTGTTACGATAAACTGATTATTGGCTCATTGAAATCACTACCGACATTTAGTAATGAACCAGATGAGCTGTGCTGCGTCTGTAGAGAAGGAGGTAAAGACAGAAAACTGTGCGACACGTGTGTTGATTGCTCTGAGAACGTCCCACAAACTACTGAAGAAGACACCCCAACACTATGATTGTGATGACTGCTTACCCAAGGCAAGACCGTTCTGGAAACTGTTGAAACGTAGAAGTTAAACAGACTACCCAGTCCCTGTTACTGTTAAATAACATTTCAATATTCTGATTTCCTCACAGAAACAGGCAGATAGATTATATGTTAACTATTTTCACTCATTTATCTGTACAACTCTTTAAAGACAATTCGTTGTTTATAGTTGTTACCAAACATCATGAAAAGTTTTTGTCCTATTTACTACACAATACTCTAATAAACGTTCGGATTCGCATACGTCATATATTTTTTCAATACATGTATAAATCTAAAACGTTGTTACTCAAAATGTCGAAAAGCTCTTGATCGATTTTCGTCAAATTTTTGCACGTTATTCTAATAAACATTCGGATGGATTGACGATACATGTATAGGTTATCTGTGAAGGATGTCTGTTAAAAGCGACTGAGAGAAAGAAGATGCTGCGCTTTGAAAATGTTTGGCTTTTTTATTCCTTCTTGCACAGTTTTAACTACGATAGCAGGTCATGTTAACTACTAGACTGAATAGACATTGCTTTTCCCTTATATATTTTTCTCCTTATGTCTAATTACAAATAAAAATTGTGTTTGCAACTAAGTGCTGTTTTGAAAAGTAGAAAATTGTATTAGCTTATCGAGTTACGATTGCAATTCTACTGTGAAATCTGAACCGTGTGAAATTTTGTAATCCTACCCATTTGCAATTTAAAACTATACGAAACACTGTAATTTTAGCTACTATCCTCAGAAATCCAGCCGGCTGTGGTGGCCAAGCGGTTCTAGGCGCTTCAGTCTGGAACCGCGCGACCACTACGGTCGCAGGTTCGAATCCTGCCTCGGGCATGGATGTGTGTGATGTCCTTAGGTTAGTTAGGTTTAAGTAGTTCTAAGTTCTAGGGGACTGATGACATCAGATGTTAAGTCTCATAGTGCTCAGAGCCATTTGAACCATTTTTCAGAAATCCAGCAGCAGGAGAGGTCTCCCATACTCTGTACACCGATGATCCGAACCGGTTTACCCATTCATTTTAAGCAACTTCGATTTCCAAAAAAGGTTTCGTTGACAATAACAATAAACCAGGCTCATGCCCAGAGAGAGGAAGGGAGAGAAGATGACAAACCGCAGGGGATGAGGAGGTGGAAAGAGATAGGTTGGGGGGAGGGGGACTGGAGATGGACAGAGAAACGGGGGATAAGATGATAGCCATAAGGAGGAGAAGATTAGGACGTATATCCAATGCCAATACATGTTTTGCAATTGCGAACCAGTGGCAGGTTCACTAGCGTTTCACACAACCTACTCTTCTCTAGCGTACAATTCTCCAAACGCTGCGGAAAATTACCCCACGGGCTACGGATCCGATCACTGTATCATCTTTGCGATATCTGCAGTTAAATTGAATTCAGCTGTTTTTCACATTTGAATTGATTTAATGTGGCAAGAGTAGAAAAACTACAGTACTCTTACTGGCAGTTGGTGTTAGGTTACTAATAATGACTGTGTCAAAATAGTAACTTTTACCCTACATGAGGGGTGGCCGAGAGGACGTGAAGCACTGTGACAAATCTGTTGTTATTGTTTCTGTGGTCCTTAGCCCAGAGTTTGGTCTGATGCAGCTCTCTGTTTCCATATTCGATCAAAATTTACGCGTATGCTTCAAATGAATGGCCACCATGCGACGTTTGCCTTGTCGTAAGATAAAATGTTTGAACTCTGTAATTACAAATCCCACAAAATCACAACTAATCTGAGTTCTACATGATCGGGAAGAGTTTATGATACCATGCGGTGTCAGTTGCTCGTAACAAATTTAAACTCATTTTATTGTCTACTTGGCTAGTGTAAAACTCTAACAGATATCCAATACCTTTTATCAGGATACACTGGAAGCATATAACCAATCTCCTTTATTAATGTATTACGTTTTCGCTTTGTTACAAATTATTCAGAACGCTCGTTAAACAATATATCGAATAAGTTAAAACTGGTTTGGTATTACATATTAATGCTACTTAAGTTCATTATCATATACAAATTACGTTTATTACAAAGGGGAGTAACATAAAGTAAGTATTAACTGCCTACATAATAAAAATGGATTTATGTTAATGTTCATGATGTTTTCCACATACGATGTTGAAATGCAGAGTTTGGTAGGAAACGTACTTTACACGAGAAAGAAATTGATCAAAATAGAAATGCAGATTTGAACACGAGTCTCCAGATCCGAAACAGACACTTCATTACTCACAGTTGCTATCTGGCTAAAGTAACTAGGACTTTGTCGTCACGGAAAACTATGTAATCTTTTTTTCCAAATAACTATGAGCGTCTAGGTAAAGGCAGAAACGTGTCTCCATCACTTTATTTGACGGAAAACACCTATACAAAGTCCATTCAAATCCGTGACCTACAATTAGTAGTCGTAATAACGACCTCAGCATAATTCTGAAGGTTGTAACAGAGAAAGGTCACACAGACACTTCTACTTTTGTGAAATAACATTGGACTCGAGCTAGATCTGTGGAAGAAAGGTATACAAGGAGATTAACATACATCAGTCGTAGATACCTATACCGCCAATAATTCAGTCTCATTCAGCCTGATATTATACCATCATAGAACTGCATTGTGTTCCAAGAGCTACAATACCTGAAACTTCATGAAACGAATTCAGTCCTCACATCTACACTTTTAGATCTATTTAATCTCTCTTCAGTTTCGAGAGACGTGGTTTTCTTCAAAAAGAGTTTGAGAAGTGAAACAGTAGTAAGTTTTGTAAAAGAGAGAGATAGACAGACAGACAGACAGACAGACAGACAGAGAGTATGGAAGAGATGAGGGAAGTACTGAAATGTAATAAAAAAATATTTTTTGTTCAAGAAAAGAAAAATTTGCAGGAGTTTGGCGGTACAGAGATTAATATCATCTGTCGTCAATGTGTGGAAAAATACATGTCATACAACACAAACAGGAGTCTCTACGTTTTTAAGAATGCAGTGGAATAAGTCATTTCTCGCGAAAGCAGAGCTCGAATTTTTTTGGCTGTAGCGCGGCACGGCAAGGACATAAAAGGCAGTCATTGAAATGCAGCCGGTTGTGCGCGGACCGGATGGAAAGAAATCGCAGAGGCGTGATGTGGGCAGAGTCGGGAGATAGGACGAAACGAGACGAGAAAAGTTAAGAAACTAACTCAGCAGAGAGCTGTGGAGAGTTGAGAGATCAGAATAAAGTTTTAAGGAAAGGAAATATGGGCGGGAGGGGGACTGAAGCGAAGCAAGGAAGCGGAGGCGTTTCTTACAATATGGTTATGGAGGAAGATGGCTGAGCCATATATATTTCATCCCGGATTTATTTCCCCGAAGACCAGTACGTCACTAAGATTAAAAAGACTGTCGTTATTGTTAATAATGGTCTGACGGGAAAGTAATCGCGCGTGTACTTCAATGGGAACACTTCAGGGGTTTGCAGTCATTGTGTTTCGAGAGCAAGCGTACAGTGGCTAATGGCTATTTACAGACGTCAGTGACCTGTAGTGAGCCACGGATGGCCTTCCTGTACTAGCGATTAATTAGTACGTCACCAAGTTACCCCGCCTCGCTAGCGGTGCGTTGCGCTAGTAGCAGATTGGCCTATAATGCGAGCATAGTTGTGGTTTTCTACGGCTAACTGTTGTCTAACTCTTTAACTGCATGCGATAGGTTGTGTCTTGGATATGACAGTTACTTCGAAGATATATTAAGAATATATCTTATTTAATTAATTAACTCAACTGCGATATTCTGGCAGTTCAAAGAACTATGCTAAACATTGAGATCTGATAAGAACATTATTTATACAAAGGTTGCGGAAGTTGTATGGTTCCAAAAGCCCTCTCAGCTCACACTACCGAAAATACTTGAACCACATCCATATACATCATAAAAATGTGTGTGTGTGTGTATGTCTTTGTGTCAGTGTGTTTCACATCTGCTCCTAAACCAGTGGAGAGATTTTAACCAAACTTGGTACACATGTACCTTTCTGCCAGGTGACAATGGCTGTGAGGTAAGATAGCCCTTCCTATCAAAGGCTTTGGGGAGGGGAGAAAAAGAAACGTAGCCCGTGACCCGATAATTCTCACACTTCATTCATACAGAATTTGTGAATGAGAGCAGTTACCAGCTTGCAACAATATTTACGCGTAATTTCAAACCTTCACGAAATTGTTTCTCGCTAAAACCCCTACAAAATGATGAAAGGGAAAATGTTTATCGCTTACTACTCTTCCGTCGTTCGTGCAGTAAAAGTTTCGTACACGTATGGCGTTGTGATTTACTACTTTTTTTAATACTAGCTGTATTCGCGACAAATTTTAGAGGCAGTATGCGTATATAACCCACTGAATGTACATGCAAAATGACATCATCATTATGCTACACGTAATTCAACGGATATGGTGGCATAAACAACGAAATACATGAAAAAATACCGCATCATGTTCAAATGTTCAAATGTATGTGAAATCTTATGGGACTTCACTGTTAAGGTCATCAGTCCTTAAGCTTACACACTACTTAACCTAAATTATCCCAAGGACAAACACACACACCAATGCCCGAGGGAGGACTCGAACCTCAGCCAGTATCAGCCGCTCAGTCCATGACTGCAGCGCCCCAGACCGCTCGGCTAATCTCGCGCGGTTACCGCATCATGCATGACGTTTAAATTTATTACTTCTTTGCCGATATTAGTATTTGTAATGCATTTTGAAGACAGCCTTCACATAGGCCGCTAAATGTACCTACAAAAATTGTGTCACTTTATAATCAATAGTTCGGAAGATATGACGTCATAAACACAAGACCAGCCGCTGCGAGGTACGGCTGTGGACTCACAGCTATACACAAATACCTGGTCAGCAGCGTGTTTCTCTTCTAGCATTCTTAAAAATATAATGACGCCCCAGAAGGCAGATTTTTACGAGATAATTCAGTGGTGTAATCGAATTGCATATATGACAAAAGAACACGTGATAAAGTACTTTGACTGTGGGTGTGTTTGTGCTCTTGTTGCGGTATTTATACAACACGACGAATAATATTTACTCTGTTCTCGATCGAGAGTTGCGTAAACATCAGGCTCACTTGCTGCTGTGGCGGTAGTATATGTAGGATGCAGCGTGAACATTCTGTTGGTGTGCAACGTCATCACAGAGATCCCCATACTCACTGTATTTTACTCCTCAGTCTCTTCTCTGTTCTACGAAAGAGTTGTATCCCTGAATTTGTGTCATGCAAATTAGCTAATCCGATAAAAATCTACTACAATTAAAATTTTAAAAATGTTAACCACCTTTGCATTTTTAGTTATTCCTGACACTTAAATCTATACTCGATGTTAACAAATTTCTCTTCTTCTGAAACGCTTTCTTTGCCATTGCCAGTCTACATTTTATATCCTCTCTACTTCCACCATCATCAGTTATTTTGCTCCCCAAATAGTGAAGCTCTTTTACTACTTTAAGTGTCTCATTTCCTAATTTAATTCCCTCAGCATCACACGACTTAATTCGACTACATTCCATTATCCTCGTTTTGCTTTTGTTAATGGTCATCTTATACCCCCCTTTCAAGACACTGTCCATTCCGTTCAACTGCTCTTCCAAGTTCTTTGCTGTCTAGTACAGAATTACAATGTCATCGGCGAACCTCAACGTTTTTATTTCTTCTCCATGGATTTTTCTTTTGTTTCCTTCACTGCTTGCTCAATATACAGATTGAATAACATCAGGGAGAGGCTAAAACCCTGCCTCACTCCCTTCCCAGCCGTTGCTTCCCTTTCACGCCCCTCGACTCTTATAACTGCCATCTGGTTTCTGTACAAATTGTAAGTAGCCTTTCGCTCCCTGTATTTTACCCCTGCCACTTTCAGAATTTGAAAGAGTGTATTCCAGTCAATATTGTCAAAAGATTTCTCTAAGTCTACAAACGCTAGAAATGTAGGTTTGCCTTTCCTTAATCTTTCTTCTAAGATAAGTCGCAAGGTCAGTATTGCCTCTCGTGTTCCAACATTTCTGCGGAATCCAAACTGATCTTCGCCGAGGTCGGCTTCTACTAGTTTTTTCCATTCTTCTGTAAAGAATTCGCGTTAGTATTTTGCAACTGTGACTTATTAAACTGATAGTTCGGTAATTTTCACATCTGTCAACACCTGCTTTCTTTGGGATTGGAATATTATATTCTTCTTGAAGTCTGAGGGTATTTCGCCTGTCTCATACATCTTGCTCACCAGATGGTAGAGTTTTGTCAGGACTGGCTCTCCCAAGGACGTCAGTAGTTCCAATGGAATGTTGTCTACTCCCGAGGCCTTGTTTCGACTCAGGTCTTTCAGTGCTCTGTCAAACTCTTCACGCAGTATCGGCCTTGTATAAACGCTCTATATACTCCTTCCACCTTTCTGCTTTCCCTTTTTTGCTTGGAACTGGGTTTCCATCTGAGCTCTTGATATTCATACAAGTGGCTCTCTTTTTTCCAAAGGTCTCTTTAATTTTCCTGTAGGCAGTATCTATCTTACCCCTAGTGAGATAAGCCTCTACATCCTTAAATTTGTCCTCTAGCCATCCCTGCTTACCCATTTTGCACTTCCTGTCGATCTCATTTTTGAGACGTTTGTATTCCCTTTTGCCTGCTTCATTTACTGCGTTTTTATATTTTCTCCTTTTGAAATACGTAGGATGTGCGTAAGCAACAACTCTAATACAATATTTGTGACATTGCGGTTCTAAAACCGTCTCTGAAAATTACTGGCGTGAAAACCTTCATAGATCCCTACTGGACCCATTTACGCAATTTAGACAATACTCCAGATGCACTTAGTTTGATTTTAAGCCGCTTGCGAGAAATGGTCTCTAAGTTTTTTTTTTTTTTTTTTTTTTTTGGATATCTGGAAATATGAACTCATCTGCAAATACCTGGACGACACTACGCATTATTTTGTGGGAAAAAAGTATACAGTTTTGTTTCCCAAGACGGATATTTTCTGATTCAATGCTAGTTATTTGCCATACGTCGCTTCCTTCGAGGTGTTTCATAATGCAAAAATATAGTAAATCTTTCATATTCGTATTCTAAACCGTTCTCAGTTGTATTCAATGGTCAACTTCTACTTTCTTTCGTTTGTACTGATGTGACCTGCGCAACTTCCCAATCTTTACCTGCGGATCCTTCGTCGAGCGAGCGGTTGTATATGACTGCAAAAACTGAGCTATTATATCAGGATACTCCGAAGGGAACCTAATTCTTACGCAATGTGCACAGAAAAATTTGCCTTTATTAAGTGACTTAAGTTAATTAGGTACACCGGGGCTACTTCCAAGCTTTGATATGACATCTGGAAAATTTACTTCATCTTCTTTTGGAGGATGAATTTCCGGAAAGTATGTTTGGTAACTCCGCATTAGTGGCACTGTTATCGGCGAAATTACCACATCTATCACGCGGTAAAGAGATTCATTGTTTTTTTTCCACCTGGCGTACTTTGCATACGACAGAATCTGTATGGATTTTCTGTCAGATTTTGAAACAGAGTTTTGTTGTGAAAACTGTTAGAAGCACCTAGGACTCAAATACACAGTGTCAAGATTGTGTAATCACCAGCTCTGGAGGTATTGCGTTCCGTTAAATCTGACATGCATTTTTCGTTGCTTGTTGAGTAGCTAACTGTTCTGTTATGCGTAGAGTCGGATATCATTAATTTAGCTGGTATGAAACTCTGAGTTGCCGTCAGTACCACTTCTCTTACTGTAAGCCACATCTGGTAGGCGCTAATTCAGTCTCGAAGCAATAGAGACTGCCTTAGGAAGGCACCAAGGATATTTTTTTTGCCTTTTTAAACATTTTTGATGGATTTGGATGTAACGGTATTCAGTACCACTAGAAGGTGTAATATCTTATCACAAATACGTAGACTTTGTGTGGTCTCCTGGATTAATTGGTTAAAAAAATTTGGGAGTGAGTACTTAGTGCAATTTCGAACGATATTTTATACCCACACCAACTTTAAACATGTATCTTCCGTGACGTATCTGTGCTAACCTGAAGTCACCACCAACTTTAAGTGTAATTTCGAAAGATATTTTATACCCACACTAACTTTAAACATGTATCTTCCGTGACGTATCTGTGCTAACCTGAAGTCACCACCAACTTTAAGTGTGTGAGACGGTTACCTCAGCGAAATAACACTGAAATTTTTCTTGAAACTCTCAGCAAATATATCATATGACTCGTGGAAGTGGGCTGAAAAGGAAACCATTATTAATTTATTCCGGTTGCCGTGTGTAACTTCTACCACAATATCTCACAACAATTATCTACTTCACTCATGGAAGTGGGCTGAAAATGAAACCATTATTAATTTATTCCGGTTGCCGTGTGTAACTTCTACCACAATATCTCACAACAATTATCTACTTCACTATAAGACAAACTACCTGTGACAGCGAGAAACACGCCACCAACAACTGAATTTACCTATCAATACTGAAAGCCTTTAGGTCTTTGGCAAAAACTTCGGCTGAACGTATCTCCGGTTTTACCCAGTTTCTCAGTAGTTAGAAGATTTCAGTGCTTTGCATGAGCCCTTGAAGCTCTGGCTATGTCCCAACCCAGCTACGACGATTTGGAACCATAATACTGATGATACCTGTATGCCGGAAGTTAACTGGCGGAAGTAAATCTCTGAGGGCGGGTCGTCGGTCTTATTTGGATAGCGCAGTCGGTGGAGCACTTGCTCACTATTGGGGAAGGCCCAAGTTCGAGTCCCATTTCGGCACACGATTTTGATTTGCCAGGAAGTTGCAAATCAACACACACTCCACTAACGATTAAAGATTGTTTCTTAAGTCAACCCACGTCCTGTGATAGGCTTACTTACTTTGAGACTGGACTCCTCTCGGTACGTCATTGAAGTAAAATACGTTTTTATCTAAAAAATATTGACTACGCTGTTCATGGATCACGTTTGCCAAACAGTCTGAAAAATGTTTAAGTGAAAACACTCGTACCCGATGAATGAGCAAGAACATTTACTTCTCGTTCAAATTATATGGTTCAAATGGTTCTGAGCACTGTGGGACTTAACATCTGAGGTCATCAGTCCCCTAGAACTTAGAACTACTTAAACTTAACCTAAAGACATGACACAAATCCATGCCCGAGGCAGGATTCGAACCTGCGACCGTAGCGGTCGCTCAGTTCCAGTCTGAAGCGCCTAGAACAGCTCGGCCACACCGGCCGGCTCAAATGATATACGTAGTTTGTCTCTATAATTGTTAGCAACCAAGGTCATGTCTCATGCATATCTGAAAAGTCTGAACAAGATGTTGTTGTGGTCTTCAGTCCTGAGACTGCTTTGAACAAGTACGTAAATGAAAACAGTCCTACCCGGAGACTGAGTGAAAACATTTATATAATAGATGTAGCCGTTATTCGGCTGTCTGCCACTGAGTAAAACCACTCAAACCCGGTGAACGAGTCAAGAACATTCGTACAACTGACGCGGCCCCAGAGACTAGTTTCGTTCGAATAAACAAAAGCAGTTGAAAGAAAAAACAATAGAATGATCAATCGTGTGTTGAAACCAGTCAAATGGCTCTGAGCACTATGGGACTCAACTGCTGTGGTCTTAAGTCCCCTAGAACTTAGAACTACTTAAACCTAACTAACCTAAGGACAGCACACAACACCCAGCCATCACGAGTCAGAGAAAATCCCTGACCCCGCCGGGAATCGAACCCGGGAACCCGGGCGTGGGAAGCGAGAACGCTACCGCACGACCACGAGATGCCAGTCTGCTGTCCGGTCACTATCTCTTCAAACGGCACCGTTTCAATAGTGAACCATTAGTACATCGAACGGAAAGGAAGTGCTGTCACCGGCGTGGACTATAATGGACAGCGACATATTATTGGTAGTGTTCGCTGGCGAATATCGCGTATTATAGTACGGGATAGGCAATTAGAAACGCAACAGACCAGCCGCAAATTAGTGTCTCATAACAGTAACTGGTGTGTTACAATATGAATAGTCTGAAAATAAGTTGCAAGGAAGTAAGCATAAATTTTACGTTGCGACGTGTTGCCATGACAAATGATTCTCCTGTAGTTTCGAATACAAAACTGTCGAAAGTTCTAGGCTTGGAATCTGCATCTGCATCGAAATCTACATCTACATGGTTACTCTGTAATTCTCTGCCTGGCAGAGGGTACATCTAACCATTTTCATACTATTATTTCTCTTATTTTATTATGATGACCATTTCTCCCTACGTGGGTGGGAGTCAACAAAATATTTTCCCTTTCGGAAGAGGAAGTTGGTGACTGAAATTTCGTAAATAGATCTCGCCGCAAAGAAAACCGCCTTTGTTTCAGTGCTGCCACCCCAACTCGCGTATCATATTAGTGACACTCTCACCCCTATTACGCGATAACACGAAACGGACTGCCCTTCTTTGCAGTTTTTCGGCGTCCTCCGTCAATCCTACCTGGTAAGGATCCCATACCGCGCAGCCATATTCCAGCAGAGGACGGACAAGTGTAATGTAGGCTGTTTCTTTAGTGGGTTTTTCGCATCTTCTAAGTGTTCTGCCAACAAAACGCAGTCTTTGTTTCGCCTTGCCAACAATATTAACTATGTGGTCTTTCCAATGTAAGTTGCTCGTAATTGTAATTCCTAGGTATTCGAATTGACAGCCCTTAGATTTGTGTGATTTATTGTATACCCAAAACTTTTATCAGATTTCTTTTAGTACCCTTGTGAATGACCTCGCACTTTTCTTTCTTTAGTGATAATTGCCACTCTTTGCACCATATAGAAATTCTCTCTAGATCATTTTGTAATTGGAATACATCGTCTGATGATTTTACTAGACGGTGAATTACAGCGTCATCTGCAAACAATCTGAGGGAGCTGCTCAGATTATCACCTAGATTATTTGTATAAATCAGGAACAGCAGAGGGCCTATGACACTACCTTGCCTAACGCCAAATATCACTTCTGTTCTGCTTGATGATTTTCCGTCTGTCATTCCGAACTGCGACATACAAAGCAGTGTTAAGAGGCCAGTGAACAGAAACACTAGTGTCTTGTAATAACACTAAATGATAAACTAACCCAGAGGGGTCATATACCATGTAAAAAAAAGCCCAAAGTACATCATAACTACTGAAAGACGCCCGCTTTTTACTGACTAACCGAAACGTTAAAATATTGGTAATTCGTTCTTAAAAAAAATGGTTCAAATGGTTCTGAGCACTATGGGACTTAACATCTGTGGTCATCAGTCCCCTAGAACTTAGAACTACTTAAACCTAACTAACCTAAGGACATCACACACATCCATGCCCAAGGCAGGATTCGAACCTGCGACCGTAGCAGTCGTGCGGTTCCGGACCGCTAGACCGCTAGACCACCGCGGCCGGCAATTCGTTCTTCGGTGGGACGTTCTTTCGCCCTATAACATCTGAAATGAGGGGAGGTAGCCCAACCACACGACATCTGCACGTGGTTTCACGTTGGCTTCGTCACGTGTAGAAGACACTCACCACAGCACTCCTCGGACACCCGACAAGTGGTGCAGTATCCGAAATGCTCGTGCCGAGACTCCGGGGCATCGTAATCTGACCCCGGCCAGACTCAGATAGATCACGCGCCTTCCCCATTCTATACACGGACAGCTACGTGCACCGTGCTGGTGTCCGACCAGCAGGTATTCCTCTCCAGGTGACGCTCCTGTCGCCTGGACGGGTTTATATCGACAATAAGTCGGTGGTCTAACGTTCTGGCTAAACAATGTATATCATGTGTGTTTCATATCCACTTTTGAATACATATTCTGTTCTGAAACTACCTGGGATATTAAAACTGTGTGCGGGACTCGAACCCACGACCTTTGCCTTTAGCAGGCAAGTGCTCTACTGACCGAGCTACGCAAGCAGTGCTCGCGACCTGTTCTCACAGCTTTATTTCTGCTACCTTCCAAACTTCGCAGAAGTTTTACAGGACTCTGACTTCTGGAAGAAAGGATATTGCGGATACATCGAAGTTTGGAGATTCATTCTCGTAATATCCTCCAGGCTGCGCCTAAGCCACTTCTCTGCGATATCCTCCTTGCGGGAGTGTTTGTCCAGCAAGTTTCGCAGGAGAGGTACCGCGGAAGTAAAGCTGTGAGAACGGGTCGTGAGATGTGCTTGGGTCCCCAGGGTCCAAATCATTGTCCAGCACACCGTTTTAACGTGCCAGGAACTCTGCTGCAGAGTGAAAAATCTCATTCTGGAACACCGCTTAGGTTTAGGCTAAGCCATGTCACTGCAATATCCTTTATACACTGAAGTGCCAAAGTAACTGGTATAGGCATGCGTATTCAAATACAGAGATATGTAAACAGGCAGAATACGGTGCTGCGGTCGGCAACGCGTATATAAAACAACAAGTCTCCGGTGCAATTGTTAGATCGGTTACTGCTGCTACAATGGCAGGTTATCAAGATTTAAGTGAGTTTGAAAGTGGTGTTTTAGTCGGCGCACGATTGATGGGACACAATATCTCCGAGATAGCGATGAAGTGGGGATTTTCCCGTACGACCATTTCATGAGTGTACCGTGAATATCAAGAATCCGATAAAACATCAAATCTGCGACATTACTGCGACCGGAAAATGATCCTGCAAGAGCGGGGCCAGCGACGACTGAGGAGAATCTTTCAGTGTGACAAAAGTGCAATCCTTCCGCAAACTGCTCCAAATTTCAATGCTATCCCATCAACAAGGATCAGTGTGCGAACCATTTAACGAAACATCATCGATATGAGCTTTCGGAGCCGAAGTCCCACTCGTGTACACTGACAGCAGCACGACACAAAGCTTTACACCTCGCCTGGGCCCGTCAACACCGACGTTGGTCTGTTGATGAGTAGAAGTATGTTGCCTGGTCGGAGAAGTCTAGTTTCAAATTGTATCGAGGGGATGGACGTGTAAGGACATGAGCTTTCGATGACCTCATGAATCCATGGACCCTTCATGTGAGCAAGGGACTGTTCAAGTTGGTGGATGCTCTGTAATGGTGTGGAGCGTGTGCAGTAGAAGTGATATGGGACCACTGATTCATCTAGATTCGACTCCGGCAGGTGACACTTACGTAAGCATTCTGTCTGATCACTTGCACCCATTCATGTCCATTGTGCGTTGCAAACAACTGAGGTAATTCCAACAAGACAAAGCGACGTCGCACACGTCGAGAATTGCTACAGAGTGGCTCCAGGAATACACTTCTGAGTTTAGACACTTCCGCTGGTCACCAATCTCCCCCGACATGAACATTATCGATCATATCTGGGATGCCTTTTAAGGTGCTGTTCAGAAGAGATATCCACCCTCTCGTTCTCTTACTGATGTATAGAGAGCTCTGCAGGTTTCTTGGTGACAGTTTCCTCCAGTACTACTTCAGACATTAGTCGACTCGATGCCACATCGTGTTGCGGCACTTCTGCGTGCTCTCGGGGGCCATACACGATATCAGGTAGGAGTACAGTTTCTTTTGCTCTGCTGTGTATATGTAGCCTGGCAAGTTACACAGGAGAACTTCTGTGTAGTTTGGGAGGTGGGAGACTAGCCACTTTCGGTTGTAAAGCTCTGAGGACAGGTCGTGTGTTGTAATCGGGTAATTCAGTCGGTAGAGCACTTACCGGCGAAAGACGAAGGTACAGGTTTCGAGTCTCTGTCCGGCACATAGCTGCGCGGGTTAGGTTCGAGTCCTCCCTCGGGAAGGAGTGTGTGTGTTGTCCCTAGGATAAGTTAGCTTAAGTTATATAAAGTTGTGCGTAAGCCTAGGACCAATGACCTAAGCATTTTGGTCCTATAGTCCTTACCACAAATTTCAGTTTGTCCAGCACACAGTTTTAATCGGGCAAGAAGTTTCGTATCAGCGCACACAAAGTGAAGAAAAAGTCATTCACTACCTATTACGTTGCTTAGTAATTGCTTACCATCCAAGCTGTTACTTTTCATTCAGCTACTTCTCCAAAAGCATTAACTTCCCCGTAAACTATAAACTCATGAAAAACAAAAGTGTAAAACAGTTTTTTTATTTAAGTAGTATGTGAAGGCGAAAAGTCGACGAACGTATACGCACAGAATAACTATTGTTTCCAGAAAAAAAAAATCAACTGTTGCATTGAATAGCTGTAGCTTGTACTCTTGTACTTGTAATGTTCTTTCTTCCATTCCTCATGATTCTTTGATGTCTTGCGTTTTTTAGCGAATCAGGCGCTGACAAAACTACATTACATTATTGTTGATAGTGAGATGTTGCTTTGAATTCAGACTTAGTTTACTTGCGGTGAGGCTTAGATCAGACGTACTCAGCCGCTCTCTTTTGGTAAGTAAGCAATGAGTTGTTGCTAGTCTCTATGCTACTGTCCACAGTCCGTAGGTAGACACTGTGTCTAATATGATCACAGCGAGGATCGTCGCTAGAAGTGACATTGTGCCTTTCTTCACCCAATAAAGCTCTGCGATGACGTGCCTTGTGCTCTCAGGGTAGCCACACTGCCTCGGGAAGCGAAAATCGCATTCGTGAGTCCCACCTGGAGTATGATCGTCAATTTTGAATGTATCTTTACTCTGTATCTACTTAAATACATCAGAATCTTTATTTCTGAATGAGTTTTATTTCAGTTCTTGATTTTTGAAGAGTGAACGAAATCTGTCTTTAGTCGACGTCCTCAGAAATTTTTCCAGGGGGCGGAGGGGGCATGAGTCTAAAATGGCCATTTCTGATATAAACAAATGCTCTACTGCAACTGTCGTACGGTCTGACTGTGGTCAGTTGAGTCTAGATTTTAACGACCCAAAAAACAGCAAAATATACAAGCACTTATGACCTAAAATTTATATAAATACGATATTACAAAGTAAAGTATGGGTTTATAAATGTTGCTTATTTACAGACATTCTTGTCGATTTCTTTATATACCATGCAACACAAAATTCCTTTCCGTACAAATTGAGAGTAGTATTTACTATTTGCTGTGTATGAAATTAACTAGCACTTACTCTTGGAATGCTTGCATATGTCAGCAAAAGCACTAAGTACAATGAGAAAAAAGCCTATCCAAAGAATGAAACCGTAAATTTGCTATTGCGCATCCTTGTTTAAAGTATTCTAAATTAGTTGGCATGTTCTGGCAATCTTCAGTTTCTGTAGGATTGCGCTGGATCACCAGGTGCATTTTAAGGTTTTCCAAATTCTGAGATCTGCGATCGTTCCTGAGGATAGCTTTGTGCCTGCAAAAGCTCCTCTCCACATCACAGTACGTCACAGGAGAACATTTCCAGATGATGAGGACAATGCAGGCCAGCTTTCACTCATTGTCTTCAAATGTTGTGGCATTCCTACAAAGACTGTCACCAATTTTGTACTTTGTAGAGTATCCAGGATTCCGCTGGATAACAGTTTATAATTTATTGTCCACTTCGGTTTGCCACATGACCACGAACTCGAAGCAACTCTGCTTACGTTGCAGAACACTCAAAGCGTCTTACTATTGGGTATCAGACGTGTGATGGATTCTGATATAGCTGAAAGTATCGTTGATGCATGACAAGTTTCCCGACGAGGTAGCTGTAAAGACCTGTTTCACAGTTTTGATAGCAAGCTCAGAGGACACTACCATTGCTTTGGTGCTGTTGATATAATAATACTCAGAAGCCTTTAAGCCAAGAACCCACTCGTGTAAGAACAGGCTAAGGGAGGAGGGGCAGTGAATGTGCTTGTTCCTTGAATTTCTACACCCATAGTGGAGCCAAAGGAAATAAATTTTTTCACATGAGGGTAATTTGATCGCACCTTTCCTTCAACTCTATGTAATAAATGTGGAAGCCAAGTGACGTACTCCATACTGGGATAGAGAATACCAAGCCCCTTGGTTGCTTTTACCATGTACGCTGCACCATCCGTTACTAGCAGCAAAACCTCCCTGCTGACATCATACGGCCACAGCAGCTTCGTAGACTTGTCAAACAAAATCGCCATTGACAGTTGTTTACTCTCTCGAGACCTTTATAAGGAGGCAAATTTCTCCAGGCTCATCAACTTCTACGACAGAAGCAACAAAATTTTCAGCATACCTGTCTCTAAAATAGGTGGTTTCATTTACGAACACCCAGACCTTTTGATCAGCAGCATTAATTCACATTGAGCATCTCCTCTTAACACGCGCATAAATGGTTCTTTCCCAATGTAGATTTGTCTGGAACCCTATGTGTTCCGTACTTGTCCAAGAATAGTCCGATGAATTCTTCAGCTACTCCAGTGGCACATTGCATGACACCACTATATCATACACGAGTCCTTGAAGAATAATTGCACATCTGAAGATGCACCTGTCTGCTCAAACAACAGCGTTTGCCTACTGTCATTTTCAGCACTTCTCTTCATGCAGCTGCTGTGTTTGGCCATATAAAAGTGTTGTTGCACATTAAAGCTCTTTTAAATACACTAACTTCAGCTTCACATAATTTACAAAATAATATTTCACTGTCAGTGCTGAAGAACTTCTCTCCAAAATCACGAATAAAACCTCGCAACCTCATGCTGTTGGAGCACATTACTTTCTGCTTCTTGAACCCGATTGAGTTTATATTCAGAGTGAATAGTATGACTGGGTGTGCGACGTTCATTGCGTTAGAAGCCACTTTTATTCGTTTAGAGAGCGTTTTGCCGCCCCCGCGCAACAGTGTCTTACCTCAACCAACCGACTAGTGTGTTACGCTGCTTGTCTAGTATAGTCCTGAAAAATAGATCTTTGTAGTAATTGTTGTGCCTGTTTGTGACAATATGACCTGAAACAGTGTCATGCGTCCGACATTTTCATGTGTTTATTCTTTTGCACTCAAAGATACGACAAATATATGCACTTTGGCAAAAGTTGGCCGAGATACGATTACAATGGCAAAAGTTGGTATTATGACCTAGTACTAACAAATGTATAAATATGACTCTATATGCACAATAGAAAAACATTTACTACTGTACAGTACCTGAAGTCGTGCATAGATTGTTGTAAAATTTACCTTAAACTTTGTAACCTCCCCCTCACTTATCGACCTTCATGACAGTAAAAATTACACTGCGTGTACCTAATGGAAATTTGGGAAAAGCAATCGTCACCGAAGTTAATCTGTCGGTAAAGAGAGAGGAAAGGGCTACATCTAAATGAAAGAAAAAATGCAAATGAAACTGGTGGAATTTAATTTTGAAAAGGAGTAAAGTTAATAAAGAAGGTAAATGTGCGGTCGTTACGTTAACAATTAACTGGCGTTAGTTAGATATTTGACATTTGGGGAAAATTACGGTCGCCAGTTCTGTGGACGACTACTACAATAACTGAAAAAGAAAGGTTATTGCACATATAATTAGCACTAAAAGAGTGGCAACCGAAGGTTGAAACGTGTTGTGTGAAAACTGGATGTTTGTCAGAAGTAATAAATTTCGCTACACATTTAGCAAAAGAATGAATAAAACCGGAAAATTTAAAGTTAATTTAGTGACTGAAATTAATAGTGAACTTTGTTTCTGAAGCACTACGAAATTCGATAAAATAAGGTTAGTCTTGGGCTACCTCAACAATCATATTTTCGAAAGCTACTTGAATCTACGCAATTTAGAAATAACAGATTTAACTTTGAACTTGAATTAAATGATTCTGAACAATTAACAATAGTAAAATTTAGTACGTACCAAGCTGAGCTGCAGTCACAGGTAAGCTAAAATATGGTAATAAAACTCGCACTCTTAATTTGTGCTTGTGTAATCTAAATATTTGTAGCTAGCTATGAATACCTTTACTGAACTTTGAAATTAAAGCAGTGAAATGGAATGATATTACTTTAATGCTGGCGTTTGAATTTCAACACACTTGGTTTCATTTCGGAAAAGGAAGGGACCCTGCTTAGTAATGGAGTTGGGACAATGAGGAACAAAGGTTTATGTTAAGTGGCTGTATTTTTGTGATGCAAATGGAAGAGTTTGAAAGTGTGAGGTCTGCCATACAGTTCTAAAACTTTACGTGCTTCCAGTCTTCCTTGTTGGTTGATTGAAGGTTTGAAGTCGTCGGTCGAGGAGGTGGCGACAGTCACTTATTGTCGGCCATCACTGTTGCAGAAGCTGGATGTTGGCGCGCCTTCTTCTCGACACGGTCAGCAGGCGAAACGGGCTCTTGATGTGTGCCAGCTAATGTTTCCCGTCCGCAACACCGTGCCAGAAACTATCATAGCAAGTCGAGCGCAATTACATGCTGCCAAACCCCGAAAGAGCGGCAACTCGCGGGAGCGTCACACAACACACCTGCTCCACCGCCCTACTCCAGCCACACTCCGCTCTGCCCGCGCTTCACGCGGCATAGTTAACCCTACCAAAAACACTTTGGTTTTCCACACGACCTATCGATGTAATCGTTCGATAGCATAGTTTTCCCTAGGCAAGACCCAGCGTAAAAATACAAATATTATTTACAAAACAAACCAATTACACATCTACTAAAACAATTATAATATATAAAGACACAGAAATGTCATATCTTCAGGAAACAAAATAAGGAAAGAAGTTTATAGTACAATAGATGGAAATAGGAGGATATGAATTTCTGGCGTTACAACTTCAGGAAAAAAATTGCTTGTCATTAAAATCCAGGTTCTAGTGATCACCTGCGTAATTCTAGAACTGTCTAAACGAGAGGTTTAGCTGAATCACGGGAAATAGTTTGTAGAAATATTTGGGGCTTTTGCATTGAATAAAAGCTCTCTATTACAAAGTCTAGGGCGGTGCAGGAGGGTGGGATGTGGGAGAGAGAGAGAGGGAGGGGGGGGGGGGCGTCAGGTGGGCCACGTGGTCCGTCTTGAGGAAGCATATATCAGTGACGATGTCGGATCACAGAAGAGAATCGCCCTTACACTTAATCTGCAATTCAGACGCCTTGGTTGCGAAATATTTGTCACCTTCCTGTTTTCCTGCTATACTTCGATAATATTGCGGTATCCAACAGGTGGACGAGTAGCAGGCTCACATCTGTAGATCGCATTTCTTGTTAACAGTAACTACGTGCCTTAACAAATACGATGATTTCTTGTTTCATTTTATGTATTACAAGTTGACAAAACCGGCGTTGCCGGTGTACTAACATTGCGAATTGTCTATTAGAAACGAAAAAAAAAGAAACGTGTTTGTAGTGTCATATCGAAAAAGTTTCATTTCCGTCTTCCGACTTCCTTGGATCATCTTTACAAGGTGTTGTTCCATCACCAACTGAATTCATTGAACAGTCGAACAAAGAAACGTGCATAATGTACCATCCAAACCAAGAAACATAGAATTTTTGTATGCTGGGTGCAGCTGCTTCGCATCTCTAGTATGCGATTTTGTAAACTCGTCTATGGCAACTATTCTTCATAGTTTTATAGAAGTCTACTGTTTTCGCCTACAGCCGTTTGAGCTTCGCAGTTGAAGGCTGTGAAAATCGCTGCCAGATGTCAGGGGTTTCCTTAAGTTGCCTGGGCTGTCTTAGTGGTACAGAGTAAACGTATTAAAACTTTATGCATGATGCGGAAGTTTTTAACGGATCTCAGTGTTTATGGTGTCTTATCTCCTAGGCTATATACGGTACCATGATATAAATTAGTGGGTGAAGTTAGCGGCGTATGTGGATATTGTCTGCGAAAGTTATTGCTGCTGGAGTTAGTAGCTCCGATATGACAAATTTAAACGTGAATGAAATTTTCACTCTGTAGCGGACTGTACGCTAATATGAAACTTCCTGACAGGTTAAAACTGTCTGCCTGACCGAGACTCGAAGACGGGAACTTTGCCTTTCGCGGGCAAGTGCTCTACCAATTGAGCTACCTAAGCTGTACCAGGTACCCGCGAAAGGCAAAGGCCCCGAGATCGAATCTTGGTCTGGCACACGATTTTAATCTGCCAGGAAGATTCAGATTTAAACGTTATGAATAATGTGGCTGTTTTTCCCACATCTCACTGTTTATGACGTCATATTTCCTGAACTACGTGGGTTGTTCATACCCCACCAGCGACTGTTGCCCTACAGTAATCGGTCCAGCGGCTTATGAGTAGATGTGGAACACACACGTACACACACACACACACACACACACACACACACACACACACATACACACACATACACACAGAGACACACACAGACACGCATTTCTATAATATCTTTGGATTACTGAAACGAATACTTGAAATAAGGATTTTTTCACTACAGCCAACATATTCGTCACGAGGGAATTATCAGTTGCAATGAAATTTTAAAGAAATGTTGTGTATCTAACATTTCGAAAAGGAAACGTATTCTGCATGCTGCAGCATGCAACAGGCGGTTTTCTTTGGAACTACTGTAATTTATATACAGCTGCTGAGAAAATGGCCTACACAGGAAATTTGTTGCATAATGCATCGTTTATTTTTCAATCTCAGTTGCATATACACTCCTGGAAATTGAAATAAGAACACCGTGAATTCATTGTCCCAGGAAGGGGAAAATTTATTGACACATTCCTGGGGTCAGATACATCACATGATCACACTGACAGAACCACAGGCACATAGACACAGGCAACAGAGCATGCACAATGTCGGCCCTAGTACAGTGTATATCCACCTTTCGCAGCAATGCAGGCTGCTATTCTCCCATGGAGACGATCGTAGAGATGCTGGATGTAGTCCTGTGGAACGGCTTGCCATGCCATTTCCACCTGGCGCCTCAGTTGGACCAGCGTTCGTGCTGGACGTGCAGACCGCGTGAGACGACGCTTCATCCAGTCCCAAACATGCTCAATGGGGGACAGATCCGGAGATCTTGCTGGCCAGGGTAGTTGACTTACACCTTCTAGAGCACGTTGGGTGGCACGGGATACATGCGGACGTGCATTGTCCTGTTGGAACAGCACGTTCCCTTGCCGGTCTAGGAATGGTAGAACGATGGGTTCGATGACGGTTTGGATGTACCGTGCACTATTCAGTGTCCCCTCGACGATCACCAGTGGTGTACGGCCAGTGTAGGAGATCGCTCCCCACACCATGATGCCGAGTGTTAGCCCTGTGTGCCTCGGTCGTATGCAGTCCTGATTGTGGCGCTCACCTGCACGGCGCCAAACACACATATGACCATCATTGGCACCAAGGCAGAAGCGACTCTCATCGCTGAAGACGACACGTCTCCATTCGTGCCTCCATTCACGCCTGTCGCGACACCACTGGAGGCGGGCTGCACGATGTTGGGGCGTGAGCGGAAGACGGCCTAACGGTGTGCGGGACCGTAGCCCAGCTTCATGGAGACGGTTGCGAATGGTCCTCGCCGATACCCCAGGAGCAACAGTGTCCCTAATTTGCTGGGAAGTGGCGGTGCGGTCCCCTACAGCACTGCGTAGGATCCTAAGGTCTTGGTGTGCATCCGTGCGTCGCTGCGGTCCGGTCCCAGGTCGACGGGCACGTGCACCTTCCGCCGACCACTGGCGACAACATCGATGTACTGTGGAGACCTCACGCCCCACGTGTTGAGCAATTCGGCGGTACGTCCACCCGGCCTCCCGCATGCCCACTATACGCCCTCGCTCAAGGTCCGTCAACTGCACATACGGTTCACGTCCACGCTGTCGCGGCATGCTACCAGTGTTAATGACTGCGATGGAGCTCCGTATGCCACGGCAAACTGGCTGACACTGACGGCGGCGGTGCACAAATGCTGCGCAGCTAGCGCCATTCGACGGCCAACACCGCGGTTCCTGGTGTGTCCGCTGTGCCGTGCGTGTGATCATTGCTTGTACAGCCCTCTCGCAGTGTCCGGAGAAAGTATGGTGGGTCTGACACACCGGTGTCAATGTGTTCCTTTTTCCATTTCCTGGAGTGTATTTTAGAGAATGATTAGCTTCGACCTCCTTGGATCATCTTTACAAGGTGTTGTTCCATCACCAACTGAATTAGTTAGCACGTCGGCTTCTCTTCAGAGCCCAGTGTTCCACATGCCTACCTTCTCTGGTTTCGTATCTTGAGGGAGAATAGCTTTTTTCTCCACAGACATTCAGATACTTCACTGCAAGTGTCCCAACCAGAGCTCAAACTGTGGAGTAATTCTCCAGCAGAAGGAGGTTCTTACTTATTGGTCTGAAGATGATTACAGTAGTGGTCGAAAACGGTCACCATAATAAATAAATAGTGATCAAGACTGTTTTTGATAGTAAATACTTAATGACTAATTAAAAGTGTGTTTTCTTGAAGTATAATGTTCAACACTTAGGAAAGTATGTGTCCATCTGGGACTTGGCTGACACTGGTCCTACTCTATGACATTGACTGCTTCAGCTGACATCATAAACTGGCGAGAGCGTTCTCATTCCTGGCTCTAATATTGACCACCGTGCAAGGGTGCTGCTGTGCTGAGAGACAGGACGTGTCTTCTTCAGCATCCTCTGTTGTGTACATAGTTTTGCATAGTCAGCATGTACACAACTATCCCACTAGAGCGCGCCCCACTGAGCAGAACAGCGCAGGCGCAGCGCTCGTCCGTCTCCGCACTATGAGATGGCGCTGCCTTAGAGATGGACCAAATTCTGCTTCCGCCAATCCGCATATTAATATGTAACGCAGCCATTGAGATTGCTGCTAACGTAGAACCTTTTCTCCTCGTGGATCACACTCACGCAGTGATACCTGCACTTGGGAGGTATTATAACGAGTGTACAGACCTCCGATTAGTCAGTCTGCATTAGTCTGCGTTTGTCTGCATTAGTCCGTACCAGTCTGCATTAGTCTGTACCAGTCTATAGTCAAGTTTCAATCTGCGCCTAAATACGATTATCATATTCCTGTACATAGCCATGAAGAGAAATGTATAGACACTTTGTCAAGTATCAGAGATATGTGAGATTAACGTACCAAGACCAAAGGAACTTCAGATTGTCAATTGTAAATAGCATCCAGAATCAAGTTACTCAATGTCTATGCTTTTTATTATTTTAATAAATGCATGTGAAAATTAATCAAGTTCTGTTTAAAGTTGGTCACCGTCAATCTGCTACTCTAAGCGTGCAAGTGGCATTTCTATCGTCTGACCTAACGGAAGAAGATAAACACGCCACAATAAGACCACGAGACATATTGCTGACACTCACCTACTTCGTTACAGCGACAAGTCAAATAATCTGATGGCGTGTGTACCGAAGGTCTTAAAGTACGCAGACCATATCCCCCATTCGCTGTTGCGGGTTGCAGCGAGACCTCGAAAATGTCTGTGGTATCGATTCGCGTTGCCGACTTTGGAATGGAGTCGCTGTTTCCGGTCGATATCATTCTGCCCAAATTAATGACCACACTAACAGGTGGACGGTTGACGTGGCTGTGCGATCTTTAGGCGATACTACACTACTCATATTAATGACTACTACCATGGGTACGGATACTTCTAGTGTAGATGTCGACAAGATATCGGCAGACCCACTAATTAATTAGATGGTAGGCTGTTATTTTATGATCATTGACGCTAAGCATAAAGATTAAAAAGAAAACATCTGTAGATCGGTACTGGACGGCAGTGAGGTCCGCAGCATGTCAGCTGTTGGTGCTGGTGTACCCTGCTGGCTGGCTGGCTGGCTGGTGCCAGCCCATGAGCCCCCAGCAGCTCATCAGTGCCTGTGTGGCGTGCTGTGTTGCAGCATGAGGCGCGCCGCGCGGCATGCCGGGAGCGAGTGAGGCGCGTCGCCGCCCCCGCCGCCGCGAGCCGCGGGCCGCCGCCCCCGGCCCCTCCGCCCCCGGGGCGGGCATGGGCCGCCGCTCCGTCACCTCTGCTGCCGCCCCCGCGTCCGCGACAGCCGCCCCCGCCGCCCTCCTGGTGCTCGCCGCCCTCTGCGCCGCCGCCGCCTCCGGCACAGCGGTCAGCGGTAAGTACTCAATCAAAGCCTCCTGCACATTAACAGACAACGCCGTTTTGTGAGAAGAGCAAAGAGGTAAATTTCAGTCGTCGCACGAACACCTGCTGGATAACCATAGCCATAAGTCATGACGATAAAGAAACTCATCCACAGTCACTCAGCTGTGTGTAACAAAGATTGTGCTGAATAATGTTTTTTTATTCCAGTCTTTGATCACAATATCAATTCTTTTGTCGATGACCGGTTTCAGTCTGTAATGACCATCCTCATATTTTTTCTACACCATGTCCTAAAGTGACACGGCCATAATGGCACCGTCAAAACGTATGTAGTCAGCACAGCATGGTCACATAGATCTAAAATAAGGTGTAGAATAGGACACATAGTCCACATAGTCATTATTGCTACTCAGTATGACTGTGTGGACGACGTGGCCTATTCTACACCTTATTTTAGATCTATGTGACGATGCTGTGCTGACTATATTTATATGTTTTGACGATGCCATTATGGCCTTATCACTTTAAGACATGGCGCACAAAAGATCTGAGGATGGTCATTACGGACTGAAACCGGTCATCGTCAAAAGAATTGATATTGTGATCAAAGACTGGAATAAAAAACATTTGGCAGTATTGGATCACTGTTCGTATACGTGACTATTTCGCAGCTTGTGAGATTGTGCTAAATAATTCAAAGAATGTCAGAAGCTCAGAAAATTTAATTAGCTGCCCACAAATACAACGGGAGCCCCACAGGGTTCAATTTTGGGTCCACTCTTATTCCTTATATTTGTGAATAACCTTCCACATAACATTTAGTAAGCAGAATTGGTACTTTTTGCAGTTGATGTAAGAATCCTAAGAGAAAAATCTATACAGAGAATGGTATATAATATCTTCCAAAAGATTATAAAGTGTTTCTCAAAGATGAGCTCTCCCTAAATTTTAAAAACACGCTATATTTAGGCTTATACCAGAAATGGTGATACTAACAACTGTTAAAGCACACGAGCAGGAGTCAATAATAAGGTCAAATGGTCCAAATTTTTGGGTCTATATACTGATGAAAACTTGCATGGAACGAATCATATTATGGCAATTAAGTTCAGCTACTTTTTGTATAATTATATAGTTGTGTTCCAGTATTGTAACAACCATATAGAACTATTAATGTTACAACATCCGATGACGACAGCATAGATTTGTCGAAACCTGTCATAGCAATGAAAAAGATTGCTAGCAATCTTGGAAACCTTGCTTCTTCAAGAATAATACAACTTACTACAATTGCCAACATTCGGAAACACCACTTAAAATATTTTGCATGTTGCCAGTCAATAACGCCTTATGGAATAATTTTCTGAGGTAACTCATCACTTAGAAAGAGAGAAGTGATTTCACAAAAGCGAGCAGTGAGAATGATATGTGGTGTTCACCCACGAATGTCATGCAGGTTCTTTTTCAAAGTGCCACGCACTTTAACTGCTCTGTCAGAATGCATCTATTCACTAATCAAATTATAAATGGTGCATCACAATTTGGAAAGAACAGTTTTGTCCACACCTACAACCCTAGAGGGAAAAATGATCCTTATTCCCATTTATTATAGCTTTCAGTGGCTCAGGAGTTGAATAAGCAACATTTTTCATCATGTGCTCAGTAACATAAAATGTGTGACAGGTAGGAAAGCAAGTTTTTAAATACAACTTAAAATCGTTTATTCTGGACAATTCCTTCTATTCTGTTCACAAATTTCTGCCTAAAAACTTGTAGCCAGCAAAAAAATAGAACTGAAGTTAGTACGTTTTCATTAATGTTAACACTAATCATGTGTACATAACCTGTAAACTGACTCGTTCGACATAATTTCGATAAAAGTATCGTTCAAATGATCTATGAAAGTGTAACTGACAGGGGAAAGGTAGCCGGACCTGGCGAGATACATGCACGATTATATATACATAGTGAGAAAAAAACTCACTCATTTTCTAACAGTGAATTATAGTAGGTCGCTGGAGCAACAAAACGTTTCAAGCAACTGGAAAAAGTCAGAGATAAATGCCGTATTTGAGAAGAGACACGTATTGTTGACGTCTTTTATTACAGGACTATATTAATATATTACTACGTTTCGTCTGTGTGAACAACATGTATTTGCATACAGAGATAATAATATGCTAGCCTGCGCTGAGCAGATTCCTTACAAAGAAAAAATGTATTTACAAAACTGTATTAAAACGATTTTTGACGTAGCTAGGCATCCTCAAATGTGTTGATTCACAATGTACTATTCAACGGTTAACTGGAACCGTGGAAACAAGCAACGTCATTGATATGTAGAATATACTTAAAGATTCATTAGTAGTGGGTGCAGTACAAAATTGTTAAGGCTTTCATGGCCACTTGTTGGCAAACTTCCTGTTGGCTTCTGTCTCGGGTTCTTCGGCCGACGTTCATCTGATGATTTTTGCCGTTTCACCAGCACGAGTGGCTGATATTGTTAAAGTTTCGCCCTCCATTGCTGGTGGTGAGGGTGGTGGACGTTTCGCCAGCACGAGTGGCTGGCTTTATCAAAGAAAAACCATCAGACGAACGTCGGCCGAAGAACCCGACACACAAGCCAAAAGACAGTTTGCCAACGGGCACAGTATTAGAACGACTACATCCATTCATGAATTAAGCAGTTGGTCATACCAATCAGGGACGAAGTGATTTTATAGAATACGAAACCAGTATAAATATTTCTTCTATGGGAAGCCCAAATAATGCATGTCATAGATCCACTACAGCTGAGGTCAATACATCAGGTGGGAAGCGAGCAGGCGGTTACCGGGAAGTTAGGCAGCCCACACTACGGTCTCATATGTCTTGCGGACTGAAGTCGTGGACGCTTATAGCATCGAATGTTCTGGAGACGCAATCGGCAGAGAGGCCTGGGACCTATTTTGTACCAAAAAAAAAAAAAACAGGTAATTAATAGTTTATTGAGTGATGATAATGTTGGCTGAATAACATCGGATTTCTGACGTTGTTTTATTTCCCATGTAGAACACATTGAAATTTATATGGTTACAGCATGTACGCAATGATTCCCCTTGATAATATGTGCGATTTATGTGCATTCCTCGTTGTTCCATTTTATGATACACCTAAAGAAGAAGTAACTGCCTATAAACGCGATAACAAAGTTTCTGCCCAAGCCCCTGCTATAATTTAATACGATAGAACAAAGGAATATAACAACGATACAATGGGGCTATTGAATGTAATAGTTTCTCAGTTATCCAAGCCTGTGATATAACCCAGGACCATAGATCACATGAAGTAAAAGATTTTCAAGCACTGACCTATGCGAATTTCACTTATTAATGTGGGTTGCGCCTTAACACATGTTACATGTTTAGTTGTTTTATGCACCCTATCATGGTGTATGAACTTGCTTCATGTCGAGGTTTACAAAGTGCTAAGGAATTTCCGGTGGCAAACTCTTGTTTATTGCGTGAACAGGTGTAACCTTCGTAACGCTACTCTGCGTGGTCACGTGTCTTGGGAACGTTTGGCTGCTTGCTAGTTTTCGTTGTTTAATCGCAAGTCCGTTGCAATATCGTTGAATAATAAGTTGCGAGTCTGAACATTTCGGAGCTCTAGCTCCTCCAGAAATCGTTTTCGGAACTATATTGTATTAACCAACCCGACGATGTTTCTCAACTGATATATATGTATACGGATTGGATATACGGTCTAATCTGGTCTATGGCAGGGAATTGTCTCAGGACGCCAATTTCGACTCCTTGTTGGGACTTCGTCCACATTGAATGGAACTCTAACTTACATTAAATCACATAGAATATGAATGAAAAAGACTCTTTCCTTTCGTTTTTCTTTTTATTCGTTTTAAGATTTGTCAAATTTGTTGTACTCAATACAATTACAAAACTTTAGAATATACAACATTCTTTGTTTCTTGTATACTATGCGGTGACACTATGAAATATTGTTCTAAATCAGTTGTTGGTGAAAGTACAACATGCAACTGTGTATGTGAAAAACACTCATCTTAAATCTATTACAGCATATGTGAATGTCATTACAAACGAATCTTTAATTGTAAATTTAAATCGTCCAAAACAAATGGGTAAATCGGATGGGATCATTGGTATAGGGGTATGAGAGCTATTTCCCCAGCTGCTGAACCTGTAAGGATGGTATCTTCAATGACATTACTGGATTCATGAGACTGGAAACTGTGGTCGATACTGAACTGCTTCTTCATTGGTAAGTACAGTATCGAATAATTTGTATTCCTTATGTTTCCTTTCACCTTTTCCAAACTGATATTGTTTATTTCAAATTCAGAAATGTTACAGATTGTAATGACTGCTCTCTTGCGAAATGAGTGGTATGTATTCAGTAAGAGATCATTGAAGTCAGGATTAGCTTTAGAAATTGGATATTCAATTGGTGATGTAATGTTACCAAGTATATCATGAACAACATACAAGAAAGCTGAAGGTTATCCGATAGTTGAGACGTACAAAAGCTAATTCATATTAAAGATAGGCTCACTTCATTCACTGTAGCTTCTTAGATGTGTATGTACATCGTAATCTTTCGTCATTGATAATGAGCTAATAGTGTCGGAAAAAAGACAGAAATAAATTCCTTTTTTTCTAAAAGAGGATGTGAGAAAGAATTTTAAATCGTTTAAATTCCCTTCTTCTGTCGTAGTTAAAACTACCTGCAAGGAAGAAAAACAAGACTACACTTTCGCAGTGTGTGTGTGTGTGTGTGTGTGTGTGTGTGTGTGTGTGCGTGTGTGTGTGTGATGCGAAATATATATATATATATATATATATATATATATACAGGGCTATTACAAATGATTGAAGCGATTTCATAAATTCACTGTAGCTCCATTCATTGACATATGGTCACGACACATTACAGACACCTAGAAAAACTCATAAAGTTTTGTTCGGCTGAAGCCGTACTTCAGGTTTCTGCCGCCAGAGCGCTCGAGAGCGCAGTGAGACAAAATGGCGACAGGAGTCGAGAAAGCGTATGTCGTGCTTGAAATGCACTCACATCAGTCAGTCATAACAGTGCAACGACACTTCAGGATGAAGTTCAACAAAGATCCACCAACTGTTAACTCCATTCGGTGATGGTATGCGCAGTTTAAAGCTTCTGGATGCCTCTATTAGGGGAAATCAACTGGTCGGCCTGCAGTGAGCGAAGAAACGGTTGAACGCGTGTGAGCAAGTTTCACGCGTAGCCCGCGGAAGTCGACGAATAAAGCAAGCAGGGAGCTAAACGTACCACAGCCGACGGTTTGGATAATCTTGCGGAAAAGGCTGAAGCAGAAGCCTTACCGTTTACAATTGCTACAAGCCCTGACACCCGATGACAAAGTCAAACGCTTTGAATTTTCGGCGCGGTTGCAACAGCTCATGGAAGAGGATGCGTTCAGTGCGAAACTTGTTTTCAGTGATGAAGAAAACATTTTTTCTTAATGGTGAAGTGAACAGACACAATGTGCGAATGTGGGCGGTAGAGAATCCTCACGCATTCGTGCAACAAATTCGCAATTCACCAAAAGTTAACATGTTTTGTGCAATCTCACGGTTTAAAGTTTACGGCCGCTTTTTCTTCTGCAAAAAAAACGTTACAGGACACGTGTATCTGGACATGCTGGAAAATTGGCTCATGCCACAACTGGAGACCGACAGCGCCGACTTCATATTTCAACAGGATGGTGCTCCACCGCACTTCCATCATGATGTTCGGCATATCTTAAACGGGAGATTGGAAAACCGATGGATCGGTCGTGGTGGAGATCATGATCAGCAATTCATGTCATGGCCTCCACGCTCTCCCGACTTAGCCCCATGTGATTTATTTCTGTGGGGTTATGTGAAAGATTCAGTGTTTAAACCTCCCCTACCAAGAAACGTGCCAGAACTGCGAGATCGCATCAACGATGCTTTCGAACTCATTGATGGGGACATGCTGCGCCAAGTGTGGGAGGAACTTGATTATCTGCTTGATGTCTGCCGAATCACTAAAGGGGCACATATCGAACATTTGCGAATGCCTAAAAAAACTTTTTGAGTTTTTGTATGTGTGTGCAAAGCATTGTGAAAATATCTCAAATAATAAAGTTATTGTAGAGCTGTGAAATCGCTTCAATCATTTGTAATAACCCTGTATATATGATGTACTGAACAAAATTGCGTCAGTATGTACATCATTTGCTTTCTAATAATTATAGGTATTACAAGTGGTATGTTTTGAGGGTTGGTTAGTACCTCCAAGAACATGTGGCAAGAGGAAGACATTAATGCTTATATTTCCCTTGAGCAGGAATTGAACTATGGCAGTGTAGACGCAAAACGGTAAGTCTCTAGTGACAGGCATAGTCCACTTAGTGAGTAGTTACAGCCATGCAGAAAACATCAGGTAGTAAATTACTCGACGAGTTTGTGGGAAGACTGTTCGATGCAGTGGAGTAACAACCAACACAATGACGTGTATACATATTATGCCTGTACGTTGCTGTTTACAGACGTATGATGGGTGTGTCCTTCCCAATGATTATTAGAGTGACAGATAAAAATCTGAAGTAAATCGGTCAAGAACTTCTCGAGTTTCTTGCTAACAACATTTTCCACTTACATATTTGCATATATATAAGTACACCCCTTTAGTAGTCGCGTTGTGGAGGAAATAAATTTATGCACGTACTTACTAAAAGTGTGTATAGGTTAATACCAGACGTCTTGAAGCGTCAAAGAGCCGTACAGTGAAAAATTGAGGAAAGTGTGAAGAATAAACGTGGTCAAGCAGGTAAGTACGGATGTAAGCTACGATAGCTAAGGAAGAATTAAGAAGCTCGCACAGGAGTTACTTGCGGGCACAATTGTATCTACATCTACATTTATACTCCGTAAGCCACCCAACGGTATGTTGCGGAGGGCACTTTACGTGCCACTGTCATCACCTCCATTTCCTGCTAAAGTCGCGTATGGTTCGCGGGAAGAACGACTGCCGGAAAGCATCCGTGCGCCCTGGAATCTCTCTAATTTTACATTCGTGATCTCCTCGGGAGGTATAAGTAGCGGAAAGCAATATATTCGATACCTCGTCCAGAAACACACCCTGTCGAAACTTGGACAGCAAGCTACACTGCGATGCAGATCGCCTCTCTTGCAGAGTCTGTCACTTGAGTTTGGTAAACATCTCCATAACGCTATCACGCTTACCAAATAACCCTGTGACGAAACGAACCGCTATTCTTTGGATCTTCTCTAGCTCCTCTGTCAAACCGACCTAGTACGGATCCCACATTGATGAGCAATACTCAAGTATAGGTCGAAAAAGTGTTTTGTAAGCCACCTACTTTGCTGATGGACTACATTTTCTAAGGACTATCCCAATAAATCTCAGTCCTCGGAAATAAGACTACGACAACGATCATAACAAGTACAAAAATTGGAAGAAAAGTGAGAAATATGTGTAGGAATTCAATAAATTTTAATTCTGCGTTTATATATGATTGCACCCGTCCGCATATCAGGCATCAGGTATCATGCCTTAGAAGTAGAGCAGAGGTTTACCATAATTACGTTTTAGATATGTCGCTGAGATGAAGAATATAAATATTTCCAAAGCATATACCTTCTTTAATTTACGTACATCTCGTCTGAACATTCGCCAACGGAGTGTTCAAGAACTGCTAAAGATGCAGAACTATGAAAATTGTCAGCAGAAAGATATAGTGGAACAGGGAGTGTAGCTTACATGTTCATAGACATGTGTACGAAATGAATCCGGAGAGAGTGTGATACGACGATGTGTACGCGAATGTCGTCGTCTCGCAGGGAACAGTCTTTTGGCATGAAATAAATTTACGTTATTAATAGGGCAGTGCTGGAGAAACCTGCCCGGAGCAATGCAGGCTGAGTTTCGGCACTCCGATGTAAGGTGGTGTGTACTGTGTGCTGTGTTGCGTGACCGGAAGCTGCTGCAGCTGCTGCACTCTGAAAGTTTTGCTGCTCCTAGCCTAACGGTCCGCGAAACTAAAACGCCAGCAGTTCCTTCAGTTGCCGCGAGAGCCGCGGAATTAGCGACAACTGTGGCGTCTCGAGTAAACGTCTCACAGTTGGACAGCATTCATGGACGTTTTCAAGCATACGGTTTGCACATTTTTCTTTGTATCCTGCTTGCTAAGTGGTTTACTTCGTTCCGCGAATTTGTTTGTTAGATTGGAAAACAATTTAAATCCTGTTAATCAGTAGAATAGGCTTTGTGGAACATTTCGCACTGCCTCTGAATTACGAAACTTACACCCTCAGTTCTGCAATACGGACACGATTTATTTATTGTCTGATTGTAGTTAAGATTTATTTCAGTGTCTTCAATTAGGATCAATGTTGAGCGAGTTGGAAGCCTCACAAGACTGCATTTCTTCGAACTGAATATAGGGAACTACAAATAGCATCGCATTCTTAATTAAATAATGTCATACAACAGTAAGGACTGTCTCTTGTGATTGCTGTTCACCAGTATTGTTAAAAGTATTCTAGAGTTTTTTGTTCTTGTTTCCATAATCTACTTGATGCACTTCTCATTCAGAAACAACTATAGTAAAAGATGACATACGACGCAAATTCGAACAGATATTTCATGGATATGTTTTGTGTAGTAAGTGAATCGTAGCTTCTACGAGGGTTGGAACTTAAATAGTGGCAACTACACTACTGGAAATTGAAATAAGAACACCGTGAATTCATCGTCCCAGGAAGGGGAAACTTTATTGACACATTCCTGGGGTCAGATACATCACATGATCACACTGACAGAACCACAGGCACATAGACACAGGCAACAGAGCATGCACAATGTCTGCAGTAGTACAGTGTATATCCACCTTTCGCAGCAATGCAGGCTGCTATTCTCCCATGGAGACGATCGTAGAGATGCTGGATGTAGTCCTGTGGAACGGCTTGCCATGCCATTTCCACCTGGCGCCTCAGTTGGACCAGCGTTCGTGCTGGACGTGCAGACCGCGTGAGACGACGCTTCATCCAGTCCCAAACATGCTCAATGGGGGACAGATCCGGAGATCTTGCTGGCCAGGGTAGTTGACTTGCTCCTTCTAGAGCACGTTGGGTGGCACGGGATACATGCGTACGTGCACTGTCCTGTTGGAACAGCAAGTTCCCTTGCCGGTCTAGGAATGGTAGAACGATGGGTTCGATGACGGTTTGGATGTACCGTGCACTATTCAGTGTCCCCTCGACGATCACCAGTGGTGTACGGCCAGTGTAGGAGATCGCTCCCCACACCATGATGCCGGGTGTTGGCCCTGTGTGCCTCGGTCGTATGCAGTCCTGATTGTGGCGCTCACCTGCACGGCGCCAAACGCGCATACGACCATCATTGGCACCAAGGCAGAAGCGACTCTCATCGCTGAAGACGACACGTCTCCATTCGTCCCTCCATTCACGCCTGTCGCGACACCACTGGAGGCGGGCTGCACGATGTTGGGGCGTGCGCGGAAGACGGCCTAACGGTGTGCGGGACCGTAGCCCAGCTTCATGGAGACGGTTGCGAATGGTCCTCGCCGATACTCCAGGAGCAACAGTGTCCCTAATTTGCTGGGAAGTGGCTGTGCGGTCCCCTACGGCACTGCGTAGGATCCTACGGTCTTGGCGTGCATCCGTGCGTCGCTGCGGTCCGGTCCCAGGTCGACGGACACGTGCACCTTCCGCCGAGCACTGGCGACAACATCGATGTACTGTGGAGACCTCACGCCCCACGTGTTGAGCAATTCGGCGGTACGTCCACCCGGCCTCCGGCATGCCCACTATACGCCCTCGCTCAAAGTCCGTCAACTGCACATACGGTTCACGTCCACGCTGTCGCGGCATGCTACCAGTGTTAAAGACTGCGATGGAGCTCCGTATGCCACGGCAAACTGGCTGACACTGACGGCGGGGGTGCACAAATGCTGCGCAGCGGCCAACACCGCGGTTCCTGGTGTGTCCGCTGTGCCGTGCGTGTGATCATTGCTTGTACAGCCCTCTTGCAGTGTCCGGAGCAAGTATGGTGGGTCTGACACACCGGTGTCAATGTGTTCTTTTTTCCATTTCCAGGAGTGTATTTATTCACAACCGACGTAAAAGAGTTACATGTTTGCACCCGTTACTGTGCTTCAAAGTAGTCACCAGCGTTGTGTAGAACCCGTTGCCAGCGATGTGGAAGGCGTAGTATACCATTAGCAGAATCCGTTCTGTTGATGTTGCGAATGATCTACTGCATGTCAAATCTTACGCCGTATCGAAACACTGGGTGTGACATGGGCCACATTGTGGGAACCAATCCAACGAATGGCGTCATTAGGGGCCGCCGCGAAAGTCGGAAGTGCCTTAGAGCCCCCGTATGGTGAAAGTTATGGTGATTCTCATGTACAACTGTGATGGTGTTATCTTAACACATTACGTTCCTCCACGGCAGACCGTCAATGCACAGTATTACTGTTCGTTTCTGGAGCATCACCTGCGACCGGCTTTGCGAAAGAAACGGCGACACTTTCTGTGCAACCCACCCATCATTTTGCACGACGATGCGCGGTAGCATATAGCGCAAGCTGTGGCTGCTGTGTTCGGTTGATGGGACTGGGAACCACTGTACCATCCACCATACACCCGGGACTTACGTCCTTGGGGTTCAAATGGTTCTAATGGCTCTGAGCACTATGGGACTTAACATCTGAGGTCATCAGTCCCCTAGAACTTACAAGGAAACCTCCCCATCGCACCCCCCTCAGATTTAGTTATAAGTTGGCACAGTGGATAGACCTTGAAAAACTGGTCACAGATCGATCGAGAAAACAGGAAGAAGTTGTGTGGAACTACGAAAAAAAAGCAAAATATACGAACTGAATAGTCCATGCAAGATATATGCAACATGAAGAATAATGTAAGGCAACGAGTGCTGTGGTCCCGTGGTTAGCGTGAGCAGCTGAGGAACGAGAGGTCCTTGGTTCAAGCCTCCTCTCGGGTGAAAATTTTACTTTCTTTGTTTTCGCAAAGTTATGATCTGTCCGTTTGTTCATTGACGTCCCTGTTCACTGTAATAAGTTTAGTGTCTGTGTTTTGCGACCGCACCGCAAAACCGTGCGATTAGTAGACGAAAGGACGTGCCTCAGGTCAACCGATTCCTCCACAGGAAAACACGTCTGATGTATTCTATACGACACTGGTAACGGCATGTGCGTCACATAACAGGAATATGTTGTCGACCCACCTAACTTGTACACTTGGCGAATGGGTAAAAAGATTCTTCTACCTTGCCCGATTTAGGTTTTCTTGTCGATGTGATAATCACTCCCAAAAAAGTGATGGAAACATAAGAGTTTGTCACATAAACTGCAACAAATGAATGCAACAGTTTCACAGTCGCACAGTTTTCCCTGTTCTCTGTCAAAACATATGTTTTTAACGTTTTCAGATCTTTACGTTTGTAGACCATCAAATCCTGAAATGTCCAAGCAAATATGAACATGTCCTGGAATTTTGGAGAACGAAGTTAATTATATGTGAGTGCCTGAACTTTGATAATTGACACACGATCACGTAAACAATACTGCTCTGTGTACCTGTGCAGCTTCGCAAAATAATTGTCTGAAAATTAAAATTTTCGCTTGAGGGATGATATGAACCAAGGACTTCTCGTACGACAGCTGCTCGTGCTAACCACGGGACCACGGCGCTCTTGAGCTTACAGTATACTTGATGTTGGATATCTTGCTCATGGACTACTCAGTTTGTATATTTTGCTTATTTTTTTCATAGTTCCATACAACTTCTCCCTGTTTTCTCGAGTGATCTGTTTTCAGTTTTTCAAGGCCTATCCACCGTGCCAACTTACAACTAAATCTGAGGGGGATGTGATGGGGAGGTTTCCTTGTTAGAACTAATTAAACCGGTCTCGCAGTAGCGTTCTAGCTTCCCGAGCACGGGGTCCCGGGTTCGATTCCTGGCGGGGTCAGGAATTTTTCCTGCCTCGAGATGACTGGGTGTTATTGTGTCGTCTTCATCATCATCATTCATCCTCATTACGGTAGGAGGAAGGAAATGGCAAACCACCTCCACTAGGACCTTGCCTAGTAAGGCGGCGCGGTTCTCCCGCGTCGCTCCCCTACGCTCTGTAAAGAAGTATGGGACTCATCATCATCAACCTAAGGACATCATCACAGACATCCATGCCAGAGGGAGGATTCGAACCTGCGACCGTAGCGGTCGCGCGGTTCCAGACTGAAGCGCCTAGAACCGCTCAGCCACACCGGCCGGCTAAGTTCTTGTGACTTTCATTTGAAGATTGAAGATGAAGGAACCACTTCGTGGTATTCGCTTCAGAACTATTCCAGAGGTTCGACAGGCAGTAGACCGTACCATTCGCATCATCAACACAACAGGCTCTGCTAACGGATACTTCGCCTTCCCCATCACTGGCAACGGGTTCTACACAACACTGGTGACTACTTTGAAGGACAGTAACAGGTGCAAACATGTAACTCTTTTATATCGATTGTGATTAAATAGTTTTTTAAGTTCCAACCCTCGTATTATAAGACAGAAGGTATGACCACCGGTAAGCTTAGCATGACTTAACTTCTTCGACGACTACTTTCTGTAGCGTTACAATCACTTGAACGAACGTGCCTGAGGTATACTAACTATGCTGAGCCATTGCTATTATGCGTCATGACTCATCAAACAATTTATGAATTTGTATACGTACATTATTTCTCAAATATCGAATTCGTAATAATCCTTACAATGTTTTATGTAAGCTCACCACAGTTAGTGAGTACGACTCAGTTACATTTGACATATGATGATAATACTACCAAAAATATTCGTCGAAGGATATGTAATAAAATTTTATTGCTGCTTCCTGTTGGTCTCTTCATCATTTTTATACGCTTTATTGTATATGATGCTTAGGTAATGTAGAGGTACACAAGTTTACTAACTGATAATAAAAAAATAAATTAATACATTGATATAAGTGGACAAAGGCTGTGATTTCAGCAGATTGGAGAGAACATGTAACGTTGCAGTATGGAATCACTATTTAAGAGGCAACATGAGAGTATAGACTGGAAAGAGAGAAGGTTAATAAAGATGTATAGCAAACCAAAAAGTGAAAGATCGAGTCGGCAGTTGGAAGAGATAATCATCGGAAAGGGTGTAACGCAAGGATGTTCACTGTCACTGAAGGTATTCAACAGATATAGAGAAGGACTGACAGGTAAGGCTCCAGAGGATGCAAGAGGCTCTGTAACTGGAGGAGAAAACATAAAGATTATAAAATATGCAGAGTATCAAGCAGTGCCGGTGGAATCAGGCAGCAGCTACAAAAGGTTTTGAAGAGTACTGCGAGAAGTGCAAAGGAGTATGGAATGAAGATAAATGTAGGAAAGACGGAAATGATGAGCATAAGCAAAAGGGAAGTTCCAGTTAACATACTCCTACATGGAAAAAAGGTAGAACAAGTAAAAACGTTTCTATACCTAGGAAGTTTAATAATACGCAATGCACGATGTACAGAAGAAATAAGGAGGAGTATGTCTATGTGAAAGACAGAATTTGAAACTTATATACTAACATTTAGAAGAATTACAGTGGAGGTAAGGAAAAGATTTGCTAAATGTTACATGGGAAGTGTAGTGTTGTACACCAGTAAACAATGTACAGTTAAAAAGGAAGAAGAAAGGTATTTACAATGTTCTGAAATGTGGCCATGGAGCAGAACGCTTAAGGTGAAGTAGACTGACAGATGTAAGAACGAAGAAGTGATGAAGGAAACAGGTTAAGAAAGAATAATATTGGAAGTGACGAGAAAGAGGGATGGAGATCTTCACTGGGATATATACTGCGTAGGAATTCCTTGTAACAAACAGTGAAAGACGGAAAAGTGGAAGGTAGAATTGGAATGATAGATGATATTATAAGAGAAGAAAATTACGATGAACGAAGATGCCCGGAACAGGACGACGTGGAGGGCCTCCAGTTGAAATGTGTCATAAGACAGATACACTAAACGAGTATTTCGTCTGAGCGGGCACTACGATGAGCGTCTAAGTTTCTGTTCAGTACTATCCTCTGCTTTCGCTTGAATTCTGGGAAGAGTAATTCTGTAGAAGCGTTTATTATGGTAATCAGGTGTTGCCTAGTTAAGAAAGGTGCACCAATAGTTGAGCAATATCTTTATTAGTAATATTAGTAATATTAGTAATATGAAAACCAACAACTCGAAATCAAGAGGCGGACCCCCAGTAAACAGTTACAATACAATATACAAATTATAGTGACAAAGCACTGATAGAGCACTGAAAGACCTGAGTCGAAACAAGGCCCCCGGAGTAGACAACATTCCATTGGAACTACTGACAGCCTTGTGAGAGCCAGTCCTGACAAAACTCTACCATCTCGTGAGCAAGATGTATGAAACAGGCGAAATACCCTCAGACTTCAAGAAGAATATAATAATTCCAATCCCAAAGAAAGCAGGTGTTGACAGACGTGAAAATTACCGAACAATCAGTTTAATAAGCCACAGCTGCCAAATACTAACACGAATTCTTTACAGACGAATGGAAAAACTAGTAGAAGCCGACCTCGGAGAAGATCAGTTTGGATTCCGTACAAATACTGGAACACGTGAGGCAATACTGACCTTACGACTTATCTTGAGAAGAAAGATTAAGGAAAGGCAAATCTACATTTCTAGCGTTTGTAGACTTAGAGAAAGCTTTTGACAATGTTGACTGGAATACTCTCTTTCAAATTCTAAAGGTGGCAGGGGTAAAATACAGGGAGTGAAAGGCTATTTACAATTTGTACAGAAACCAGATGGCAGTTATAAGAGTCGAGGGACATGAAAGGGAAGCAGTGGTTAAGAAGGGAGTAAGACAGAGTTGTAGCCTCTCCCCGATGTTATTCAATCTGTATATTGAGCAAGCAGTAAAGGAAACAAAAGAAAAATTCGGAGTAGGTATTAAAATCCATGGAGAAGAAATAAAAACTCTGAGGTTTGCCGATGACATTGTAATTCTGTCAGAGGCAGCAGAGGACCTGGAAGAGCAGTTGAACGCAATGGACAGTGTCTTGAAAGGAGGATGTAAGATGAACATCAACAAAAGCAAAACGAGGATAACGGAATGTAGTCGAATTAAGTCGGGTGATGCTGAGGGAATTAGATTAGGAAATGAGACACTTAAAGAACTAAAGGAGTTTTGCTATTTGGGGAGCAAAATAACTGATGATGGTCGAAGTAGAGAGGATATAAAATGTAGACTGGCAATGGCAAGGAAAGCGTTTCTGAAGAAGAGTAATTTGTTAACATCGAGTATAGATTTTAGTGTCAGGAAGTCATTTCTGAAAGTATTTGTATGGAGTGTAGCCATGTATGGAAGTGAAACATGGGTGGTAAATAGTTTGGACAAGAAGAGAATAGAAGCTTTCGAAATGTGGTGCTACAGAAGAATGCTGAAGATTAGATGGGTAGATCACATAACTAATGAGGAAGTATTGAATAGGATTGGGGAGAAGAGACGTTTGTGGCACAACTTGACCAGAAGAAGGGATCGGTTGATAGGACATGTTCTGAGGCATCAAGGGATCACCAATTTAGTATTGGAGGGCAGTGTGGAGGGTAAAAATCGTAGGGGGAGACCAAGAGATGAATACACTAAGCAGATTCAGAAGGATGTAGGTTGCAGTAGGTACTGGGAGATGAAGAAGCTTGCACAGGATAGAGTAGCATGGAGAGCTGCATCAAACCAGTCTCAGGACTGAAGACCACAACAACAACAGTGACAAAGCATGGCCACTAAAAGAAAATATGGAACAGAATGTTGTCAATAGAAGTCTGTCAAGTTCAATTTTAGCACTAGCCCGTTGGCAATGGCAAAATTAAAAGAAATATGTTAAAAATTTCAGTTCAGTGGTAGCATTTAAAACAATCACAAAATCGTCATTATGATTTTCAAAATCGACCGAGAAACAGCAATAAGCAGAGATTTAAAGAGAGACACTACAGTCTCAACGGCCCACTCCAAAACAAGCAGTAGCGGCGGCATGAGCAAAAAGGATGGCTAGCAATTATGACAAAAGCCCTTGGCAGAACTTCAAGCAGTGGCAGTCAGTCGGCAGTGTTAACTAACGTGGAACCTATGACTACTAGTCAATAACTAACAGAAAACCCGAGTGCAGATTAAGGAAAATACAATTGCATTTAATCCCCTAATAGCACTCGTGCAGACATTCACTACTGTCCATATGACGATGCAACGCACTTGAACCAGCTTTTAGTACAGTTTGCAAAAAGACCGTAACCGAATTCCGCTGCCATGCCACATGGAGGGCTGCGGAAGAGGTGCGCTCGTTCTGTTTATTGAGTGTCGCATTCATACGGGCCAAATTAAACCTATACCGACCTAAGTGGGCTGACAGCGAGGTCTGGTTTCTCGCCAGGTGGAGGCACCTGTCACATCAAACCCACGCGCCGCCATTGTGATGGCAGATTATATTTGATGGCTCTACAGGGAAGGACACGCCAGGATCAGAGCGCCTGCAGCGCTCCGGCAGCTGCGGCGATCGTGCGTACTTCTAGCACAGCGTACAGGACGCTTCAGAGTCCTTAGTCGGATATTAAAAACGACGCGGTGACGTCACGTAATTGGGCCGTCACTGTACTGTTACTGTGGATCATATTCAGGCTCGTTACCTGAGATGTAAATCGCTCTCTGTGTGGTTATTACTCGGTAAATGCCCGTCGGTAACTTCTTGTCCTAGAGATAGTATTTCACATCTTGTTGGCAGTGATAGGCTATAAGATTACAGCATTTTACGGGAAAAGTCGCTTTTGTGTTTAATGCTGGGTGAGGTAATCACATCAGAACAAAATGGTGCAGCTGACATTTCTTTTATGGGCATTATGCCGTGGTCCAAGGTACACTACTGGCCATTAAAATTGCTACACCATGAAGATGACGTGCTACAGCCGCGAAATTTAACCGACAGGAAGAAGATGCTGGAATATGCAAATGATTATCTTTTTAGAGCATTCACACAAGGTTCGCGCCGGTGGCGACACCTACAACGTGCTGACATGAGGAAAGTTTCCAACCGATTTCTCACACACAAACAGCAGTTGGCCGGCGTTGCCTGGTGAAACGTTGTTGTGATGCCTCGTGTAAGGAGGAGAAATGCGTACCATTACGTTTCTGACTTTGATAAAGGTCGGATTTTAGCCTGTAGCGATTGCGGTTTATCGTATCTCGATATTGCTGCTCCCGTTGATCGAGATCCAATGACTGTTAGCAGAATATGGAATCGGTGGGTTCAGGAGGGTAATACGGAACGCCGTGCTGGACCCTAACGGCCACGTATCACTAGCAGTAAAGATGACAGGCATCTTATCCGCCTGACTGTATCGGAACGTGCAGCCACGTCTCGATCCCTGAGTCAACAGATGGGACATTTGCAAGACAACAACCATCTGCATGAAAAGTTCGACGACGTTTGCAGCAGCATGGACTATCAGCTGGGAGACCATGGCTGCGCTTACCCTTGACGCTGCATCACAGACAGGAGCGCCTGCGATGGTGCAATCAATGACGAACCTGGGTGCACGAATGGCAAAACGTCATTTATTCGGATGTATGCAGGTTCTGTTTTCAGCATCATGATGTGTTTGGTGACATCGCGGTGAACGCACATTGGAAGCCTGTATTCGTCATCACCATACTGGCGTATCACACGGCCTGATGGTATGAGGTGTCATTGGTTACACGTCTCGGTCACCTCTTGTTCGCATTGACGGCACATTGACCAGTGGACGTCACATTTCAGATGTGTTATGAAATGTTCGACTCCTGTCCTGGCCAGCACATTCTCCAGATCTCTCTCCAAAAACGTCTGGCCAATGGTGATCGAGCAAATCGATCGTCACACTACGCCAGTCCCTACTCTTGATGAACTGTGGTATCGTATTGAAGATGTGTAGGCAGCTGTACCAGTACACAACATCCAAGCTCTGTTTGACTCAATGCCCAGGCGTATCAAGGGCGTTATTATGGCCAGAGGTGGTTGACCTGGGTACTGATTTCTCGGGATCTATGCACCCAAATTGCGTGAAAATGTAATCAGATCTCAGTTCTAGTATAATATATTTTTCCAATGAATATCCGTTTATCATCTGCATTTCTTCTTGGTGTAGCAATTTTAATGGCCAGTAGTGTATAATTGTCTGCCTAATGTTTCATCTTCCAATGCTAGAGACATCATCAAAGATTTTGATGACTTGGAATGAAGTTACAGGCTTATACAAGCTCAGCAAACTAAACTAAACTCCGCCCCAACAGGTAATGAAGGCCCAACGGTACCGACCGGCCGCCGTGTCATCCTCAGCCCACAGGCGTCACTGGATGCTGGTGTGGAGGGTCATGTGGTCAGCACACCGCTCAACCGACCGTATGTCAGTTTAATAGACCGAAGCAGCCACTTCTCAGTCAAATAGGTCCTCAGTTTGCCTTACAGAGGCTGAGTGCACCCGTCTTGCCAACAGCGCTTGGCAGATCGTATGGTCACCCATCCAAGTGCTAGCCTAGCTCGATAGCGCTTAATTTTAATGATCTGACTGGAACCGATGTTACCACTGCGGCACAGCCGTTGGCACGAGCTCAGGAAGCCGAAGACTTTGTATGTATCCACGGAACGGTCGGTTCGTGACGTCATCAACGTCGTCAGACTGCCGCCCGAAGCTCACGAAAATGACAGGCCTTGGCGCGTACGTCACAGCAAGTGACACTGCAGGTCTTACGAGTGCCAGCAGCCGCCTCCAGCGGGCAACGAGTAACTGTTTCAGACGAGTTTAATAATTCTTGACTGTGCGTTTAAATGCACACTACATATACACATGATAAAGCGAAGAGCTTTAGTGGGTACCTTTTCAATTACATACTGACTTTCCGTGCGCTCTTTACGGAGCCGAGTGTGGGCGAAAAGTGGTGGCCAAGTCGACTAGTGTGACGTTACAAATTCGTTGTGGGCCCAATATTTGTCGTGGGTCCCGACTACTGCTTAAGATCACGGACTCAGTTTTTATGTACACTGTACCGCAAGTGCACGGAATTTTATACATTCCTGCGGTGGCAAGCGGCAGGCATAGGTCCTTTGTAGTGTTCAAATATATATACAATTTTCTTGTTGGTTTAAACACAGTGTCAATATCGTGTTTACTAAGTGGTTTGTTTGCTCATCCAACCCGTGACAGTTTTCACAAAAAGATGGTTCCTACTTATATCCCTGTCAGAGAAGTAAGTTCCTTCTGAAGACAGTTGCTAGGAGATTGAGCTCTGTAGTTCACAGTTTCTTTTAGCCCCGTCCACTACTGTTTTGATTGGTCCTTTCTTCTGCTCGGGATGATCATTAAAACTTCTGCGAAGGTGTCTATCCGTGTGAGTGGTCTTTCTATGGAGTTTATTCTATTAAGTTCCATCATGTTTTCTAAGTAGCTTTGCGAAATGCCGCGTATGAGCTTCCAGGTCTCCATCAATTGGAACCCTGAGAGGCAAATCCAAATGCTTAATAAAATTACGCAATTGAGTTGAATCGAACGCAGTTTTAACAAGTTAGCCCTAATTATCAATTTCAAGTACCAAAATTTCCATAAGTATTATATTGATTAATTGACGAAAGGGATCTATTTGTTACGAAATGAAATGCATTGACCAAGAAGCGAATTTAATACATGTCTTTGAATGTGCACAGATTAATAACAAACAGTACAATAGCACTTCTTAACAGATTCATTAAACAAGATGCAATCACGTGAATACAGCGATTTCATGATCGTGGAAAGGAAAGAGCGCTATGCCTGAGAAATTAGTTATGGTGTGCCTGCATGAATTTACTTGAATCTAGCAACGTCTTAGCTCTATTATGACCTAATCCGCTGAAGCTCCTATGTGATCTTACCATAATTGTGAGCAGACGAGATGACTGTATACCTGTAGGTGTAGGTAATCAGAATTGAGACTGCTGCCCATCTAGTTGCAGATGTTGCCTTCTCCTCTTTCCATCTCAAAGTCCGCGACCCTCCAAGTTAACCTGCAAGTGAAGTCTGAGCTAGAGTCTGACGAAGTGTACTGCTTCTAAAGACGAAGCGAAGTCAAGTGCCCTCTGAGCTGCCAGCGTCTGCCCTGAGAGAGATTTTGCGCTTAGAAGCTTTTTCCGCAAATGAGATTTTTCTTAGCGGCTTTTTCTCCCTCCGCCACACACCGTCAGGTGGCTTGCGGAGTATGGATGTAGATGTAGTACGGATGTAGATGAACTGTAAAAGACATAGCCTGAAATCCTGGGTCCGTCGGCCTGCTCTGGACTGAGAATTCCAGGCCGTGGGTCCCCGTCATGAATGCACATCACTTAGTCAAGCAATGAACTGTCGTTTCGCATGGAAAATATTGAATCGGTACTCTGTTTTTAAGTCCTTAGGATGTTTCTCTTTGCTTGTGGGTGGTGAAATTTGTCCTGATCCACCTGCATCCGGCTCGCAAGTCGCGTGTGGTAAAAACCGAAATACAGGACATATTTGGAAACGATTTTACTTGCACTCAGACCAAGGGAAACGACAGGTGTCCATAGAAATGTGACCCTCTCAATTGCGTCTTCTACGAATTTGTTGGGCAGCTAACGCTTCTGAAATTAGTCGGCGTTTTCGGTGGGAGTCATGCCCAGGCAGAAGTGCGTCGCTCCTCTGCTGGAAAGATTTGCTGCGGTACAAACTTACCGGAATGTGAGGCTACCAGTGTTCTTTCCTAGCTGGGGATAGCCGTAAATGCGTTCTGCCAAGCCTTCTGTGGTGCCCAGAATCCTTTCGGCCCTATGGGGTCTGCCGCGTCGCAAGCTGCGTACCCTGTTTCATCACTTACCGGAACCGTGTTTCACAAGCAGAATCAAATCTTTGCGTAAGACCATATTGTTAATTGGAGTAGAAGATGATCTGACCTTACAGTCAGTGCTGTTACTCTGTCATTAAATCGGAGGAATATCCGATCTATCGGAACGTGGGTTGTCGAATTATTGATTACATCTGCATATCAGAAAAAGAAAAAATGAGGACAGACAAGCCAGGGAAGACTGACACTTCTCACCTGTACATCCAAAAACTGTATTAAATGTTCTTCCTCTTTTTCCATACTTGAGTGTTATATTGTTGTTGCGGCCTTCAGTCTGAAGACTGGTTTGATGCAGCTCTTCAAGCTACTCTACCCTGTGCATGCCTCTTCATCTCCGAATAACTACTTCAACGTAAATTCTTCTGATTCTGTTCACTGTACTCACGTCTTCGTCTCCCTCTTCAATTTTTACACTCTCACTTCCCTCCAGTACTAAATTGTTCATCTCTTCATGTCTCAGAACGCGTCCCATCAACATTACTTCTTCTAAAGTTTCACCACAAATTTCTGCTCTTCCTAAATTCCATTCAGTACCTCCTCATTAGTTACCTGATCCACCCAGTTAATCTTCAGCATTCACATTTCAGAAACTTCTATTCCCTTCTTGTCTAAACCTTTTCATTGTTCATTTTTCACTTACATACATGGCCGAACTCCACACAATTATTTCAGAAAAGAATTCCAGGCACTTACTCCACATTCTATCTACATCTACATCTACATCTATACTCCGCGAGCCACCTTACGGTGTGTGGCGGAGGGTACTTATTGTACCACTATCTGATCCCCCCTTCCCTGTTCCATTCACGAATTGTGCGTGGGAAGAACGACTGCTTGTAAGTCTCCGTATTTGCTCTAATTTCTCGGATCTTTTCGTTGTGATCATTACGCGAGATATATGTGGGCGGTAGTAATATGTTGCCCATCTCTTCCCGGAATGTGCTCTCTCGTAATTTCGATAATAAACCTCTCCGTATTGCGTAACGCCTTTCTTGAAGTGTCCGCCACTGGAGCTTGTTCAGCATCTCCGTAACGCTCTCGCGCTGACTAAATGTCCCCATGACGAATCGCGCTGCTTTTCGCTGGATCATGTCTATCTCTTCTATTAATCCAACCTGGTAAGGGTCCCATACTGATGAGCAATACTCAAGAATCGGACGAACAAGCGTTTTGTAAGCTACTTCTTTCGTCGATGAGTCACATTTTCTTAGAATTCTTCCTATGAATCTCAACCTGGCGCCTGCTTTTCCCACTATTTGTTTTATGTGATCATTCCACTTCAGATCGCTCCGGATAGTAACTCCTAAGTATTTTACGGTCGTTACCGCTTCCAATGATTTACCACCTATGGCATAATCGTACTGGAATGGATTTCTGCCCCTATGTATGCGCATTATATTACATTTATCTACGTTTAGGGAAAGCTGCCAGCTGTCGCACCATGCATTAATCCTCTGCAGGTCTTCCTGGAGTACGTACGAGTCTTCTGATGTTGCTACTTTCTTGTAGACAACCGTGTCATCTGCAAATAGCCTCACGGAGCTACCGATGTTGTCAACTAAGTCATTTATGTATATTGTAAACAATAAAGGTCCTATCACGCTTCCCTGGGGTACTCCCGAAATTACCTCTACATCTGCAGATTTTGAACCGTTAAGAATGACATGTTGTGTTCTTTCTTCTAGGAAATCCTGAATCCAATCACAAACCTGGTCCGATATTCCGTAAGCTCGTATTTTTTTCACTAAACGTAAGTGCGGAACCGTATCAAATGCCTTCCTGAAGTCCAGGAATACGGCATCAATCTGCTCGCCAGTGTCAACGGCACTGTGAATTTCTTGGGCAAATAGGGCGAGCTGAGTTTCACATGATCTCTGTTTGCGGAATCCATGTCGGTTATGATGAAGGAGATTTGTATTATCTAAGAACGTCATAATACGAGAACACAAAACATGTTCCATTATTCTACAACAGATTGACGTAAGCGAAATAGGCCTATAATTATTCGCATCTGATTTATGACCCTTCTTGAAAATGGGAACGACCTGCGCTTTCTTCCAGTCGCTAGGTACTTTACGTTCTTCCAGCGATCTACGATAAATTGCTGATAGAAAGGGGCAAGTTCTTTAGCATAATCACTGTAGAATCTTAAGGGTATCTCGTCTGGTCCGGATGCTTTTCCGCTACTAAGTGATAGCAGTTGTTTTTCAATTCCGATATCGTTTATTTCAATATTTTCCATTTTGGTGTCCGTGCGACGGCTGAAGTCAGGGACCGTGTTACGATTTTCCGCAGTGAAACAGTTTCGGAACACTGAATTCAGTATTTCTGCCTTTCTTCGGTCGTCCTCTGTTTCGGTGCCATCGTGGTCAACGAGTGACTGAATAGGGGATTTAGATCCGCTTACCGATTTTACATATGACCAAAACTTTTTAGGGTTCTTGTTTAGATTGTTTGCCAATGTTTTATGTTCGAATTCGTTGAATGCTTCTCTCATTGCTCTCTTTACGCTCTTTTTCGCTTCGTTCAGCTTTTCCTTATCAGCTATGATTCGACTACTCTTAAACCTATGATGAAGCTTTCTTTGTTTCCGTAGTATGCTGACAAATTTGTCTTTTTCAGAAGTTCTTCTCTTTGCCAGTCTACATTTTATATCCCCTCTATTTCACCGATCATTACCTATATTGCTGCTCGTATAGCGAAACCCATCTACTACTTTATTTGCCTCGTTTCGCAATCTAATACTCTCAGCATCATCTGATGTAGTTCGACTGCATTGCATTATCATTGTTTTACTTTTTTGATATTCATTTTGTGTCCACCTTTCAAGGTACTGTCCATTCCGTTCAACTGTCCTTCCAAGTTCTTTCCTGTCTCTGAGAGAATTAGAATGTCATTGGCAGACTTCAAAGTTTTTATTTCTCTTTCCTGAACTTTAACTCGTTCTCCAAATTTATCCTTGAGTTCATATACTCCTTGCTCTATGTACACATTGAATAACAGTGGGGACAGGCTATAACCCTGTCTCACTCCCTTGTCAATCATTGCTTCACTTTCATGCCTCTCGACTTTGGTTTCTGTACAAGTTGAAAAAAGCCTTCACTTCCTGTATTTTACAACTTCTACCTTGAGAATTTCAAAGAGAGTACTCCAAAAAGGTTTCTCTAAGTCTACAAATGCTATAAACGTAGGTATGCCTTTCCTTAACGTATCTTCTAAGCTAAATCATAGGATCATTATTTCCTCGGATGTTCCTACATTTATAAAGTTACTTAAAATCCGTCTTGATTGCAAATTTTTTTTATTCATATGACCGGTTTTGGTTCATTCAGAACCATCTTCAGATCTGATATTTCATTTACGCGCACGCAGAGAGACCGGATGGGCGTGACCGGAAGTACGGGCTATTGCAGCGGATCGTGCTTAGTTAAAACTTAAGCACGATCCCCAGCGCCCTGGTGGCGGCCGAGCGAAACTCGTTCAAGGTCACCCGCCTAGACGGCGGTGCACACAGCCATTGCCACAAGAATACTTCGCAACTGTAAGTGGAACAATAAAATAGATGGTAATCTAAAACCATAAACAATTATGAATAAACAAGTTTATATAAGAATGAGATGATGAAAAGAAAACCAGAGAACATCCCAGAGTGCCCCAGAGAGCATCCCAGAGTGCCCCTGAGAGCTAAAACACCAAGAAGAATCGCTCCTCGGCTTTTGACAAGATCAATGTGTAGTATTTTGTTGTAAATCATAAAATAAGGAATAAAGGAATATTCGTTCATGGCTGTGTGCGCCGCCATCTGGGCGGGTGACCTTGAACGAGTTTCGCTCGGCCGCCGCCAGGCCGCTGGGGATCGCGCTTAAGTTTTAACTAAGTGCGATCTCCTGCAATAGCCCGTACTTCCGGTCACGCCCATCCGGTTTCTCTGCGCGCGCGTATGCTGCTGGGGGCCCAGTCTCTCTCGTGAGGCAACAGCATGCTTATTCGACTCGAGGCAGCCGCATGTAGCACACAGCCATGCCTTACAGGAGGAGAAGATGTACTCGTCGTTCAAGAATGCCTGTCTACAAAAGTGTGGACAGCTTTTCTATTACTCCAAATGAAACAGGACAACAGGAACTACTTCAAGGACCCCTTATCTTTGTTGGTTGCAAGATTCAATTTCCATGTACCACTACAGAGGTTGTTAGTGGTAATTCTTGGTTGACGCTTGCCATACTACGAGGAGGTGATTCACCACTAGGAGGACTGGATGCTACGTCACGTAGCATGTGACAGTTGCTGGATTTGGACGGGTTACTCCTGTAACTGAAATATCAGATCTGAAGATGGTTCTGAATGAGACCGGTCATATGAAAAAAAAAAATTGCAATCAAGACGGATTTTAAGTAACTTTATAAAATCACTGATTGCTGTTATCCCATAAGACATTATGTCTGTTTTTGCAAAGTTCCTACATTTCTCTGGAATCCAAACTGATCTGGCCCGATGTCGACTGATACCAGTATTTAGATTCTTCTGTCAAGAAATAATATCAGTACTTTGTAACAATGATTTATTAAACTGATAGTTAGGTATTATTCCCAATTAATGTTAAATTAATTTTATTCAGAAGATTTAGAAATTCTGATAGCATTTTTTCTCCATGAAGCCATATAACCAAAGTATCATCCACATACCGAAACCAGCATGAGGGTTTCTTCTCTGCCGTGTTACTTTTTCATATATCAACAGTACCCTAAATACCGGCCGCGGAATACATACAGTGATTTACATCAGCGAATCGCCTCCTGACATTCGTGCAAGACGCAAGATACGATTAGTACGCGTTGCTAAGGCTGCTCTCGTAATTCGAGGCGGCCGTCCTGAGCCCTGTAAGCTCGAGCAGCTCCTGCTACGCTCCCATTTAGGGCCTCTCTAATTAGCCTCGCTGGCCCGGCGGCAGCTGGCCCCGTCTGTCTACGCGTTCAGAGCTGAGATGCCGCCAAGGCAGCAGAAAGGTGGCGCCATTACGAGCTGCGACAGCCTGATCGGAGGGCCAGGCGGCGTTATTGGCCCGCGTCACGTTGCAGGCTGTCCGCCGCCGGAACAGGTAACCGAATAATCGATAGCACGTCACGGGCAGCTACAACAGCCGAGGTGAGGAGCCGCCGTCGCCCCAGCCTCGCCGACGCTTAGCCACCGGCAGCGGCGCCCCACCACAAACCCGCCAACTCCAGCCACCTGTTTCTGCCGACTCAGACCCCGTAAACGCCGCTTACCATTGGGTTTTCGCATGTGGAAAAAACGTTCGATTCGTGGCTTCCAGTCTGCATGATTCGTCAAACATTACACACCCAGCAAGATACTGTACGTCAGTGATGGCCAAGAATACGGCTCGCGAGCAGAGCCTCGGCTCTAGTACTGTAGCGCTCAGCCTCACTGCACGCGTCCCTCACTGGTACACGAGGCCATCGGGAAAGACATACTGTGGCATGTACACCAAGGCACGTCGCACTGCACGTCTTATGAGTGATAGCAGCCGTTTCCAGTGGAGAGTAAGTAACTGCGAGGGCAGTTTACGAAGTAGACTACTGGCCACTAAAATTGCTAAACCAAGAAGAAATGCAGATGATAAACGGGTATTCATTGGACAAATATATTATACTAGAACTGACATGTGGTTACATTTTCAGGCAATTTGGGTGCACGGATCCTGAGAAATCAGTACCCACAACAACCACCTCTGGCCGTAATAACGGCCTTGATACGCCTGGGCATTGAGTCAAACAGAGTTTGGATGGCGTGTACAGGTACAGCTGCCCATGCAGCTTCAACACGATAGCATAGTTCGTCAAGAGTAGCGACTGGCGTATTGTGACGAGCCACTTGCTCGGCCACCATTGACCAGACGTTTTCAGTTGGTGAGCGATCTGGAGAATGTGCTGGCCACGGCAGCATTCGAACATTTTCTGTATCCAGAAAGGCCCGTACAGTACCTGCAACATGCGGTCGTGCATTATCCTGCTGAAATGTAGGGTTTCGCAGGTATCGAATGAAGGGTAGAGCCACGGGTCCTAACACATCTGAATTGTAACATCCACTGTTCAAAGTTCTGTCAATGCGAACTAGAGGTGACCGACACGTGTAACCAATGGCAACCCCTACCAACACGCCGGGTGATACGCCAGTATGGCGATGACGAATACACGCTTCCAATGTGCGTTCACCGCGATGTCACCAAACACGGATGCGACCATCATGATGCCGTAAACAGAACCTGGATTCATCCGAAAATATGACGTTTTGCCATTCGTGCACCCAGGTACGTCATTGAGTACACCATCGCAGCGCTCCTGTCTGTGATGCAGCGTCAAGGGTAACCACAGCCGTCGTATCCGAGATGATACTCCATGCTGCTGCAAACGTCGTCGAACTGTTCGTGCAGATGGTTGTTGTCTTGCAAACGTCCCCATCTGTTGACTCAGGGATCGAGAGGTGGCTGCACGATCCGTTACAGCCATGCGGATAAGATACCTGTCATCTCGACTGCTAGTGATACGAGGCCGTTGGGATCCAGCACGGCGTTCCGTATTACCATCCTGAGCCCACCGATTCCATATTATGCTAACAGTCATTGGATCTCAACCAACGCGAGCAACAATGTCGCGATACGACAAACCGCAACCGCGATATGCTACAATCCGACTTTTATCAAAGTCGGAAACGTGTTGGTACGCATTTCTCCTCCTTACACAAGGCATCACAACAACGTTTCACCAGTCAACGCCGGTGAACTGCTGTTAGTGTATGATAAATCGGTTGGAAACTTCCCTCATATCAGCACGTTGTAGGTATCGCTACAGACGCCAACCTTGTGTGAATGCTCTGAAAAGCTAATCGTTGGCATATCACAGCATCTTCTTCCTGTCGGTTAAATTTCTCGTCTGTAGCACGTCATCTTCGTTGTGTAGCAATTTTAATGGCCAGTAGTGTAAGTTCAGTTTAGATTTTTCTCCACTGCACTGGTACAGTCACAGTTCCACTCTTGGGCAGTAGTATATGTGGTTCAAGCAGAACGAAATGACGCTATTTCGAGCTCGCTTGCGTTGTGAGTCTTTCGAAGTAATTTTTATAATGGTATCGTTGATCGAAAATCTCGCGCCGTGTGGACTGAGATCCGCGATTCGTTTTCTGAATGCTGAGAAAGTTAAACCAAGTGACATTCATAGACAGATATGCTAGGTTTACGGAGATAATGCAATGAGTGCTTCAGTGGTGAAAAGATGGGTCTGACAGTTTAAGGAAGGGCTTGATCAACTGCATGACGAAGAACGAAGTGAGCGTCCATCTGTGGTTTCAAAATTGTTAATGCAGTCGAAGAAATGATTAAGAAAAACCGTAGGCTTACGATTATTGTTATTGATCGTCAAATTCCACAAATTTCACTAACAGTAATTTATGAGACTGTTGCTGAAAAACTGGGATTTCATAAACTCTGCGTATGCTGGGAGCCTAAACTTCTTACACCAACGAAGGAGTACATTTATTTATATCACTCTACGAGAAATTCATGGAATATTGTGGGGCTATGTTGAAAAGTAGTGTATGTGTTACAGATTTTTTTGAAATAAATTGCTTTCTTTCTCGGTATTCGAAACCTTTGTTATAACCGAATGTATCTTACTTTCCGAACTACCCTCATATTTCATACGAGTTTAATAAATCTTGACTGTTAATTTAAATGCACATAAGCTCTCGATGCGACACGCGAAATTTAAGACCTTTATTTGGCTCGCTTTCAGTTACATAGTGATTTCCCTTGGGCGCTGTATGGAGCCGAGCGTTTGCTAAGTGCTGTGGCCAAGACGACTAGTGTGACGTCACCAGTTCGTTGCAGGGCGCCTATAGCTCGTTGGCGCTGCTGCTGTGCCACATTAAATGGCCACGAGGGGAGGGAAGAGGGGGAAACTGCGAACGCGCTCCATTCAAGCAGCAGTTTATCAACTACATAGGTCACAATAAAAACAAGTTTTTAGTTTTATTTGATTATTTTTGGAGCGCCGAATGGGTAATTTAATCTTTTTATGTTACAAACTTTTGCCATACGGACAGATGCAGACAATTACTTTTTTTTTTTTTATACTCAGGTTTCCACGTAATCGTGATTCACTTAGTTTCATAATCGAAAGAATGTCTTTCACACAAATAGATTCATAGAAATATTGTAGCATTATTTTAACCTCATTATGGGAACGTGAAAGCTCTACCTGAGAAAAGCTAAGTAGAAGACATCTTGGAATTACCTTGCAGATCAAAGAGTTACCTCAGCACACACATTGGAGCCCTTTCCACTGCAACGGCAATTGATCGCGAAAAGAGCTCTAAAACAGATGTAAGATTGGCGGTGTCCTCAAAACGTTTACGAAACTATCCTTGAAATTATTTCGAGGTCACAATGAGTTCTCACAACTCAAGTTTCCTTTAACGCCTGTGAGCTTAGGAAACTGGATTCTGTTCATCAGAAGATGTGCTTCCTAATGTGCGATGTTCTTTTTAAATGCTCTTAAGTTGTTTCTCACCTTGCACTGTCTTACCGTGGGCAGTGCACACTCAAGTTCACATGAAATGCGAGGTCTGAAATCCATTCTGGATGTTCTAATTTTCGTTCCTACCCTTCTTTTTTCTTTATAGATTCAACAGGAGTGGGTTATAAATCGAAAAACCTTTCCAGGTATGCCCACTGACTTAACCAACGTACTTTGCAGTAATGTATAAAGTCTCTACACTCTTCTCTCAGTTCCACCGAAAACCGTTGGAACCAACTGTGAAAATAATGGGTTCGACTTCAGAAGTTTTACTACTGTACCACCAATTTCTTCACCAGTTCCACGCCTGAAAATTTTGCACAAGGTGCTTCTTGATGTTCAGAACAATGAACCCTATTTGTAGATCTTCATTGTGAACAAAACCTTTAAATTATTTCTGCATGCTATTGTAATGTCATTTAATAGCAGTATCCGTCGGTTATGCGACTGGATAGTATACAATGAGATTTATCACCCCTCTTTCCTGTTGTTTCTATTTATTTCAAAGTGTTCTGACGATGGATCACTAGGCAGCCTCCTGTTGTGAAAACGGCAGCTGACCTGTGAACGTCCTTCATACCATGAACAAGCAATGGAAGATAAACAGCGCTGAAACCACGATTCTATCGAACCGAAGAGAGCTGTATCGACTGAAAAGTGCCACACCGCAATACTAAATTAAATGTTGCACTGTACCGACTACTTCGGAGAAGGATCGGTCAAAGCCAAGACAAGATGTATGTGGGCCCGCACATTCGGCCTAAAGGAGTTCGCAAAAAAGTGAAACATCAGTAACGAGGAAATGAAATGGAGCTTCATGGGTTGACAGGGTGCATGACGTCATTTCCATAATTGTAAAACTCAGTCATCTGTACAAAGACCGTGGCAGTATGCGCCCAGTGACCACTATGGTGCCATGTCTGGCCTGTACGCATGCACTAATTCATTTGGAAATGGTGTCATAAAGCCGTTTTCTCCTCTGTTGAGGCAAGCTGCCCCACACCTGTTGTGGCTGGTCCTTGACATCCTTGATACAGGCACTGAGACGGAGCTGAGTCCAAGCTGGTTCCACAAACGATCTACGAGTATCATGGTCGTGTCGGGGGCTCTTGCTGCCCACAAGAGTACTTCATCGCGCAGCCAGTTCATAGGGAAACGTCCCATGTGTGGTCGCGCATTGTCATGTGGAAAAATGGCAGCACGATACTGTCACATGCGAGCTAACATGTCAGGACACAGGATGCTACTGACGTACGGCTTTGCTGTCTGAGTTCGTTCAGTCACTACTAGCCGTGAGGTGAAGATGTTCCCTATAGCTCCTCACCCCATGGTGTTAGCAACAACGCCGCTGCGAAATCCAGAGCACAGGAAGAACTGGACCTCTCCCGAGGTCGCCGTCATATTCGCGGACGATGGTCATCCATGGTAGTGGGTAACGACGATTCATCCATTTGTAATTATCACATCTGTGAGCCCTGCAGACAATCAAACTCCCCGTCCCTCTCTGCCATATCCCTCCTAAAAGCAATAAGAATGATCTCATTCCCTCAGTTTATGATCACTTAATATATAGACGTTATTGATAATTATTGCATTTGAAACTACGAGGGTTGCCCGGAAAGTAACGCACCGCATTTTTTTTCTCAGCCGAAAGCAATGCTACGAGTGCGTAAACGTTGCGTATGTATTATTTGAAGTCTCCTCAGTGAGTACACCACGTTTTCTCCTCTTGCGAAAAATGGCGTCTGTAGGTGATGTACGTTACAAGCAACGTGCCCTCATTGATTTTCTCACTGTAGAGAAAGAAACTCTGGGGAATACTCACAAACGCTTGTGCAAAGTCTGTGGAGCATCTGCTGTCAACAGAAGTACAGTCGGGCGCTGGGAACGGAGGGTGAGGTCACCAGAACGCGGTTCAGCGGAGCTCCACGATTTGCAGCGGTCGGGGAGACCATCCACGGCTGTCACATGTGACATACTGCAGCGATCTGATGTTGTCATTCGCGAGGACAGACGCATTACGACCCGGCAGTTAACGTTGCATCTGTCAATCAGCAAAGGAAGTCTGGATGCAATTATCCGCACTCTTGGATATTCAAAAGTGTGTGCAGGTTGGGTCCCGCAGTGTCTAACGGTGCATCACAAATCGCACAGATAAAACATGTCTTGCTTTGTTGCAACTGTCCAAAGCGGAAGTGGAGGCCTTCTTGTCTCGGATTGAGACAGGTGATGAAACATTGGTTCATAATTTTGAGGCCGAAACAAAACGACAGTCTATGGAATGGCGCCATTCCCACTCCCCACAGAAGCAAAAATTCAAAGCAACTGCTTCCCCCGGTAAGGTCATGATCACCGTCTTTTGGGACTGTGGGAGATGTGATTCTCATTGTTCCCAAGAGGTGGTACCATTAATTCATAACCATATGGCAAGACTTTAACAAAACTCAAGATGCGCTTCTGGTGACTTTGGCGCCACAGCAGTCCAAGAGGTGTTTTGCTGCAACACGATAACGCTTGGCCCCACCCACGTTCGAGAACTGTTGAACACATCGTAAAACAGGGTTGGACACTGTTACTCCATCCACTCTTGAACCCTGACCTATCTCCCTCGCACTTCCACTTGTTTGGGCCATTAAGGGATGCCAATCGTGGAAGACATTTTGAGGACGATGAAGAGGTGATTCACACAGTGAAGCACTGGTTCCACCATCTGGACAAGGATCGTATACGCCCTTGTTTCTCGCTGGAGGGAGGCCATAGAACAGAATGGAAATTACGTGGAAAATTAGGGTGTATAGATAAAACACCATTCTTTCGTGTATGTTTGTTGAAGAAAAACACCATTCTTTCATGTATGTTTGTCGAACAAAAGCAAATACGGTGAATTACTTTGCCGGTTGCTGTGGCCGAGCGGTTCTAGGTGCTTCAGCACCGCACTGCTGCTACGGTCGCAGGTTCGAATCCTGCCATACAATGCCATTAGGTTAGTTAGGTTAAAGTAGTTATAAGTCTAGGGGACTGATTACCTCAGATTTTAAGTCCCATAGTGCTTGGAGCCATTTGAAGCATTTGAATTACTTTCTTGGCAACCCTTGTTGTTATAATCACTCACACTACGCTACCTAGCTTGTAAAAAGTATTCCACAATGCTGAGTTTTCTTATACACCCGAGCCTTTTTGCTGTTTCGCTACACTGAATACTGAGAAACAAATTTTCTTCACCACAACAGGCACTATTCTGCTATCTTTCGTACTATTTACAACCATAACGTATATCTAAAGGCTGTAGTTTGCTGATGTACGCACTTTTCATGGACACCATCGTCATCTTAGACTCCTTTTAAATACAAGTATAAATTTCGTCATTGTTTGTTAGGTTTTGAAGTCCTTTTCTTCTTGACAGTTAATTTCACAGTATTAAGACAGCACATACATTGGCTCGCATGTGGACGTCTACAAGTTGAAACTTGTTGACCGAAACTTGTCAATTCGTTTCTTTCAGAAACGTCAAAATGAAAACACCCGCTGCCCTAGCGAAAGTACTACTGGTCTTTAGGATGTCTGTGTTAAATAGCGTTAGCAGCGAAGCGTACCTGAAAATAGACTCGAACTCAGGGGAAAACTTGCTGCAGAAATTTCCACCATTGGTCATTAACATTGCTACACCACGACGATGACGTGCTACAGACAGGAAGAAGATGCTGTGATATGCAAATGATTAGCTTTTCAGAGCATTCACACAAGGTTGGCGCCGGTAACGACACCTACAACGTGCTGACATGAGGAAAGTTTACAACCAATTTCTCATACACAAACAGCAGTTGACCGGCGTTGTCTGGTGAAATATTGTTGTGATGCCTCGTGTTAGGAGGAGAAATACGTACCATCACGTTTCCGACTTCGATAAAGGTCGAATTGTAGCCTGGGTGCACGAATGGCAAAACGTCATTTTTTCGGATGAATCCAGGTTCTGTTTACAGCATCATGATGGTCGCATACGTGTTTGGCGACATCGCGATGAACGCACATTGGAATCCTGTATTCGTCATCACCATACTGGCGTATCGCCCGACGTGATGGTATGTGGTGTCATTGGTTATACGTCTCGGTCACCTCTTGCTCGCATTGACGGCACTTTGAACAGTGGACCTATTTCAGATGTGTTACGAACCGTGGCTCTACCGTTCATTCGATCCCTGCGAAACCCTACATTTCAGCAGGATAATGCACGACGGCATGTGTACGGGACTTTCTGGGTGCAGAAAATGTTCGACTGCTGTCCTGGCCAGTAGATTCTCCAGGTCTCTCACCATTTGATAACGTCTGGCCAATGGTGGGTGATCGACTGTTTTGTCACAATACTCCCGTCACTAAACTTGATAAAATGTGGTATCGTGTTGAAGCTGCATGGGGAGTTGTACCTGAACACGGCATCCAAGCTCTGTTTGACTGAAATCATAGGCGTATGAAGGCCGTTATTACGGCCAGAGGTGGTTGTTCTGGGTACTGATTTCTCAGCATCTATGCTCCCAAATTGCGTTAAAGTTTAATCAAATGTCAGTTCTAGTATAATATATGTGTGCAGTGAATACCCGTTTATCATCTTCATTTCTTCGCGGTGTAGGAATTTTAATGGCCAGTAGTGTAAATTGAATTTCTTGTAACATATTTCATTTTCGTGTGGTATTGGAGCGTGTCTTATACGTGGCAATGGAGTCACACAGTAAGTCGAAAATAACTGGTCTGTCCTTTATTCGTATCCACACTGACCTGACTGCATGACCTGTATGAAATATAAATAGGCGACGAGGAAAGTTGGAGATCTCCACTCCTGCCTAGAGGGTGGCTAGCGCCGTCGCCCGGCACCTGGCGCGTTTAGTTCTCCCTCGGTATCTGGCGCGCACACCCACCCCGGCGGCCGAGTCCGCGCCGCGCGCCTTATTACAAGAAAACAGCGGCTGTTGTGAGCTGGCCGCCGCCGCCGCCGCCGCCAAACCTGGTTCCAGCTAAGCGGCTTTTCTCGAGTCGCTGCCAGCCTTCGCGCCGCGGAATAATTTTTCCACACTCGGTCTCGTTTCTGCCCGCTTACCCGGCGCTCGCTTCAGCCTCTTAATTAAGCGTCCGCCCAACGCCCTGCGGTCCGGACGTGTCGCTCCCTACCAGATTAGCGACAGTTACTGACCCAAATTTTCCCTTGTGGACGCCGACTATTGTCGGTTTCATAGCGGTTCCTGCTTGCGTATTCTACTCATGCAAGGAACTTGTTTTCCATGGAAATCGGTCCAGAGAACCCTTATCAGACAAACATATCTTAAAATGGTAAAAGACGCTCGTTATCCTTTCCACGATGTTTACTTGCTTTCTACCATGTGATTGTTTATCTGATTCTGGAATTTGATTTTTATTAAAATATGGGATACATCTTCTTCCATACACCACGATATTTATGAAGCCACTGTTCTTATTATCGAGAGCAGGCAATGCACCTATCTGAAATTTCGTCTGAAAATTTAAAGGAATTAGGACATATGTCACAGACAGCAAAGGACTTGGAAGAGCAGTTGAACGGAATGGACAGCGTCTTGAAAGGAGGATATAAGATGAACATCAACAAAAGCAAAACGACGATAATGGAATGTAGTCGAATTAAGTCGGGTGATGCTGAGGGAATTAGATTAGGAAATGAGACACTCAAAGTAGTAGTAGAAGAGTTATGCTATTTGGGGAGCAAAATAACTGATGATGGTCGAAGTAGAAAGGATATAAAATGTAGACTGGCAATGGCAAGGGAAGCGTTTCTGAAGAAGAGAAATTTGTTAACATCGAGTATAGAGTTAAGTGTCAGGAAGACGTTTCTGAAAGTATTTGTATGGAGTGTAGCCGTGTATGGAAGTGAAACATGGACGATAAGTACTTTGGACAAGAAGAGAATAGAAGCTTCCTAAACGTGGTGCTACAGAAGAATGCTGAAGATTAGATGGGTAGATAACATAACTAATGAGGAAGTATTGAATAGGATTTGGGGGAAGAGGAGTTTGTGGCTCGACTGGAAGTAGGGATCGGTTGGTAGGACATGTTCTGAGGCATCAAGGAATCACCAATTTAGCATTGGAGGGCAGCGTGGAGGGTAAAAATCGTAGAGGGAGACCAAGAGACGAATATACTAAGCAGATTAAGAAGGATGTAGGTTGCAGTAGGTACTGGGAGATGAAGAAGCTTGCACAGGATAGAGTAGCATGGAGAGCTGCATCAAACCAGTCTCAGGACTGAAGACCATAAGAACAACAACAAGACATATGATGCGCAACGGAATCTAGCGAAGTGATCTGAGCATGACTGGTCAGGGAATCTGTTTCATTAATCATTTTAAAAGACATTTCTCAGGAAGAGCAGACGTTCTCAATATGGGAGGTGGAAAGGAATGTTGGGAAGCACGTGGGGAAAAAAACTAAAGAACTATATTCCATGAAAGAGGATGCATATCAACAGCGATTTGTTGTCTAATTTGAACAATCTTTGAGAGATGCAATCATTTCATCTGATTATGATTCATATTAATGGCTCTGAGCACTATGGGACTTAACTTTTGAGGTCATCAGTCCCCTAGAACTTAGAACTATTTAAACCAAACTAACCTAAGGACATCACAGACATCCATGCCCGAGGCAGGATTCGAACCTGTGACCGTAGCGGACTCGCGGTTCATATTAATGATTATTTGGTTTCTTGGGAGACTATTATACGATGCACTTAATGTGTGCACTGATGCAGCAGCAGCCTTAAGCTTACATGTTTGGAAATGCGGATTAGTACACGTCGCCCAACTGGGAAATAAACGGGATGTAGCCCTGGCGTGCACTAGACGACAATACCGCACGAATCTCGAAGCGGACCATTTGTTTTCTTCATTCAAATTAACAATTCCTGACAGCTCAAGGTTCCTAGATATTAACTGTTCTTTACTTCTGTGGTTATTATTTATTAAGCAATTGTTGTTCTCTCATGTAACTGTCACTGAATTATTACTGTTCTGAATTATGGGGTGAAATACTTGTTTTATATATGGCACTTGGTAGTACAAGAAGATGTTATCTAAATGTACATATACAACATTTTGAGCATGGAGGATGCACTTCTTTTTCGAGGTAGTGCCCTGGCAATGCCTATAGCCCTTAGGTTTGCGGCACAATAACGACGACGAAAATCCAGACGTTTTTGGCTCCAGTCATGCCTGGGAAGAAGGGACTAAGTAGCGACATATACGAGGTGCGACAGTAAAGTAATGAGACTGATTTTCCTTGCAAGATGTGGCAGCCCTGCAGGCTTGCGTAGGCACGATATCTTTGACCTTGGTCTATAAGCTGCTTCTAGTCCAAACAGCACATCGATGCAACTGCTCAGACGTCAGTTGTGCAGTAATAAGTTAACCCGTGTTTGCGTCTCTCGTCACGGAAATGGAACCGGATAATATTGAGCAACGGTATGCAATTTCGTTTTGCGTTAAATTGGGTGAAAATGGGACGACAACTTACGGTAAGCTTCAGAAGGCTTTTGGAGAGGAGTTTATGTCAAGAGCTCAAGTTTTTCTTTTGCATAAAATGTTTAGTGAAGAACGAATGTTGAAGATAAAGACCGCAGTGGACGACCATCAACCTCACGAACGGATGTCAACTTGCCCAGGGTGCGTGAACTTGTACGATCTGATTGAAGATTATCCGTGAAAATGATTGCATAAGAACTGAACATCAATCGAGAAACGGTTCATGTAATAATAACTGAAGTTCTTGGTATGAGAAAGATCTGTGCGAAAATGGTCCCCAAAAATTTCACTCCACAACAGCAAGAAACACTGGAAAATGAGTCAGCCGATTTGTTAGAGCAAACGGAAATCAATCCAGAATTGTTGAGCTGTGTTATCACTGGTGATGAAAGTTGGTTTTTTCAGTACGATCCAGAGACCAAACGCCAAAGTTCGCAATGTTGCTCAAAGGGATCACACAAACCAAAAAAAGCTCGCATGTCAAAGTCAAAAGTGAAATGCATGCTTCTATGATTCCTAGGGAATTGTTCATAAAGAGTGCGTGCCTCATGGACAAGCAGTTAACCAATATAACTACAAAAAAATTTTAGAAAGACTTCGTAAAAGAGTTCTTTGGGTCCGTGCCAACATTGCTGATAATTGGTTGCTGCATCCCGATAATGCTCCATCCCTTACTGCTCTGTCAGCACAGCAATTTTTAACTTCAAAACAAATTTCAGTACTACCACAGCCACCTTGTTCACAAGACATGGCTTCGTGCGACTTTTTTCTATTTCCAAGAGTCAAAACGGTGGTCAGAGGACACCATTTTCAAACAACACTGGATGTCAAAAAAGCTGTGACGAGGGTCTAGGAGGATATCACAGAAGATGAGTTCCATAAATATTACCATCAACGGCAGAAGAGCTGGAAAAAGTGTGTGCAATCAGAAGGGAACTACTTTGAAGGAGACAACACTAAACTTCATTAAAACGGTAAGCAACAATTTTTTCACATCAGTCTCATTACTTTATTGTCGCACCTCGTATTCCATGTTAACGAAGGTATTTAGACTCGAAGATCCGTAGGAATTTCGGAACTCTGTGAGAATGGACGTGGATTACTTCGACAAGCTGCTGTCGAAGATAACTGAAGGAATTTGCTCCAATGACACAGTAAAGTATGAGGCAGTTTCACCTAGTTGAAAGTAAGAATCAAACAATTTGTTCAGTCATTTTGAGGTCGGTCTCTATCGCCGGCTATTGCCAGTTTCTCTTTCCAGGCTTGCTGAAATGAAGCAAAAGATGCAATCAATTCAAACGTGACGTTTTCTCAATTATAGCACGGTACTACATACAAAACTCCAAAAACACACATATAATGTTGTATCCACGTTTTCTTACAAATAAAAGACATCCTACGTACCTTATAACGACAGCAGATCGTGATGATCATACAGATATCTCTCCTCAGTAATGTTCAGCCCTTTCCATCGCCAGACGTCCATCTGTCGCGTTAGATCTGTACCGTTCGTGGCGATTCGGCGTCTAACAACTCCTTGACAGGGATTGGGGTGAGTTCTTAAGAAACTCTCTTGATATTATTCTCTCAGCAAAGCAATTTGACATTAGAGAATCGTGAGCTGAGTCGCGAATCGATCTGTCGCGCCAGTCTTTCGTGCTCGCTTGTCTTTGGCTAGACGGCGTCCACGGGCGGCTTCTAAAGAGGTCTCTGGCCAGTTGATTCTCTCACAGACAGTGCACCGAGGAGGCAGGTGATGCGTAACGGGACAGCTCGTGGGACATGCGGAGAGTTCCGCCGTAGCTGGTGGTACAGCAGAAAGAGAGGGGCCATTTCTACTGCAGCCTAAAGACTGGTCCTGCGAATCGCATTCTGCGCCATAGTTCTACTCTACGTGTTGCCACGGGGCCGCAAGTTGCTTTTTTTACATGACTTCATTATTGCCGTGTGAGAAGCTTGAGAAGTAGTTGTTTACATTTGGCAGTGCACCAGCCCTGTTCTAACTGCAGTTACGACACTTTATACCAGCCGAGTGTCTTGAAACGCACGCTGCCTTGGGTAACGCTCGTTAACTCGGCAGACGTGTAAGAGAATCCGATACCCGCTAACTATCATCTCTCTATTTAAATCAATTTTTTTTATAAGGTTCAGCCTCCCGTGGTAAAGTTTCCTTCTAATTAAATGCTTGCTGAAACTTTCTGGCAGATTAAAACTGTGCGCTGAACCGAGACCTGAACTCGGGACCTTTGCCTTTCACAGGCAAGTGTTCTACTTCGATTAGCAAAGGTCCCGAGTCCGGGTCTCGGTTCGGCACACAGTTTTAATCTTCTAGACGTTTCATGTCAGCCCACACTCCGCTGCAGAGTGAAAATTTCGTTCTGTAAATGCCTGCTGTTTAATGTGTTGGTGCTTGAGTGAGAGAAGTAAATAAGGATATATGACCTTATATTCAGTAAACTTTGCCGTTGTGGGCAGTGTAAAGTTTTGGTGTGACTTTTAACGCTCCACCTGCGTTCTTTGCGCGTGTTCCGTATGGAGTTGGTCCAAGCTGGGCCATTACTGAGATTACTTTAATAAAGCCGGCAGTGCAGGTTTTGCAACCAAAAATTTTCTACTTCTTGCAAATGCAGAAAAATTGTGTTAAGTTATTGCAGTGCACTGTTACATCACCTGGTGCCACGAACTTTTGCTAGTCCCTCCTTATATCGTGAAACTGACTGGTACTGAAGCGAGGCGAGTAGCTAATTCATAAATCTAATCCTCAAAGCGCGGGATTCAGCTGTTTGTTGCCACGCTGTATTGCGTCTGTTCATTTTATTGTGTTTATAGTAACAGCCTTGTGTATGTTTTAGAACCAGCTACTCTGGGCTACATGGCCCTGTTCTTGTGGAGTGCCACGATTTCTACCTCCCGATGCGAACCGCTTGCGAACCAGGAGATTGCACAGACTAATCTGTAAAAGTTTCTCCCCCAAATTTCTTATTCCTATTGTATGTATATGTTATTAAAACATTCTTCATATTTACATAAATGTTACTGGATGTGCCCAGTTAAGGTTCCATTGGGTGTTACTGAGAATTCATGTAAATAATTCTACTCACTACTAGAACGTTTTAAGTGTTGCTTGATTTTATTTGAAGGTCTACACTGTTCAGATTATGTAATTTTACTCTCAAATGCTCACTGGCGTGAAGTATATTTGATGATTTTTTTAAAATGTAAGTCTTTTCTCTTCTGTGCTCCTAATTTGGACATTGGCAACCACCCTCTTTTGGAGTCATCCTTTTCAGTTTGCTAATTTGAAGAATTATGTGGAATTTGGTAATTTTAATAAACTGTTGTTCAGATGTGCATTAAAGAATGACGTTGAGTGGCCATTGGCCCGGCCCTTCCCTGTGGAGGCGTACTGACGCGTCTCCGATGGGGCAAGGGGGGTGGGGGTGCATTTGTAAATGCACTAAAACTGAGAAACTCGGTTTAGGTGGGAACGAAAGTCACTAGAAGATAAGTTCACCCTATTAAGCCAAATCCCAATAATTCCTACAAACTGTAAGCTGTAATCGTTAAACCTGACTTGTGACCATTCATTCTGATGAAAAAATTCTATACTTCACAACGGAGAAATTTTAATGTGGCTGCATAATGATGTCAAGACCTATTACCAAAACTGATAACATTGATAGATGCAGAAGTTAGCTCTGTAACTCTCTTGAGAACTGAATGTAATTACTGCAATGATTACCTACATTATGAAACCTAATGACTAACAGGGATTGCTGCCAATTTTTTTTTTCTAAGCGTACTCGAAAACACCACGATACATTCCCGCACTGTCTGACATCCACTCACTCACACAGAAAATTTCTAAAACTTTGCACACCCTGGTAGTTCAGGGTGTGGGTTCCTGTAGTCATGTCCTAGTTCATGAACCACGGGCAACGTATGAGTGGCCCAGTAAGTGGTCCCGACAGTCGGGATACCAGTTACTTTGGAATAAGGCTGGGCATCTCGGACATATTCTGAGTCGTGGTCACCTTTGTGCTCATACGGCAAAGACTACCAAATCCACCGGTTAGTCCCTCAGCCGTTAGGGGTAAAACCCAATGGGACTCGGGGCAAGTAAGGCTAGCAGCCTGCTTCCCTGGTACTTTAAATATGATGCTGGCAACAATCAGAGCAAAATGCCTCGGACCTTTGGAGGTGACGGAGTCCCACCTCTAACTGACAAACCAGGGACTCCTAAGATACGACTTTGCAAACAAAGGGTAATGAAATGGGGAGCTATTAATATCAATGGGGGCTACTCTGGGAAGAAGGTAGAGCTGGCAGAGGCTGTTAGTGACATTCGAGTAAGGGGTGAGAAAGAAGAGGAAGTGGGAGAATACAGGGTCTACCTGTCAGGAGTCAAAGCAGGAATAGCACAATGGGGTGTAGGGCTTTACATCAGGAAAGAAATGGAACCCAGCGTAGTTGCAATAAGGTATGTAAACGAACGACTGATGTGGATAGATTTGACAGTGTCTAGCAAGAAAATTAGGATTGTGTCAGTATATTCGCATTGTGAAGGGACAGATCAAGATAAGATGGATAGTTTTTACGAGGCACTCAGTGATGTAGTTGTTAGAGTAAAGGACAAGGACAGTGTTCTGCTCATGGGTGATTTTAACGCCAGGATTGGAAATCGAACAGAAGGGTATGAAAAGGTTATGGGTAAATTTGGAGAGGATATGGAGGCCAACAGGAACGGGAAACAACTCTTGAATTTCCGTGCCAGTATGGGCTTAGTAATCACAAACTCCTTTTTTAAACATAAGAACATTCACCGGTATACTTGGGAAGGCAGGGGAACCGGATCTGTCATTAACTATATGATAACAGATCAGGAATTCAGGAAGGCTGTGAGGGACACACGTGTATTCAGGGGATTCTTTGATGACACTGATCATTATTTAATCTGCAGTGAAATTGGGATTGTGAGGCCGAAAGTGCAGGAGGTCAGGTCCATATGTAGGAGGATAAGAGTGGAGAAACTTCAGGATAAGGAAATCAGGCACAAGTACATAACAGCGATCTCAGAAAGGTACCAGTTAGTTGAATGTAGTCAATTACAGTCATTGGAAAAGGAATGGACAAGCTACAGGGACACAGTACTAGAAGTGGCTAAAGAATGTCTTGGAACAGTAGTGTGTAAAAGTAGGATGAAGCTAACAGCTTGGTGGAATGATACAGTCAAGGCAGCCTGTAAGAGGAAAAAGAAGGCGTATCAAAAATGGCTACATACCAGAACCGAGGTAGACAGAGAAAGTTATGTTGAAGAAAGAAACAAAGCCAAACAGATAATTGCAGCATCCAAGAAGAAATCGTGGGAAGACTTTGGAAACAGGTTGGAGACTATGGGTCAAGCTGCTGGAAAACCATTCTGGAGTGTAATTAGCAGTCTTCGAAAGGGAGGTAAGAAGGAAATGACAAGTATTTTGGACAGGTCAGGAAAACTGCTGGTGAATCCTGTGGATGCCTTGGGCAGATGGAGGGAATATTTTGAAGAGTTGCTCAATGTAGGTGAAAATGCGATCAGTAATGTTCCAGATTTCGAGGTAGAATGGAATAGGAATGATGATGGAAATAGGATCACATTTGAAGAAGTGGTAAAAATGGTCAATAGATTGCAGTGCAATAAAGCGGCTGGGGTGGATGAAATTAAGTCGGAATTCATCAAATACAGTGGAATGTGAGGTCTTAAATGGCTACACAGGACAATTGAAATGGCCTGGGAGTCGGGACAGGTTCCATCAGACTGGACAAAAGCAGTAATCACACCAATCTTTAAACATGGAAACAGAAAAGATTGTAACAACTACAGAGGTATCTCTTTAATCAGCGTTGTGGGTAAAATCTTCTCAGGTATTGTTGAAAGGAAAGTGCGAGTATTAGTTGAGGACCAATTGGATGAAAATCAGTGTGGGTTTAGGCCTCTTAGAGGTTTTCAGGACCAGATCTTTAGCTTACGGCAAATAATGGAGAAGTGTTATGAGTGGAACAGGGAATTGTATCTATGCTTTATAGATCTAGAAAAGGCATATGACCGGGTTCCTAGGAGGAAGTTATTGTCCGTTCTACAAGATTATGGAATAGGAAGCAAACTTTTGCAAGCAATTAAAGGTCTTTACAAGGATAGTCAGGCAGCAGTTAGAGTTGACGGTAAATTGAGTTCATGCTTCAGAGTAGTTTCAGGGGTAAGACAAGGCTGCAACCTGTCTCCACTGTTGTTCATATTATTTATGGATCATATGTTGAAAACAATAGACTGGCTGGGTGAGATTAAGATATGTGAACACAAAATAAGCAGTCTTGCATATGCGGATGACTTAGTTGTGATGGCAGATTCGATTGAAAGTTTGCAAAGTAATATTTCAGAGCTAGATCAGAAATGTAAGGACTATGGTATGAAGATTAGCATCTCCAAAACGAAAGTAATATCAGTGGGAAAGAAATATAAACGGATTGAGTGCCAAATAAGAGGAACAAAGTTAGAACAGGTGGACGGTTTCAAGTACTTAGGATGCATATTGTCACAGGATGGTAACATAGTGAAAGAACTGGAAGCGAGGTGTAGCAAAGCTAATGCAGTGAACGCTCAGCTACGATCTACTCTCTTCTGCAAGAAGGAAGTCAGTACCAAGACTAAGTTATCTGCGCACCGTTCAATCTTTCGACCAACTTTATTGTATGGGAGCGAAAGCTGGGTGGATTCAGGTTACCTTATCAACAATGTTGAGGTTACGGATATGAAAGTAGCTAGGATGATTGCAGGTACTAGTAGATGGGAACAATGGCAGGAGGGTGTCCACAATGAGTAAATCAAAGAAAAACTGGGAATGAACTCTATAGATGTAGCAGTCAGGGCGAACAGGCTTAGACGGTGGGGTCATGTTACACGCATGAGAGAAGCAAGGTTACCCAAGAGACTCATGGATTCAGCAGTAGAGGGTAGGAGGAGTCGGGGCAGACCGAGGAGAAGGTACCTGGATTCGGTTAAGAATGATTTTGAAGTAATAGGTTTAACATCAGAAGAGGCACCAATGTTAGCACTGAATAGGGGATCATGGAGGAACTCTATAAGGGGGGCTATGCTCCAGACTGAACGCTGAAAGGCATAATGTCTTAAATGATGATGATGATGATGATGATGATTATTTGCAGACCCTGTGGTCTGTTGCAACGTCCATGAGTAGGGCCGAACGGCAGACTGTCACTAAGAAAATGTACAGTGGCAAAAGGCCGTGTGTCCAGTTACGTGCGTGCTGAAAACGCCAGCGCCTGTTGCTCAAGCCTCTCGTACAAAACCTGAACAGGACTTCAGTGGAAATTTCCACTGCGTGCGCGTTGGTATGTCTGACCAATCGCGAGACGTACCTTTTAAAAAGATTCGGACAAATCGTTCTCTCCGGCCCAGTCACGTCACACAGCCCAGCTTTGTAAACTAAATTCAAACTTTTCGTTCCTTTTCAAGGAGAATGAAGAAGGCTATTCCGATACTATAATCGCACATGTAATTCTAGTCATCTACACATTGATAGATCACATCCACGGTTAGGATTACGGATACTGGGTAACATATGATGCTGATGTGAGAGAGAAAGGAAATAAAATCAATAAAGTTGGCTGCCTACACTATTCTTCTGCCGGGCATGACTGCAAGTCAAGCAGGTAGTAGAAACGCATGTGCCAAAGTAAATATAGCCTAGTTAATCATTACACGTAATAATTGTACGGTAGGTGGCTTAAAAAGACGCCTTTCAAGAGGAACATAAATATATGGTAGGACTTACCTGAATTAATTTCGGCCCATCAATCCAATGCAGACCAATCGCAGACAACTGAAAAAGATTTTCTATTCAAAAACTCTAAGTTTATAAGTTCTTTACAGACTTTTTAACTGTAATATAAATAGATGAATGTAGCAGCAGTTGATTGTATCAAATGAGCTAAGCGACACAAGGAATACCTTTGAAATTCGTTAGTCCATTCACTAAACTATAGCTGCAGTAGTGGCAATACTCAGTTATATCAGTAAACTAGATGGCAGCGAAAATTCACAGCTGCAGACTCAAAGTGTCCCTCGTATTTCATGAGTAATTGATGAAACGATGTGTATCAAGCCAACTTTCCGTGAAAGCTGTGAAGTTGTTTTCCGATCTCACTCGTCAAAGCATTTCATGACACGATAGATTCGCGAAGTAATCAAAGCCGTTACAGCTGAATAATGCGGCCACTTGCGACCCAAAAATCAGTCACAGAAACATAACCACCTGCTGTTCTGGAGGCAGGGCTCCTCACCCATTCGATGCAAAAGCCAAGTCCCGTCTCGCAAGCATTAACAGCTAAGTCCAGCTTACTGTGCCCCCCCCCCTCCCAAGCTCGTTTTAGTTTGCTCGATACTGGCTGCCGCTATTGCCTTTCGCTAATATTCCAGTCTGTCCTAGTGACATATGTCACATTACAGTGTTGGACAACTTTTGAACCAACTGGCCAACGTTTATTGTAAGAGAGTTATAATAAATTGCGCTCAAATACTGATCAAAATGAATCAAATGCTATATACAGCGACAGTAAGAAAATCACAACATCTAGAAGGAGTTGGGTGACATAAAGTGCACCTGAAAGATGATTTAAGTTCAAATTTCGCGCCAGTCACATAAGAGTGACGCTAGTAGCGCAGCTACGAAAATGCAAATATGGTTTGCTTCAAATACACGCTATAACGGCCGTGAGCGTTAGCTACCTTTGAGCCTGGGCGTAGTGAGTTGGTGTTAGCCAAGAATGCCTTTAAAACGTCAAAGACACCATTAACAACACCTCACAGAGTTCGTGTACCACGAGAAGCTGGATGTTCCTTCTACTGTACTGCAGAAACACCTGGTAGGAACGTAACCATTGTACATGATTGCTGGCAGCGGTGGCCACGAGAATGTACGCTCGCAAGATGATCGGGTTCTAGACAGGCACGTGACATTACTGACAAGGGAACATCCCCATCGCACCCCCCTCAGATTTAGTTATAAGTTGGCACAATGGATAGGCCTTGAAAAACTGAACACAGATCAATCGAGAAAACAGGAAGAAGTGGTGTGGAACTATGAAAAAATAAACAAAATATACAAACTGGGTCGTCCATGCGTAAGATAAGCAATGTTAAGGGCAAGGTCAGGCGAGGCGCGCCGTGGTCCCGTGGTTAGCGTGAACAGCTGCGGAACGAGAGGTACTTAGTTCAAATCTGCCCTCCACTGAAAATTTTGCTTTCTTTATTTTCGCAAAGTTATGATCTGTCCGTTCGTTCATTGACGTCTCTGTTCACTGTAATAAGTTTAGTGTCTGTGTTTTGCGACCACACCGCAAAACCGTGTGATTAGTTGACGAAAGGACGTGCCTCTCCAATGGGAACCGAAAACATTTGATCGCAAGGTCATAGGTCAACCGATTCCTCCACAGGGAAACACGTCTGATATTTTGTATACGACACTGGTGATAGCATATGCGTCACATGACAGGAATATGTTGTCGACCCACCTAACTAGTACACTTGGCGAATGGGTGAAAAGTTTCTTCTACCTTGCCCGATTTAGGTTTTCTTGTGGATGTAATAATCACTCCAAAAAAAGTGATGAAAACATAAAAGTTTTTCACATAAACGGAAAATAGAAAGTTAAAATTTTCGGTCGAGGGAAGATTTGAAACAAGGACCTATAGTTCCGGAGCTGTTCACGCTAACCACGGGACCACAGAGCTCCTCGCCTCACATTGCCCTTAATATTGCCTATCTTACGCATGGACGACCCAGTTTGTATATTTTGCTTATTTTTTCATAGTTCCACACAACTTCTTCCAGTTTTCTCGATCGATCTGTGTTCAGTTTTTCAAGGCCTATCCACTGTGCCAACTTATAACTAAATCTGAGGGGGGTGCGATGGGGATGTCCCCTTGTGAGAGGGAAGACTATCGTGTGCAGCGTATGGCTCTGACTCACCGCACTACATCTGCAGCAGCGATTTGAGCAGCAGCTGCCACCACAGTGACGCAGCGAACTGTTACAAATCCGTTACTTCAAATACAGGTTTTAGCCAGACGCCTTATAGCGTGCATTTCATTGACCCCTCACCACCGCCATTGGGAAATTGAATGGTGTCAATGGAGAGCCCATTGGAGGGCAGGGTGGAGGTCTGTTGTGTTTCCTAACGACAACTGGTTCTGCCTTTTTGCCAGTCATAGCCGTGTTGGTTAGGAGCAGTCCAGTTGAGGCCCTGGAACCAACCTGTCTGCGTGCTAGACACACTGGAACTGCACCTGGAGTTATGATCAGGAATGCGATTTCGTACGACAGCAGAAGCACCTTCGCGGTTATCCCACTCAACCGGACTGCAAATGTGTACTTCAGTCTGGTCATTCGACTTGTGTTGCCATTCAGGAACCGCATTTCAGGGGACGTTTTTTAACAAGATAACGTTCACCCACGTAACTCTGTCGTAATCCAACGTACTCTACTGAGTTTCGGCATGTGGCCTTGGCCAGTTCGATTACCAAATATGTCTCCAATCGAGCACATAGGGGACATCATCGGACAATCCAGCGTCACAACAGCATTAACCGAGCCTGTGCTGATCGAACAAGTGCAACTGGCATGGAACTCCATCCCATAAACTGACATTCGGCATCTGCACTACACAATGCAGCACGTTTCTATACTTGCTTTCAACATTCTATCTGTTACACCGATTATTAATGTACAGTATTTCACATTTGCAATGGTTCGTCTCGTGCTTACTTTAACTTGTGATCGTGCAATGATAATCAGTTAAGTGTCTTATATAGACAAATATATTCCCGAAATTTTTTACTCTATATTAATTATTTTTGGGTACTGCTGTATTCTTTTCGTCAGCGTATTTAAAATTAAAACCAGTCCAAAAAATATTGCGTTATCACTCATATTTTATTTCTAACTTAAGACATAAATGATATACACATTTTTAACATTCACTACTCATACGCAAGTTCAGAAATTGTATTAGAATTAGCATTCTGTGGTGCCTGAATTAAATGTTAGGTGAAAACCCCAACTCAGTAGGTTCCAGTACGAGATCCATTGTAAGAAGCGCTGGATTCTGCTGAATAAACTGTGAGGGAAACCGCAGTTTATCTAACCGGATATCTACACAAGCTGTTAAGCAACTCAGCCATTACTAATGGCATACCTGAAAGCGCTCAGTACAACAGTACCCGCTACCGTTATCTGAAATGGAACTACTTCGGTTGCTTTTACACAGGGAGACATCCTTTCGGGCAATAAGTTTTATGCGCCGGCCTGCGAGCTCGCTCCTTAAAATTCTTTCCCTATAGGTCTTCATATTCAGAGCTCCTCGCTGGAATTCTGCAACAGATCAAAGATCGAGCGACCATTTTTGTGGTTTGGAATGTCTGTCAAGCTATTCAGAACCCCGTTTTCCACATTATAATCACCCGTAAACACAGGTGTTTGTGTCGTATTGTTTCAACAGGTACTCAGTAGGAAGAAAATGGTTCAAATGTTTCTGAGCACTATGGGACTTAACATCTGAGGTCATCAGTCCCCCAGAACTTACAACTACTTAAACCTAACTAACCTAAAGACATAACACACATCCATGCCCGAGGCAGGATTCGAAACTGCGACCGTAGCGGTAGCGCGGTTCCAGACTGAATCGCCTAGGACCGCTCGGCCACACCGGCCCGCAGTAGGAAGAAAAGGTATCTAACTGGTGTGACACGTAATTCAGAAGTCAGCTACGTTCTGTCACAGGAGGTGGGTAACGAGGTTCCAGATAGTCTCGCAGTTGATGGATTTTTCCTGATTTCTTTGTGGGCCGGCTGTAAGGGGGTTCACGAGTCCCGATTGTTCACCACGGTGGCCTTTCCCTAATTCAGAGGTCAGAATGTTGGCTTGCGTAACACCACGAATCCGACATTCGTGGAGGCAGTAGAGCTCGTATGGCAAATACATTATTTATTTAAGAAGATGGTTATACAGATGTGAAGGCGGAGATCCCAGCAGCGGTGTTTGTCTCCGTCGACCATCAACTGGCGTGGTTGTAGTAATGTCAAGCAGTGCCGAGGACCTATTGGAGACTTCTACCCTGGAGGTGGCCCCTCTTGGTGTGGCTCAAGCTGGGTCTAGTAGTGGCTAGTAGACGTCTAGCTAAGAGATGGTTTGCGAAGCTTATTGGCCCTATCGGACCGTCATCTGGCGAGGAGTACCTCTTGGCGTTGGTAGCAAGCGACGACTGGAATACTGCTAGGTGGGAGAGCAGAGTAATTGATGGTGGTTTTCCAATCTCAGTTACGACCGGGCCCAACCTTCGGTCAGACGTCGACCGAGGAGGCGCAGCGTTAGGACTCGGCACGAGGCAATTCAGCTCACCACTGCAGTGGTCCACGGCCTTGCATCACGCCGCATCCTGGCAGCAGGATTACACGGGCAGAGAAGTTGGAGAGAGATAAAATGCAGACTCTTTATGGAAGAGTGGGCGGGGCTGGCGTAGCTCGGCCGTTTGACAACTCAAGAAGACTGAGATTAACTGGAGCTGCAGAACTGAGAGCCTGTAGGCAGCGCCGACAGACAGCAGTGCGTCTGAAACGGAGTCACTGGCGGAGACACTCAGCATGAGATTTGTCCTTTGCGCCTAGCGTTCGTTAACACGTTGAAGTTAGGTGGCGGCCATAGCCTACCCAAATGGAAGGAAATATTGTTGAACCATGTGTATATTCAATGAAAATGGAACAGAGACTAATTACAAATTAACCAGTATTGTGATTTTACTCACAAAATCAAGACTATTCCCTTTACGGTTATGAGCCTTTAGTCTGAGCAGCAGATGATACTAAAGTTTAGAGATGGTGCATATCCACTGAAGAGTCAAAGAAACTGATACACCTGCCTACTATCATGCAGGGCCCCCGTGAGCATGCAGAAGTGCCGCTGCACAACGTGGAATGGACTCGACTAATGTCTGAAGTACTGCTGGAGGGAATTGATACGATGAATCCCGCAGAGCTCCCCATAAACCCGTGAGAGTACTAGCGGGTGGAGATCTCTTCTGAACAGCACGTTGCTAAGCAGCCCAGATATGCTCAGTAATGTTTATGTCTGGGGAGTGCGGCTGCCATAGTATTAAAACTGAGAAGAGTGCTCTTGGAGCCAATCTGTAGCAATTCTGGACGTGTGGGGTGTCTCGTCCTGCTGGAACTGCCCAAGTCCATCTGAATGGACAATGGACATGAATGGATGCAGCTGATCAGACAGGATGCTTGATGCTTGCGTATGCGTCACCTATCAGACAGACTCTAGACATCTAGAGTATCAGCGGCCCCATATAACTCCAACTGCACACGTCACACACCGTTACAGGGCCTCCCCTGCAGATATACAGAGCCCAAGGATTCACGAGGTTGTCTCCACACTCTTGCACGCCCATCCGCTAGATACAATTTAAAACGAGACTCGTCCGATAAGGCAACGTGTTTCCAGTCATCAACAGTCCACTGTCGGTACTGACAGACCAGGGCGAGGGGCGCACGAATGCGCCTTCGGTTTCGAATGCCCATATCGATAACGTTTCGTTGAATGGTTCGCACGCTGACACTTGTTGATGCCCCAGCATTGAAGTCTGCAGCAATTTGATTAAGAGGTGTACTTCAGTCATTGTTGGGCCAGTTCTTGCAGGATCTTATTCCGATCGCAGCCATGTCCGAGATTTGGTGTTTTACCGGATTCCTGATATTCACAGTTGTTGTTGTTGTTGTGGTCTTCAGTCCTGAGACTGGTTTGATGCAGCTCTCCATGCTACTCTATCCTGTGCAAACTTCTTCATCTCCCAGTACCTACTGCAGCCTACATCTTTCTGAATCTGCTTATTGTATTCATCTCTTGGTCTCCCTCTACGATTTTTACCCTCCCCGCTGCCCTCCAATACTAAATTGGTGATCCCTCGATGTCTCAGAACATGTCCTACCAACCGATCCCTTCTTCTAGTCAAGTTGTGCCACAAGCTCCTCTTCTCCCCAATTCTGTTCAATACCTCCTCATTAGTTATGTGATCTACCCATCTAATCTTCAGCATTCTTCTGTAGCACCAAATTTCGAAAGCTTCTATTCTCTACTTGTCTAAGCTATTTATCGTCCACGTTTCACTTCCATACATGGCTACACTCCATACTTCAGAAACGACTTCCCGACATTTAAATCTATACTCGATGTTAACAAATTTTTCTTCTTCAGAAACACTTTCATTGCCATTCCCAGTCTACATTTTATATCTTCTCTACTTCGACCATCATCAGTTATTTTGCTCCCCAAATAGCAAAACTCCTTTACTACTTTAAGTGTCTCATTTCCTAATCTAATTCCATCAGCATCACCCGACTTAATTCGACTACATTCCATTATCCTTGTTGATGTTCATCTAATACCCTCCTTTCAAGACACTGCCCATTCCGTTCAACTGCTCTTCCAAGTCTTCACAGTACAGTCGTGAAATTGTCATGCGGAACATCCCCACTTGATCGCTACCTCGGAGATTCTGTATCCCATCGCTCTTGCACTGACGATAACACTACGTTGAACCTAACTTAAATCTTGATAATCTGCCATTGCATTAGTACTAAGCGACCTAAAAACTGCGCCAGACTGTTGTTGTCTTTCATAGGCGTTGCCGACCGCAGCGCCGTATTCTGCTTGTTAACATACCTCTGTATTTGAAACGCCTATACCAGTTTCCTTGGCACTTCAGTGTAAAACGTATTGGAAATATTATTATGTTGAGACGCATAGTTAGATTTCCTTAAAGAAAACACATATCGGTAGGGCACAACGAGCACTATTGGGGTGTACTACTGTAAATTTAATAAACCGTATACAGCCAGGACTGCAAGCCCGAAGAGGCATTCTGAGCCACAAAAAGGCTTGCGTTTCGCCAAAACTATTATTTAAACGTTGAATGTAGCGTCAGCAAATAATACACTACTGGCCATTAAAATTGCTACACCACGAAGATGACGTGCTACAGACGCGAAATTTAACCGACAGGAAGAATATGCTGTCATATACAAACGATTAGCTTTTCAGAGCATTCAAACAAGGTTGGCACCGGTGGCGACACCTACAACGTGCTGACATGTGGAAAGTTTCCAACCGATTTCTCATACACAAACAGCAGTTGACCGGCGTTGCCTGGTGAAACGTAGTTGTAATGCCTCGTGTAAGGACGAGAAATGCGTACCATCACGTTTCCGACTTTGATCAAGGTCGGATTGTAGCCTATCGCGATTGCGGTTTATCGTATCGTTGGTCTAGATCCAATGACTGTTAGCAGAATATGGAACCGGTGGGTTCAGGAGGGTAATACAGAACGCCGTGCTGGATCCCAACGGCCTCGTATCACTAGCAGTCGAAATGACAGGCATCTTATCCGCATGGCTGTAACGGATCGTCTAGCCACGTCTCGATCCCTGAGTCAACAGATGGGGATGTTTGCAAGACAACAACCATCTGCACGAACAGTTTGACGACGTTTGCAGCAGCATGGACTATCAGCTCGGAGCCTGGCTGCGGTTACCCTTGACGCTGCATCACAGACAGACAGGAGCGCCTGCGATGGTGTACTCAACGACGATCCTGGGTGCACGAATGGCAAAACATGTTTTCAGATGAATCCAGGTTCAGTTTACAGCATCATGATTGTCGCATCCATGTTTGGCGACATCGCGGTGAACGCACATTGGAAGCGTGTATTCGTCATCGCCATACTGGCGTATCACCCGGCGTGATGGTATGGGTTGCCATTGGTTACACGTCTCGGTCACCTCTCTTTCGTATTGACGGCACTTTGAACAGTGGACGCTACATTTCAGATGTGTTACGACCAGTGGCTCTACCCTTCATTCGATCCCTGCGAAACCCTACATTTCAGCAAGATAATGCCCGACCGCGTGTTTCAGGTCCTGTACGGGCCTTTCTGGATACAGAAAGTGTTCCACTGCTGCTCTGGCCAGCACATTCTCCAGATCTCTCACCAGCTGAAAACGTCTGCTCAATGGTGGCCGAGCAACTGGCTCGTCACAATACGCCAGTCACTACACTTGATGAACTGTGGTACCGTGTTGAAGCTGTATGGGCAGCTGTACCTGTACACGCCATCCAAACTCTGTTTGACTCATTGCCCAGGCGTATCAAGGCCGTTATTACGGCCAGAGGTGATTGTCCTGGGTACTGATTTGTCAGGATCTTAGCACCCAACTTGCGTGAAAATGTTATCACATATCAGTTCTAGTATAATATATTTGTCCAATGAATGCCCGTTTAATATCTGCATTTCTTCTTGGTGTAGCAATTTTAATGGCCAGTAGTGCAGTAAGAGTAACTACTAGGGCTGTCCAGAAAGTAAGTTCCGATCGTTCTCGAAATGGAAACCACTGGGAAAATCCGGTAAAACCTTGCACAGATGTGTTGGGCAGTGTCTCTAGTATGCCCATCGATCGTGTCGCGTCGCACTTTCCAGTTCTGAGTGAACAGCGAGCACATAAATATGCGTAGGGAATAGCGCCTCCCGCCAAGTATGAGGGCCTGGTTAGACACCTCGCCTGTGCCATGCAGCCCACACAACACAACTGTCGAGCAGTTCCTTCTTCTAGCCAATTCTCGGCCGCACACTGCAGGGGCAATGAAGACGCTCCTGCAGCGTTTCCGATGAGAAGTGTCTGATCACCCACAGTACAGTCCGTAATTGGCTCCCCCTGAGTCTCATCTCTGCTCACAAGAACCGCTGGCTATGAAGACAAAACTTTACCACAGACAACGAGCCGCAGACCAGTGCAGATAACTGGCCGAAAGCACAGGCGGCTGCTTTCTATGACGAGGATATTGGAAAGCTGATAGAACACTTCGACAAAACTCGAAGTTTGCGCGGCGACTATGTAGAGAAGTAGATGGAAGGTGTACCTAACTGTTGCAAATAAAACGGTTCAGGTTTTCGCTGTGGTTTCCATTTCGCGACCGATCGGAACTTACTTTCTGTACAAGTTTCGTATTTACGTATGTAGTAAGTTCTTTTTATTTTATTATTAATTTTTGGTATTGAAACAAGGCACACTAGTCCCAACAGGGACAAATTCATTAATATTAGGAGAACTATTTGCCTGATTGGAAACCTGAGTTCAGCAATGGGAATCGGTACAATTGTAGACTAAAATGATGTAAAATACATGTATGTAAAGTAGAAATTAGTAATTTTAAATACTGCGAAACGGAAGATCAATCATTTGACTCGTTCCGAAGCGAGGTCATAAATAGGCGGCGGCCATCTTTACCCTGTATTCGGAGTATTTTACGGCAGTCTCGTTTGGATGGGGTCGGTGGTAGGTGTCTGGAACGACAACCGAATCACATTTGGTTACAGTGTGGAAATTTTATATGTACTGAGTTTGGGAGTCAGTATATTGGCGTCCAGTACCGCGAAATATTTAGAATCTTTTTAGCCAGTGGCAGGCTGTAGGCTTCGCCGTGTTTTAACGTAAGGTGAATATTGAATTTACTTTACGATCAGTAGCTGCCGTTGGGACTTGGCAGTTTTTGAGATAAATTGCCCTCTTTGAACTTTCGTTTTGTAACTCTATTTCTGAGGAATTTTCGGGAACAGTTTGCAGATTTCACGCGAGGTAGCCGACAGGTTGATTACGACCTTGCTCTGCAGTGGTATCTGACGCTGTGTATGTATCAACTGTGAATAAACGCTGTTGATTGAAAAAAACTACACTCATAGAAAGCTCTGATTATTTCATCACAATAATTCCTGCATGCATTTTATTTGTGAGACTAATTCTAAGGTAACTGCGACAGTGCGTTTGGTCGCCACCTGTAGACAGTAACGCAGCCACTTGCAAAATCCAGCCACGTATTTTATGAAGCTATAAACAAGGACCTGTTGATCTTTATTCCATTTTTAGTTCATCCAAAAGCACGTAAGGGCTCTGAGATATTTTATTACGATCAGTAATCCTTAAAAATAGTCGAAAAATGTATTTCCGAGCAGTCATATAACATGAAACTTCCTGGCAGATTAAAACTGTGTGCCCGACCGAGACTCGAACTCGGGACCTTTGCCTTTCGCGGGCAAGGTCCCGAGTTCGAGTCTCGGTCGGGCGCACAGTTTTAATCTGCCAGGAAGTTTCATATCAGCGCACACTCCGCTGCAGAGTGAAAATCTCATTCTGGAGACATATAACATATTCTCAGGGTGAGGATGTTGCCGCAACACTACATTCAACAGCACGAATACAACACGCTTAGTAGCAAGCAGTGTTATCCGTTGTGCACACTTAATCCACAAGTATGAAATAATTGTTTCGAGTCAGTTACAAAAATTTTAAAAAAATCAGTTTACAAAGGGCAGAAAAGGGTAACCTCTCAGAATGGTAAATGTACCGGTACATATTGAAATTGTGATTTTACAACGTACGTACCACGTTCACACTATAATAGTCCATTGATTTCGTCATAATGAGTTGCTGCTGTCGATGTAGATTACCTAACACAGGCAGTTTCATTATCACTCTCAAGAAATTGGGATTTCAAAGGGGCACAATTATCTGTACTGAAGAGAAATATTTCCTCTCAAAGAATGACAAACTTAACTACCTCATTGTGTAGGATGCATGTAGGTACTCAACTTCTAAATTCTTCGAACAGCATGGCACACAATTAAATGTGAGAGAGCAGCAACAAAGAAGGATGACATGGAGAATACACTGTAGGCCGGTTTCTCGTTGCAGTATCAAGCATTATTTCAATAGCGAAATTTATTGTAGCCTAAGTGATCCACACCTAGTTGCTTTTATTCCACACAGTTTTTCTTAATTTTTTTTAGGCAGGCCGAACGACGTGTCACAGTTGCTGAACTCATTCAGGAGGATGCCGGTTCAAATCCTCATCTTGTCATTCACATTTAGGTTTTCCATGATTCCATAAATACTTAATCACGAGTGTTGCAATAGTTCTGTAAGAAAAGAAAAGGGACGATGTTCTGCCTTATTCTTCATCAGTCCGAACTTGTCCTCCGTGTCTAATAATCTCGCCATCGTTAGCAGGAGAAACAGAATCTCTTCCCCTCTTATATCCAAATCCCTTCATAGTACTGATGCTTTCTTGAAGCGTCGTCAGACTAACTGTTATCTGAATGGTCATCATCATCATCATCATGTACTATCATCCTGTCTCTTCTACTTCCCAACGTGTTCCACATATTTCTGACCTTGCCGATTCCGCAGACACATTTCTTATCAGTCCACCCAACTTTCCATCCCTCCCATAACACTACGTCTCAAAGGTCTCAAACCATCGATTGGCTTATTCTCTCTATCTCTTTTTTTCCCACAGTTCATGTTTCGCTTCCATACAATACTTTGCTTCAAACTGTACTTCGAAATTTTTTTCTCATGTTGTGGCCAGTGTTCGACGCAAGTAGACTTCTTTTAATCAGGACGTCAGAAACACGCTGTTTACCTGTGCCAGTCTCCTTTTTACATACTCCTTGCTTTTGCTTTAAAAGTACCAGAATTCTTTCACCGTCAGCTTCGTAATCGGTAGTTGTAGCGTTCACTAAACTCATTTCTTCTACTTCTCAACATTTCGCTACGCTTCGGTTTAGCCTCAATACAAGTCCTGTGCCCAATAGACTGTTCATTTTGGTTAGTACCTGCAGTAATTCCTTCTCGCTTTCAGTGAGGTTACAATGTCATCTGGGAATCTTAGCTTGAATATTTTTCACACTGAACTTTAATTTAACTCCTGAACCAATCTTTTATTTTAGTCATTGCCCCTGCGGTTTACAGATTTCACAGTAGAGAGGAAAGGCTACATCCTTGTCTTGCACATTTTTTAGTCCGAGAACGTTGTTGTCGGTCATCACTTAGTATTGTTCTTTCTTGGCTGTTTTATATACAGGGTTATTACAAATGATTGAAGCGATTTCACAGCTCTACAATAACTTTATTATTTGAGATATTTTCACAATGCTTTGCACACACATACAAAAACTCAAAAAAAGTTTTTTTAGGCATTCACAAATGTTCGATATGTGCCCCTTTAGTGATTCGGCAGACATCAAGACGATAATCAAGATCCTCCCACACTCGGCGCAAAATGTCCCCATCAATGAGTTCGAAAGCATCGTTGATGCGAGCTCGCAGTTCTGGCACGTTTCTTGGTAGAGGAGGTTTAAACACTGAATCTTTCACATAACCCCACAGAAAGAAATCGCATGGGGTTAAGTCGGCAGAGCGTGGAGGCCATGACATGAATTGCTGATCATGATCTCCACCACGACCGATCCATCGGTTTTCCAATCTCCTGTTTAAGAAATGCCGAACATCATGATGGAAGTGCGGTGGAGCACCATCCCGTTGAAAGATGAAGTCGGCGCTGTCGATCTCCAGTTGTGGCATGAGCCAATTTTCCAGGATATCCAGATACACGTGTCCTGTAACGTTTTTTTCGCAGAAGAAAAAGGGCCCGTAAACTTTAAGCCATGAGATTGCACAAAACACGTTAACTTTTGCTGAATTGCGAATTTGCTGCACGATTGCGTGAGGATTCTCTAACGCCCAGATTCGCACATTATGTCTGTTCACTTCACCATTAAGATAAAATGTTGCTTCATCACTGAAAACAAGTTTCGCACTGAACGCATCCTCTTCCATGAGCTGTTGCAACCGCGCCGAAAATTCAAAGCGTTTGACTTTGTCATCGGGTGTCAGGGCTTGTAGCAATTGTAAACGGCAAGGCTTCTGCTTTAGCCTTTTCCGTAAGATTTTCCAAACCGTCGGCTGTGGTACGTTTAGCTCCCTGCTTGCTTTATTCGTCTACTTCCGCGGGCTACGCGTGAAACTTGCCCTCACGCCTTCAACCGTTTCTTCGCTCACTGCAGGCTTACCCGTTGATTTCCCCTTACAGAGGCATCCAGAAACTTTAAACTGCGCATACCATCGCCAAACGGAGTTAGCAGTTTGTGGATCTTTGTTGAACTTCATCCTGAAGTGTCGTTGCACTGTTATGACTGACTGATGTGAGTGCATTTCAAGCACGACATACGCTTTCTCGGCTCCTGTCCCTATTTTGTCTCAGTGCGCTCTCGAGCGCTCTGGCGGCAGAAACCTGAAGATCGGCTTCAGCCGAACAAAACTTTATGAGTTTTTCTACGTATCTGTAGTGTGTCGTGACAATATGTCAATGAATGGAGCTACAGTGAATTTATGAAATCGCTTCAATCATTTGTAATAGCCCTGTATATACTGTTCCGTACTGTTAGTACCTATTTTCCTGAGAATTTCGATCTTGCAGCGTTTTATTGTTGAATGCTTTTTCTAGTACACAGATTGTAGTACATAACGTCATTGGTCCATCTACAATCGACTCTCCTTGCCTAAACGTGCCGCCAGCACTCGTATGGTAACTGTCCATGGAGATTTGGCAGCAGTTTCTGTATCCTCTTCCACAGGGAGCTTGGTTCTTGAGAAGAACTCTCTGCGCTACGAGAGTTAATTTTGTTACGAATAGATGACGTCACTTACAGGTTGTCTTACTTTCTAAAGCCGGGCACGCGGCTTTGGGTTCTCCTATAGTCAGTGATGGTGTGTAGATTTGCGTTTGTTGCGATTACGAATGTCTGAACGATATGGCCGCTGACGATTTTTTATATCCCGAGCTGTAATGTAGAAATTCGATTCTTGGTGAGCAGAACACACTCTGGGCAGCTATTTTTCGATTAGCATGCCTGTAATAAGGAAAACATCACATCACCCTTCATCCTTTCAAATGCGCTTGATACTAAACTAAACTAAACTCCGTCCGAACAGGCCTTGGAAAGCCCAACGGTACCGACCGGCCGCCGTCTCACCCTCAGCTCACAGGCATCACTGGATGCGGATATGGAGGGGCATGTGGTCAGCACACCGCTCTCCCAGCCGTATGAGAGGTTTCGAGACCGGAGTCGCTACTTTTCAGCCAAGTAGCTCCTCGGTTTGCCTCACAAGGGCTGAGTGCTACCCGCTTGCCAGCAGCGCTCGTCAGACCGGATGGTCACCCATACAAGTCCTTGCCCAGGCCGGCAGCGCTTAACTTCGAAATACACTTAATTCACAAATTCTAACCAGTTATAACTCTTCGATTTAATAACACAGTATTATATATTTCCGTGCTTGTGTCGAAGTGATTGTTCAACAAGTAATATTTAACAGAGACATGTTCATACTTTCAAAGGCTAATATTTTAATCATCCAGTGTTTCTCAGCCAAATTACAGGAAGTAAACTGAAATAGGATTTATTTAATCCCTGACATCTATATTTTCATTTGATGACTGAATACCTACGGAGTACTAGTATGCTCGTACGCATTGCACAGTTGTTTATTTGAAGCGTGTTCAAACCATTGTACTTTTTGTTATCTACTTATTAGGGATTACTTAAAGTTGCTTTAGAAAAAGTCGCGTGAGTTATTTTAGGTCAAAGTGTTACGTCACAGATAAGGTGGTAGAGCAGAGCTGAGCTTCGTTGTCTTTGTTGAGCAGGTAAAATGTAATATCAGAGCCCTGACAAAACAATTTTCGTAGTATTCAGGAAACAGTTGTAAGTACACGTCTGTATATAGATTCGGGTTAGTATCAGTAGCCGCACATGATTGTTTTGTACGTCAAATAATTTCACCGTTTCACTGATACCACGGGGTAAAGACTGAAAATGAACAAGGAAGTTTTTATTAAATTTATTGCAAGACGTCGACATTAAACGACACAGACAGGGTAAATATCATAATCCAGCAAACGTTACTGCTGTATTTCTAAACAGTACTTGTATTATTATAAGGAAAATTTAGTCCCTCAGTATTAAATATACTTGAAACAAAAAATTCCTTATTAGCACTTAGAACAATAATAGTCCCTGGTGTACCAAATAAACCGTTTTGAATAAATTACTGATTTCCTAATTTGTCTCACTATTTTTGCAGTAATGATGTGAGCAGTATAATCATATGGTATCGGAATACCTTCTCAATTTTCTTAATACAAATATGTTATGCACAAAGTGAGATACATTGTTTATTTATTTTCGCCGAAAATGTGAAACCTGGCGCGTTTATTTCTGTTTTTGTACTGACTGGGGCGACATTTCCTGCTTAAGTCACTGGTGGATCGTAATACTGATTCACAATTATCTCAGACATGTCTTGTTCATGGACACAAGTTTACTCGAAAGATTTTTCTTCTATTGCCATACAATTTCAGTAGTGTGAGGTTTCGCTATTACTTATGATATACAATATGTGTCCCAGGGATGGGTGTTAGGACTCCTGTTGATCTCTATATACATAAATAATTTTTCGGACAGGATTGGCAGCAATCTGCGGTTGTTTGCTGAAGATGCCGTGGTGTACGGTAAGATGTCGAAGTTCAGTGACTGTAGAAAGATACAAGATGACATAGAGAAAATTTACATTTGGTGTGATGAATGGCAGCTAGGCCTAGATGTACAAAAATCTGGGCATAACTTCGCAAAGCGATATGAGATAAAACGAGCTTGGAAAAACTGTGGTAGGGAATACAGAAGGTCTCCTTCGGTTTATTGGGAGAATTTTAGGAAAGAGTTGTTCACCTATATAGGAGACCGCCTATATGACGCTGGTGCGATCTGTTCTTGAGTACTGTTCGAGTATTTGTGATCAGTACCAGGTCGGATTAAAAGATAACATCGAAGCAATTCAGAGGCGGGCTGCTAGGTTTGTTACCGGTAGTTTCGAACAACACATAAGTGTTACGAAGATGCTTCAGGAACTGAAATGGCAATACCTGGAGGGAAGGTGACATTCTTTTCCAAAAACGCTATTGAGGAAATTTAGAGAAACGGGATTTGAAGCCGACGCCGAACGATTTAACTGCCGCCATCGTACATCGCGTGTAAGGACCAGGAAGATAAGATACGAGAAATTAGGGCTCATAAGGAGGTGTACAGACAGTCGTTTTCCCCTCGCTCTATTTGCGAGATGGCTTGCGGAGTATCTATGTAGATGTAGATGTAGATGTAGATTCAGATGTATACAAGGTGAGTCAGCTGCCCCTACCGATAGGCTTTATACAACCCACAATGCCTTTAGACATCACTCACCAATTTTAATTTTCTCTCGGTCGCTACGCAAAAGCTATTAGTCCTACAGAAAAATGAACAGGACATTTTTGTAGGTTGTTTAATGTAATTATTGTACTATTATATATTTTCAGTGGCCTTTCGTGTTATTCAAGAAAAACGCATTTGAAGGTTTTCTTGAATAATTCTGATACTAGGGCCCCTAGCAAAACGCATTCCAGCACCAAATTTAACTATATTAAATTTCCTACAAAAAGGACACGTTCGTTTTTTTCTGTAGAACTACTTAAAAGTCATTAGGAGCATTTTCTCTGGTATATCGGCAGAAACTTGTAGTTAGTCGGGCCGAACAAACACTGCTCACCAGATGTTTCATGTGACCCGCAGCGCCAAAAGAAAGTATCAATTTGTTTCCTGTTATAAACAGAATGATTTTTAAAACGGTATTTTAAGTTCCCAGTTGACAGAGCGGTCCCAAATTAATGTATCACGATATATATTCGATCGATATGTATTTACATCGACAGTAAAACACTAAGAATAAGCACAACTCGAGCAGCGACTGTCGAATGGACAAGTAAAATTTCGCTCTAGGTATCATACTGTTTATAATGAGAAGCAAACCGACGCGCTCCATTGACACTGGGCATCGCATGAAAAACATGATGATCATTGTTTGTGGGGGCTGACACGAGCTACATATTGCAGGAATGAAATTGCATATATCTGTCGAATCACAAGAGAAAATATGTGTGGCGACTCTTAGGACGGATGCCCAATATATACACGGCGTCCCACCTTACTTTGGCACGTCATATATTTCCGAGAGGAAGCAAAATGTGAAAAAGAATTTGGTCATAGATGTCCCTATTCAGGGGCTCAATGAATGGGTTGGATTGCACGATCCATAAATATAAACAAACATCTCTTCCAACATAATGTTACTTTTTTTTAATGGCAGGTTTATGTTTTTTCTCCAACTGGAGATACAATTAGTGACGGCAGACTTAGTTTCACTGCTCTAAACCTTATAAGTTCTGAAATACTTAGAATTTAAACAATGAAAACAGTGCCACAGTCTCCCCTGCACTCCAGTAATGCCGCAGTGCGGGTTGCCTACACTGTTCTGAAGCCTGCTGTAGCCAAGCCTTGCCCTGTGCATCACAATAGAAACCAAGGAGCCGTTGTCGTCCTTTAAAGTCTACGTATTTCAGAAGGCTTGTGGTTTAGAACACTAAAAACACATCTGCTGTTAGGAACAGTACCTCTGCCTTCCATTTCCGTATAAAAAAACATACACCTGCCATCGGAAAAAGGGTACTTTGTGCTGAAAGCGATCTTTGTTTCCATTGGATTCGGCATTCCTTTCTGTTTTGTGAGCCCCTGACAATGCTGCACCGTCCGCTTGCTTAGCTGAGTAAAAAAAAATAAAGTGGTAACGTGCTTGCCTCTCATGCAGCGGGCCCAGGTTCGATTCCCGGCTAGGTTGGAGATTTGTTCCGCTCGTGGACTGAGTGTTGTTTTGTCATCATCATCATTTCATCCCAATCATCGGCACGCAAGTCGCCAACTGTAGCGTCAACTGAAATAAGACTTGCACTTGGCGGCCGAACGCAAAAGGGACCTCCCGGCCAACAATGCCATACGATCGTTTTGTTTTTTCAATGGTGCATTTTTCAAATTTTGTTTCGATTCGGAAATATATAACGTAGTAGAGTTAGGTGCGACACCCTGTGCATACATTGACGTAAAAAAGATCGCAATACTGAAATACAGTTAATCCAGACTAATGGAATTTCCGCAATGCGTTTGTCTAGGTAACATATGTAAGAAATTAACAAGGCAGGATCACAGGTTAATGTAAGCACGATATAAGCCATTGAACATGTGAAATGTTGGCACATTAACAACTGATGAAGTTTCCAGAATGTTAAACAAAACCATGCAAACATGTATTTTATTGTACAGGTGCCAAATGTCAGTTTGTGGGATGGAGTTCCAAGCCTGTTGCATTTGGTCTGTCAACACAGGGGCGGATAACGCTGTTTGTAGATGATGCTGGAGTTGTCGTTCGATGACGTCCTATGTGCGCTTGGTTGGAGACAGATCTGGTGATCGAGCTGGCCAACGAAACATGTTGACTCACTTACAGCACGTTGGAATACAGCAGCGGTATGTGCGCGAATGTTATCCTGTTGGAAAACATCCTCTGGAATGCTGTTCACGAGCAGCAGCACAACAGATCGAATCACAAGATTTATGTTCGGATCTGCAGTCTTGGTGCTCGGGACAACCATAACAGTGCTCTCTTGCAGATGATAACTCAAGGTGTAGATCTAATGTGTGTATCGCGCAGACAGGTTGGTAGCACTCCCTCGACTGGTCTCCTCTTAACCAACACACGGCCACCACTGACACCTAAACAGAAACAGCTTTCATGAGCGAAAACGACAAACCTCCGCCCTGCCCTCCAATGAGCTCCCGGATGACACCATTTTACTCAAAAATGGCGGCGGTTTGAGGTCTGTGTAATGAATGCAGCTACAGAGTATGTGGCTCGGAGCTGTCCTTACAGTAACCAATTTGAAACAGTTCGTTGAAATTCAGTGACATGTCCAATGTCACCATGTCCAGGCTCAAAGGTAACTAACGCTCATAGATTTTTTTTTTCTTTATTGAGTTTCAATTCTCCGCGAAGGGGGCGGGCTGGCAGCAGCTTAGTATGCCGCTCTTCAGCCTACAGATTTTGTGACAAAGATCAGGAGAACAAATAATAATAAAAAACAGGCGATAAAATCGGGGACTTAGAGAGTAACAAGGCGAAAAGAAATCGTGGAACTTAAAACAAACAACAGAGGGATGATGATGCTAATAAAAATACATACGGAGCAGACAGGGAAAACAATAGACAATTAAAAAACACGGCGACAGTCTGGATTCCGCAAAAGACATAAAATTCACACCTAGCGACAGCATGGTTTCTGTTCGCAGCACGAGAAAGACAAACAACACTGAATAGTCACTGGAACACTGCACTAAACAGTTGGCAAATGTGACACCACAGTCGAGAGCAGGTGGGGGGAAACGGGACAGAAGATGGGAAAACAAAAAAAGGGGGGAAAGAGAGTAAAAGCGAAGGGGGGAACCGGGAAAGGAGCTGATGGAGGAGGAGGACCCATAAGAGGGGTGGGGGGCAGACGCGACAGGGAGGGGGGTAGGCAGAGGAGGGGAATACAAAATGACTGGGGGGGGAGAAGGGAGGTAGGGAGAGGTTTAGTGGGGAGGAAACAGGACGGAAGGGGGGGGAACGCTCATAGACGTTATAGCGTCTATTTAAAGCAAACGTCTCAAAGTGGCGGGACGAGTGCCACCAAACAACTCCGTATTTGTGTGGTGATCCTTTTCCATCAGTATATATATATATATATATATATATATATATATATATATATATTAGTGAAGCACCAAAGAAACTGGTACAGGCACGGGTAATCAAATACAGAGATATGTAAACAGGCAGAACATGGCGCTGCGGTCGCCTATATACAACGAGTGTCTGGCGCAGTTGTTAGATCGGATACTGCTGCTACAATGGCAGGTTATCAAGATTTAAGTGAGTTTGAAGATGGTGTTACAGTTGGCGCACGAGCCATGGAGCGCGCCACCTATGAGGTAGCGATGAAGCGGGGATTTTCCGGTACGACCATTTGATGAGTGTACCATGAATATCAGGAGTCCGGTAAAACAAAAAATCTCCGATATCGATGCCGCCGGAAAAAGTTCCTGCCAGAAAGGTACCAACGACGACTGAAGAGAATCGTTCAACGTGGCAGAAGTGCAACAGTTCCGCAAATTGCTGAAGATTTCAATGCGGAGCCACGAATAAGACTCAGGGTGCCGGCCGGTGTGGCCGAGCGGTTCTAGGCGCCTCAGTCTGGAACCGCGCGACCGCTACGGTCGCAGGTTCGAATCCTGACTCGGGCATGGATGTGTGTAATGTCCTTACGTTAGTTAGGTTCAGGGGCTCCGGAAAGGCTCAAAATCATGAAAAGTTCAATTTTTACTTTTTTGCGTTTTCTGAATCTACAGACTATTACCTTTTAATAGATATATAATTTATTCAACTCCGAAGACTACAACTATTTTTAAATTTTTTTTGAAATGTGTTATACATGGGAGTGACCCTCAGTGGCGCTGTTAAACTGCTGTCAAATGGTGTTATTATTAACGTCCGTGTTCATCAGGTACATTTTAGTGATGTGAGATAAAGTATGTGTTGTGGCTAACCTGTGATGGTTCAATATATATCGCGGGTGTGATTGTCGATTGTTTCATGTTTACTTACTCTGTCGTTATCTCGAAAATATTCGTAATTAATTCTGTTCCTTGAGTCTCTGTTTTGTTGAAGTATAATAATGAGTAAAAGTAAAGTTGCTGTTGCGACTTTCAGTTATGGCAACATTGTAAGGTGCAAGGTATTTAGAAATATGGGAAAGAAGATAGGTTCTAACATGGTACGCGCGATGCTTGCTTTAGACAAGGAACGCCTTCGCGCTGCAGACAGGGCTGTAAAGAGTCTAGAAATACAAGCAAGAGTAAACAGGAGGAGGAACAAGAGGAAGCTGGAGGAGGAGTTTGCAGAGGATGAAGATAATCCATCCTATGGACCTGGAATGCACTAAAAAGTTAATCCAATCTTTGTCGCTCGATTCCCAAAACTTTTGTTTTCTCATACTAATTACATGTTTTCAGAGGATCTTCCAAACATATTTGTTTCACACTTTCAGTAAATGTTACACAGTACCTTCTGCATAATTTAACACAGCCTTTTTCCAAAAAACTGTATATTTTTGAATATATAAATAAAAAATTGCAAAAAAATGTTGTGAATTTTCATTACAATTGAAAAAAAATCATCTTTAATAACTGAACTAAAATTTTGTAAAGTCCCTGTGTTAAGTTGTAGCCCATATTCCAATAAATAATCTGTAAAAAGTTCAACTTCCTACATCAAATACTTTGTGAGGAAAGATGTAATTTATAAGCGTTATTTTAACATTGCAAGTATAGGGCGTTCCGGAGCCCCTTAAGTAGTTCTAAGTTCTAGGGTACTGATGACCTCAGATGTTAAGCCCCATAGTGCTCAGAGCTATTTGAACCCAAGACTCAGCGTGCGAATCATTCAACGAAACATCATTGATATATGCTTTCGGAGCCGAAGGCCCAGTCGTGTTCCCCTTGATGACTGCACAACACAAAGCTCTATGCTTCGCCTGACCCCGTCAAAATCTACATTGGACAGTTGATGACTGGAAACATGTTGCCTGGTCGGATGAGTCTCGTTTCAGATTCTGTTGAGCGGATGCACGCTTGTGGTTATGGGGACAATCTCATGAATCCATGGCACCTGCATGTCAGCAGGGTCTGTTCAAGCTAGTGGAGGCTCTCTAATGGTCTGGGGCGTGTGCAGTTAGAGTGATATGGGGCCCTGATACGTCTAGATAATATTCTGACAGGTGAGACATATGTAAGCATGTTGTCTGATCACCTGCATCTATTCATGTCCATTGTGCATTCCGACGGACTTGAGCAATTTCATCAGGACAGTGCAATACCCCGTATGTCCAGAATTGCTACTGAGTGGCTGCAGGAACACTTTTCTGAGTTGAAACACTTCGGCTGGTCACCTAACTCCCCAGACGTGAACATTATTGAGGATGTAACTCTTCAGGCTTTCCCGGCGAGATCTTGACATGTGGAATAATCGAGTCTACTGCCGGATGTTTGTGTCGCTCTGGAGCAATATTTCGGCTACGTAACGCTTTGCCTTCTTCAGATGATACCTGAGACTGCCGTATTGGAGGATCTGCCAGGCGGGCGCGGACGGCAAAGAGAGGACCCAGCGCCCTCTGGGCATAAATACTGGGCAAGATCCTCCAATACGGCAGTCTCAGGTAGCACCTGAAGAAGGCAACGCGTTACGTAGCCGAAATACTGTGCCAGAGTGACACAAACATCCGGCAGTAGACCCGATTATTCCACATGTCATTATTGAGGATTTCTGGGATGCCTTAACGTGGTGTTCAGAGGAGATCTCCACCCCTTCGTACTCTTACGGATTTATGGGTAACCCTACAGGGTTCATGGTATCAATACCCTGCAGCACTACTGCAGGCATTAGTCGAGCCCATGCCACGTCGTGTTGTGGCACTTCTGCGTGCCCCACACGACATTAAGCAGGTGTAGCAGTTTCTTTGACTCTTCGGCGATGCCGCTCCGGCGCCACCTTTGCTGCGCGCCTGTTCCCCCACTCCTCTCGCCTGGTGGCCCTCTCTCCTCGCCCACGGCCGCTAATACCCCTGATGCTATCTGGCACACTCGCCGGCTGTCTGTTGAGATAAGCCGGTTCGCCCTTCCCCGCGCCCTTGCCGCTTCAGATTATTAACTTTGCCCTCCACCGCCTCCCCGCGCCACCCCTCCGCATCCCTCCGCCAACCCCAGCGCTGCCGCAAGCCGGCGCCGGGTCTCGTATTCCCGCCGCCAACCGCGCCAAGCATAATAGCCACTTAACTTGTTCCCCCTGCTGCCGCAGACGGGCGCTCCCGCCTAATGTATGTTTAGACATCGAATTTGGAACTTTATGCACAATAGCTGGCCGCAGCCCGGCCGGACGCATATTCTACGCCGCGCTACCTTATCCTGCCCTGTCCCTCTGCAGAGACCGCGCCGGTTTCGGTGTGGGGAGATGGGCCTCGGATTGCACCTCTTCTGTAAAACTTTATTGAATTCACTAATTAGAAGAGGGCCGCTTGCCCGCCGGAGTGTTACGCCCGCCACAGCCCGGCTCTCATTAACGATGAGTGCCTTCCTCGGCGAGTGGATCCGGCCGCCGTCAAGATTTAGGCGCGTTACGGCCAGACCGTAAAGAATATTACTACTGCCACCGCCCGCTGGGGACTCCGCCATACTCGCGTGCCCCGAGGGCAAACTTCATCTCGCGCCGACGGGTCGCTCAACTTGCCTCGACGAGTTTCATGCTAGGTTAATTTTTAATCCGCATCTTCTTGCTGCTGGGGAATTAACTCGGCGACTATTAAATCATAACGGCGGCTATCATGGCCAAGTGCTTCCTGGCTTACTTTGTAAGAGTTATTTCAAACACTGGCCGCGTCTTGCTGTTTTAACTTCCAACCTCAAGCGGGCGGTAAATGAGCGCTGCTTAAGACCCTAGCATAAAATATTTATATCAGGATCTTCGGCCAAACAGGTTTCTGAAGTAGGAACAAGGGAATACTTTATAATTACAAATACGAAGGCTACGAGAACACTGTAATGGCAGGTACTGCAGATACACTGTGGTGTCGCAACAATGAACTCGGTACAGCCGAAAACAAAACAACATACACATCACTGAAAGGATCACTGGAAAGGAAACTGTTGTGTTGGTAGAAGAGCTAACACCGTGTTACTAGGGGAGGCCGAAATGCACGCGTCATAGCTCACGCAGGCTGGCGTGAGGAGGGAAGAACTATACTGACGTGAGGTCTGGAATATGACAAGGAATTAGAATTCAGAAAGCGGCCGTACTTAGTTTGATACTTAACTTTAATCCATTAATGATGAACGTCGCTCTTGACGGTACATGATTCACAATACGAGGTGCATTCAAGTTCTAAGGCCTCCAATTTTTTTTCTAATTAACTAATCACCCGAAATCGATGAAACTGGCGTTACTTCTCGACGTAATCGCTCTGCAGACGTACACATTTTTCACAACGCTGACGCCATGATTCCATGGAAGCGGCGAAGGCTTCTTTAGGAGTCTGTTTTGACCACTGGAAAAACGCTGAGGAAATAGCAGTACGGCTGATGAATGTGCGGCCACGGAGAGTGTCTTTCATTGTTGGAAAAAGCCCAAAGTCACTAGGAGCCAGGTCAGGTGAGTAGGGAGCATGAGGAATCACTTCAAAGTTGTTATCACGAAGAAACTGTTGCGTAACGTTAGCTCGATGAGCGGGTACATTGTCTTGGTTAAACAGCACACGCGCAGCCCTTCCCGGGCGTTTTTGTTGCAATGCAGGAAGGAATTTGTTCTTCAAAACATTTTCGTAGGATGCACCTGTTACCGTAGTGCCCTTTGGAACGAAATGGGTAAGGATTACGCCCTCGCTGTCCCAGAACATGGACACCATCATTTTTTCAGCACTGGCGGTTACCCGAGATTTTTTGGTGGCGGTGAATCTGTGTGCTTCCATTGAGCTGACTGGCGCTTTGTTTCTGGACTGAAATATATCATCCACGTCTCATCCATTGTCACAACCGACGAAAAGAAAGTCCCATTCATGCTGTCGTTGCGCGTCAACATTGCTTGGCAACATGCCACACAGGCAGCCGTGTGGTCGTCCGTCAGCATTCGTGGCACCCACCTGGATGATACTTTTCGCATTTTCAGGTCGTCATGCAGGATTGTGTGCACAGAACCCACAGAAATGCCAACTCTGGAGGCGATCTGTTCAACAGTCATTCGGCGATCCCCCAAAACAATTCTCTCCACTTTCTCGATCATGTCGTCAGACCAGCTTGTGCGAGCCCGAGGTTCTTTCAGTTTGTTGTCACACGATGTTCTGCCTTCATTAAACTGTCGCACCCACGAACGCCCTTTCGACACATCCATAACCCCATCACCACATGTCTCCTTCAGCTGTCGATAAATTTCAATTGGTTTCACACCACGAAATTTCAGAAAACGAATGATTGCACGCTGTTCAAGTAAGGAAAACGTTGGCAATTTAAGTAATTAAAACAGTTATCACTCTCGCCGCTGGCGGTAAAATTCCATCTGCCGTACGGTGCTGCCATCTCTGGGACGGATTGACAATGAATGCGGCCTCATTTTAAAACAATGCACATGTTTCTATCTCTTTCCAGTCCAAAGAAAAAAAATTGGAGGCCTTAGAACTTGAATGCACCTCATACATTAAATCGCTCATGAATAAAATGACAAAGGGACCTCGAAGAGTCCCGTTCCTCCCATTTTGGCTCACCTTTGTTGGCCAGTGTAATGATGTCTGTGTGCAGACAAACCAGTCTAGCGACCCCTGCCCACCGTCTGGACAGGCAGCCCTCCCGACACCCATCTGATTTCTCATGTGGCACAAGTGTGCAGCGGGTTGCCGGTCTCGCTGGAAGGTGCAACTCGCTGAATGAATAATTCTACACAAGGGCACTTTTAAAGTGCCCAGCAATGGTACCCGAGTAACAGTGCCAAACAAGGTGGTCTCGAAGTGAGCCTTTGCCACATCATTCAAGTGGGAGTCGGTGTCACCTCTCTCCCTCTCCACCCACTGTGCACACTCACAGAGAGCGCGAAAAAGGAGGGATATAAAAGCATAATCACATTTTCGTTTTGGATCACGTTCAAATTTCGTCCGTTTTGAACGGACCCTAGTGGTTCCACCCCAATACCAGAGAAAAAAATTCAGTCATGCTACACTGCAAAGAGGTGAAACCACATTCAGGGGGGGGGTGCAGCCCACGATGTCCTTAGGAAATGGTTGAACCGTACAGGAAGTTTCAGCAATGTCAAAAGCTGTGCAGAACGTCGTCCTGATGATCAATCATCTCAATGCGATCTTTCGTTTTCGAGTGTGAAATATTGGAGAATGAACGCGACAGGGGATGGGGTGGTTTCACTGACTCATTCTATGCCACTTCCTGAGGGCTTTCAGTGTCAATTCTGGGCGGCGGTGCGTCTGCAAGTTTTCTTCAGCCACCTGTAAGAAAATCGCGTGATTTCAGTACTGGGGGTCGTGATTCTGATCACCAACATAAAAGTGTCTAACGAAGGGGTGAAATGTGGGAAAAGGAGTGTGGCGATCTTCCCAATGGATGAAAGATTCACTGTGGCGTTGGGCAAAATTGTGGTGAAATTTTGTCTCAAAGTGACGCCATTAACCCACCTCACACCTCAGATGTACTTCTGAGTTCTGGCTTTTCTTTTCCCCCAATATTCAGTATTTTGCACTTTAAAGCATCACCGAGCCAGAGAATGACATTGGAGGGCGCGAAGCTTCTGCACCATTACATAAGTAGGGTAAAGGCACCTTAAAGTGACATTCCATACTTCTCCGACGCAGTGGGAGACAATAACAGGTTTTCCAAAAAGTGGCAAATTGTATTGAGCAGTATAATGGAGCAACAGTAAGTTGCATGATATGAAAGGGAGTGAGCAACGGTTCTACTCCATCGCCCTTGAAGTTACAGATATACATAGAGCAAATAGTAAAGGAAACAAAGGAAAAATTATGAGAAGGTATCAAAGTCCAGTGAGAAGAAGTAATTTCAAGGTTCCCAGTGAGACTATAATTCTGTCACTAAAGGCAAAGGATGTCGAAGGTCAGTTCTGTTCCTTGACAAATCTTAAGATGAATATCAACAACAGCAGAACAAGGCTAATGTGTAATAGTCGTATCAAGTTAAGTGAATACGAAAGATTACGTATCGAAGTGAGACGACTAACGTAGTAGACGAGATTTGGTATTTGAGAAGCGAAGTATCAATGGCAGAATTAAAAAGGATGCTGACAAATATGTGTGTGCAGAATGACAACTAATAAATAGGCACTGAATCGAAACAGGCAGCAAATTAAGGATGGTTTAGTTGATAGGATACAAAATGAAACGTGAAGAAACATTTAATTTTCAACTCGTCATTAATAGGTCTTGCACTAACAATATTTAATTTATTATTATTCTGGTTTCTGGACACAGGTGAAAATATTAGCAGTTGGCGGGTACAGCATCAGCATCACTTCAGTCACTCTAATTTGCTGCAAAACTTCACGTAGCAACCCCTGGTTTTGCAAGTGGTTCCTGCTGCAGACTGGAATCTTACTCGGTAGTCATGGGTCATTAATCGTAAAGTGTCATGATTTTTCCCTCTGGCTTCCGTAATTGAATTCAGTTTAATATTTGAATAGTTATTTTTAAATTGTCTTCATCTATTCCATTTCCTTTCAGTTACCCAGTATCAAGCCCGCAGAGAGACGACGAAATCGGAAAAGGTATTGAAGGTCAGTACTAACACAATGATGGGAGAAAAGAATGAAAAAATTGAATGGGAAGCAGACCATTTTGTTTTGGAAGAGGCTTTAGAGAGAGGTTTGAAGAACGTAAATGCATATAAGTCTACAAATATCAGATCAATGCTCGTGGAAATATAAAAATCATTGTTTTTATAAGCAGATAAAAGAAGAGCGTCATACTTTCAACTTAAGAGTTTGTGTTTTTTATCAGTTAATCTTTTTCTCTTTGTGCACTACGCTACTAAAAGCTTTTGAAGTACTGAACGACGCTCTTTCAATCTGTAAAGGTGTATGGTTAATCCCAAACTTTTCGAGTGACAAGAAAGAATAACAAATAAAGCGTACGTCACAGTATTTGGTAACGTTTCCAGCTTGGCCAGTTCTGTTCCTAGCTGTTTCATTGTGTTTGCTGCTGCAGCTAGAGGACTATGGGGCTTGATGCTGGGGATGGCTTCTTTCTCTGAAACCACTACACAGAGTTGCATGTAGTCTCAGGGATAAGAATAGGCCTCATGGTGGTATGCCACCAGCATGACTCTTAAGAGGGATATGCACCATCCGTTAACGAGGAAACGCTTTAAATTTTCATTCTGGAATGACATTTTGTGAGTTCGTGGATCAGAGTTGCTAGACTGTAGCTGTCGTATTGTGTGAACAGTTTGAAATCCATAGGCTGATAATATGCTGTACGCGTTAATAGTTATAATTGTTACTCATCAAGATAAAATAAACGATACTGTGGTCAAATAGTTTCTATTTGGACTTCATGCACGTAATTTCTCTGGAGTATCCATTTCATAACAGGTCATCGAAAGTTTGCACATATAGTTTACAATTCAACGAAAAGTTCACAGCAAGTGAGACGAGAACATATCATACCTAATAAAAATTTGCGTGTTGCTCAGTGAAAGAGAGCAAGTCTTTCAACTGGACGCTACTTCACCGATTTACGAGACCTTAACCTACACCATTTATCCAACCAGGGAACGCGAACTATCTGTCGGTCCTGGCAGCTCCTCACGCCGTTGATAAATGAAGACCAGGTTAAAGACAGACGGGAAACTTACGTCGTCCGACCGGGATTCGAGTCCCGCCACGTCTCATTCCCCACGCACTTCTTTCAGCACTAGAGCGCCAGGCTCAAGAGATCATAGCTAAGCTCTGGTGACAAGATATTCTATGTGAAATTGACAAACGCTCTTACAAGGGAAATTCGTCGTCACATCCCCCTCAGATTTAGCGGTATAATACCTCGGTGAATAACCCGTCAAAAACTGAACACATTTCCAACATGAAAACAACAATGAGGTGTGCTGAACTGTGGAAAAGAAGCAAAATAGAAACAGTGAACGGTCCAAGCTCAAGATTTGCTACATCGAGCGACCTGCAACAACCACGGCGTAGTGGTTGTGTGGTCACAAAGTGTTGGACTGCAAAGCGTAAGATATGTGTTGACACCTGCCTGCTGCCCCATTTCTTTTTTTCACAAATTTATGAACTGTCCGTCTGGCCATTGATGTGTCTGTTTTCCTTCTGTAGTCTTGGCAGTTGTAATAATATAAATTGGTTATATAATATGTGTCATGTGGTAAGAATGTATTACCGTCGCAAGTAAATGTCATGAATAGCCAGAGCAGGCGAGATGCCTCATAGATCTCTCACAGAAATGGAAAAAAAACATATAAACGGATGTGAAGTATGTTACAGCGAAGGAATTTAAGAGTCGTAAGTTCCAAAACGGAACGCAAGAGGCATAGTCCTTGGTAGTTGTGTAGAAGAAAATAGGAGGAGCCCAAGAGAGTGACCACGTCACCGCGACGGGACGGTCGTTCATAGTTGCTTGATGTTGCACATGTTGATCTCGGACCGTTCACTGTTAGTATTTTCTTCTTTTTTTTCCAGAGTTATTATACTTTCTTCCAGTTTTCATGCTTGATGAGTGTTCAGTTTTCGACAACTAAATCTGAGCGGGCTGTGATGGAGAGTTTCCCTTGTTAGAAATAAGCATTAAACTGTATGGGGATGTGACGAAAACTGACAGTTTTCTTTTCGAAGAAATTATTTCAAAATTTAAGTTTTGTGGGTGACAGAAACCAAGGGAAAAGAAAATCTGAATCACTGGACAAGAAAATTTAGCGCAGTTCTCCCAAATGAAGGGCCTTTACTATCGCACCAACTAAGCGTGTCCAGAAATGGCAGACTGGTTTAAAGCTCATTATTGTCAGTTGGATGAGGCAATTTTTACAGTACACTCAGATAACCGAGAGGTGGTGATGGGGTAAGGAGAGGACTCATGTTGCCCAGTTTAGTTTTTAATTTTTGATATTGTTTTTTCATACCTTAATACTTCAAGTCATTGAGGAATTGTTTGCTGTGATATGTTTAAAATAATGAACAATGAGCAGAAGAAATGAAAAATTAGGGAGATAAGAGATATGGAACAACCAGTCGTACGAAGAAGCTAACAGTTTCTCAGAAATTGAAAATATTGGGGAAGAGAAAATAAAAAATAAAAATCAAACATCATAGTGCACGTCCAGCCGTAAATCTTCTAGGTCCTTTCGAAATCTCATTTTCCAAACTGTTTTACAGTATAGCACTATGCTGATAGATACCATAATTGCTTGAGTACCTTTTGTTCCCTTTTTTTAGGTTTCAGATGTATATGACACATTCCACTCTCTTGGTATTTCCTCTCTCCTCACGAGTTGACTGTACTATTTACATATTAAGTCTCATCATTTAACGGGATCAGTATTTCCAAGGTTCTATCACAACTCCTCCTAGTCCACTCGCGCTCCCATTCCTTGTGTTCTTCAGCAACACTTTTACTTCTTCCTGTGGTATATATTTTATGTTACCTAAGGTACTGCTATAGTAATAGAGTTCTGTTAACAGTTCACTTCTTTTTCTACTTTCTACCAAGAGTTCTTCGAAGTACTTTTTCCAGTGGCCTATAGGTATAGGTTCAATTGTGGGTGCGGGATTGCTAACCACTTGCATCTTCCTTCTCGTCCTCCAAGCCCCGCCGATCTCCTTCATCCAAGTGAATGCTCAAGTTCCTCACATACTCTTTCCCATGCCACTTTCTTAGACTTCGTTTGCAAATTCTTAGCCCTCCATCAATACACTTTGTATCTATTGAAACCCTCTTTGCCCCCAGAGCTTAACCGTATGTAGTACTGTCTCTTCGTTTCCTCAATTACCTCTAACAACTCCGTGGTCATTCACTCAGTTCTTACTTATCTGTATCTTTCGCTTCGTACACCCTCCTCCGTTGCATCCTTAATCGAATTTTTCATGACGCCTTATAGTTCACTGACACTTCCGTCTTCCTCCGTTGCATCCAATCATAGATTTAATCTTTGCTGAGACAAAACTTTCACACCCTCATCTTTTAGCGGATGATCCTCCGTTTTAGCTTATCTATATCTGTACTTCCGGCCTCCTTCTCCCCGTGTTTTATCTTGGTCTTAATCGGAAAAACAGCTTTTCAACTAACTACATAATGATTGGATTCGCATTCTGTTCCTTTTTTTACTCTTACATCTCTCAACTTAATCAAGCATTGTCTTCGCTCTATTACATACTCTATAATTTTAGGTTCCTTTATGGATTATTCCAGTTGTACATTATTTCTGCTGGAATTGGCCTTTCATAACAGTACTTTTCTGAATCTTATGGGAGTTAAAAAATCTCCTACATTTTTTATTTTCTACATCTATCCCCATGGTCCTACATTCATTATATAACCTTTTTCCAGTTCGACCATGTACGGCCATTATAAAAATTCACGTCCCCTTAGAGTTTCATCGAAGAAGTCTCTCTTCTTCTCCTCACGAACCACCCATTTGTATTCCAGAAATTATTTTGTTACACTCATTAGTCTTTCATTCATTTTCTCCCAACTACTTATGCTTGTTTCCGTTTCTTCCATATTAGATCTCCTACTCCTGAGTTCGCTTTTCCACTCCAAAATAGAATGTAGTCTCCAATCGCACCTTGAGCACATCCTTTCTTTTCGTTTCTGTCATTATAAAGGACATCAATTTCCGTTCTTCGACTTCCCTAATTATATACTCAGTTTTTCCTCACAACTCCTGCACATTCCATGTTCGACGAATCAAATTCCTTGTCCTTTACCAGAGTTGATGCCTTTTAATCCATCTGGCTGTTTTTACTTTTTTTTTTAGCAAAGCCTGTTTTTTCCGGGATACGATGATAACACCCCGCCAGTCCCCAACAAGGAGGAACGGGATTTCTCCTCAGCGTTTACCCCTCTAGCGAGACTTTCACCCACGGCCCGTCCCCTACTCTACGTGCATTATCTTGGTCGGAAATAACATTTCGGTATCTTGCTTATTACACAGGAGGCTCACAGATCATCATTTTTCGGGATTGTCTCGCAGTTTAGCCTTTAACCGAACGTATATCTTTCACAAGTGCGGCAGTTATGTTTCAAGTATGTGGAACTCCAGATCAGTTCTTTTAATTATGTTCAGTTTTCTTCTTGCATAAAGTCGGTCACAGAATTAGTAACAAAATTTTCAAGGTACTCAGTAGAAATGAAGTTACTTTTGCCTTCATCGTCTCACGAATTTCAACAATAGCGCGAATTTTCTGAAGCCAAAGTGTCCACGCCATTAACTTTTAAGTATCCTTTTGTACATCCACTGAGAAATGTAAGGAAATTACTACGAAGTATCAACACTGAATACATAAAACAAACGACACATCCGTCTCACATCGACCAGACACAGAGTACGAGTTCTCTTTTTTTTGTAACAGCTGCTTAGTTGGCCACAAGCTACTGTTGTAAACTTGAGTACAGATTCTCTGACTACGAGTTATCAAGTTATCAAGATACGTCAAATGTGAAAACAGTTCTGAGAAAGTTTTGCTGTCATATGTACTTAATGTATGCCATCAATTCCTGGTTTGTCAATTAGGTTTTTCAGAATATGTTCTGTAATTTCTTCCAGTCACTCCCCGGTGGCTCAGCATGTCTAAGTACACCCGCCTTAAAAGACTATTTTGCAGTACAGAAACTAAAGTACCAGAACAGATTATCGTGGTTTTAAATGTGTGACATGTCACTGTCACATTATTTAGAGTTGGAATGTAGTCACTGAAAAAAATGTGGGACGAAGGGGGCTGTCGTTGAGGGAGATTACGTGAACAATGGAGTGTTGACCTCAGAATACATCCTTTCACTGTCACGTGGCAAATAAGCAAAATAGAATGAAAAACTTGTAATGTGAAACTGACGGGAGTTAAATGTTTTTTGTGTTAAAGAATTTCGTATCAAGTAATGTGTGCTGGAAAACGTATATTTTCGGTATCGTCAAATTATATTACAGAAAAGTAATTCGATTTGCTGCTAACATGTAGTCTTGTATGTGCATACTGTACATTTATAGTGTATTATTGGTGTTTGGTTATAGTTTATCAAAATCTAGAGTATAATCGATATAGATAGCGATTCGCCGTTTATTCAACTGGTATTGTTGTTACATTTTAGAAAACGACAGCTTCCAATCTTTCCCAATAGCTAATATCGGTAATTTTTCTGATTTATAGGAGTCGCCTCCTACATCCTAATTTGTCCTTAGATATTTTTCACAGTGAACATGACTGTCCCTTGGATGATGAAGTTGTATTGTTGTAAGAGGTCAACTTTCTGGAACACATAAAGTCGGTCAAGGATTTTCGCAAGCTGCTGGGAAATGTGGGAATTTCCAAGACGCCGTGTAGCTGTGAAGATGTTTACGTGGGCACTGCTAACGGAATAGTCGAAAATCGAGTTGAGGAACACAAGGGCAGCTACAGAAGGAGAGCAACAGCCGGATCAGCTGTTGTGAGACATGCTTCCCAGCCATGAGGCCACCGGGTAGGGTTTGATAAGACTCAAGTGCTGGCAGTCACGCCTTCAGAGATTACCAGATTCACCAACAGTTTTCATGAGAAGGAGGGTAGTGTGAAAAGCGGATTTGGATTGCACCGCTGGAGAAGATGTGTACAAATCCTCCACCATGTGATGACAGTAACAACGGACGACTAGAACCGAAAACGGCCAATTGCGCTGCAGTTTTCAGAGCATGTGAGCCCTCGGAATTTAATTCAATCAGCAGCGAGCCAGGCTATGCACTGGACTTTCTAAAGAGCTGTAAACCCAGTTGAACGTGTCTTCCGCAGACGGGGGCCAAACGTTGGGATTCAAAAAGAAATTCACCCGACCGTGTCATTATAGCTTTGAATAGTTTCACGAGTATGAATTTGTATTAGGTAAGCTGCAGTAAAGAAAGCGACTTTCGTTTGCGTTGAAGTCAGATTGCGCATCATATTGTTTCCACGCTGAAGGCCAAGTAAACTGCAACCTATCTGTGGTTATCACTTAATAAAGGCAAGGCCTCCGCTCCAGATTGTATACCAGTCAGGTTCCTCTCAGAGTATGCTGAGAAAATAGCTCCATATTTAGCAATTACGTATAACCACTCGCTCACAGGAAGTTCCGTGCCTAAAGACTGGAAAATTGCTCAAGTCACACGAATACCTAAAAAGGGAAGTAGGAATAATCAGCTGAATTACACGCCCATATCACGAATGTCAATTTGCAGTAGGGTTTTGGAACAAATACTGTGGTCGGACATTATGAATTACCTGGAAGGAAACAACTTATTGACCCATAGTCAGCACGGATTCAGAAAACATCGTTCTTGTGAAACACAACTAGCTCTTTATACTCATAAAGTAATGAATGCTTTCGACACGATATGTCAAATTGATTCCATATTTTTCGATGGCTTTCGATACCGTTCCTTACAAGCGTCTTCTAACCAAACTGCGTGTCTGTGGAATATCGCCTCAGTTGTGTGACTGGATTCGTGATTTCCTGTTAGGTAGGTCACAGTTTGTAGTAATAGACGGAAAGTCATCGAGTAAAACAGGAGTAATATCCGGCGTTCCCCAGGGGAGTGTTATAGGCCCCGTATTGTTCCTGATCTATATTAACGACATAGGAGACAATCTGAGTCGCCGTCGTAGATAGTTTGCAGATGCTGCTATCATTTACCGTCTTGTAAAGCCATCAGATGATCAAAACGACTTGCAAGCTGATTTAGATAAGATATCCGTATGGTGCGAAAAGTGGCAATTCACCCTGAATAAGGAAAAATGTGAAGTTATTCACATGAGTGCTAAAAGACATCCGCTAAACTTCGATTACGCGATAAGTCACACAATTCTGAAGGCTGTAAATTCAACTAAATACTTAGGGATTACAGTTACAAATAATCAAAATTGGAACGATCACATAGATACTGTTGTGGGTAGGGGAAACGGAAGACTGCGATTCATTGGCAGAAAAGTTAGAAGACGCAACAGGTCTACTAAAGAGACTGCTTACACCACGCTTGTCCGCCATATTCTGAAGTATTGCTGTGAGGTGTGGGATCCGCATCAGGTGGGACTGACGGATGACATCGACTAAGTCCAAAGAAGGGCGGCTCGTTTTGTACTGTCCCGAAATAGGGGAGATAGTGCCATAGACATGATACGGGTGTAGGAGTGGCAATCATTAAAACAAAAGCGTTTTTCGTTAAGAGGGGATCTTGTCATGAAATTTCAATCACAAGTTGTCTCCTCCGATTGCGAAAGCATTCTTTTGGCACCCACCTACGTAGGGAGAAATGATCATCACGATAAAATAAGAGAAATCAGGGCTCGCACAGGAAAATTGAAGTGCTCGTTTTTCCCTCGCTCAGTTCGAGATTAGACAGGTAGAGAGACAGCTTGAAGGTCGTTCATTGAACGCTCTGCCAGGTACTTTATTGTGAATAGCAGAGTAATCACGTAGATGTAGATGTAGTTGTAGTTGTAGATGTAGTTACTTTCTTTATTAACTTTACCCCTTTTCAAAATTAATTTCCACCAGTTTCATTTGCATTTTTCCTTTCATTTAGATGTAACCCTTTCCTCCCTCTTTACCGACAGATTAACTTCGGTGACGATTGCTTTTCCCAGATTACCATTAGGTACACGCGGTTTAATTTTTCACTGTCATTTAGGTCGTTAAGTGAGGGGGAGGTAACCTCCTCCTCGCTTATCGACCTTAATGACAGTGAAAAATTAAACCGCGTGTACCTAATGGAAATTTGGGAAAAGCAATCGTCACCGAAGTTAATCTGTAGGTAAAGAAGGATGAAAGGGTTACATCTAAATGTAGGGAATAATGCAAATGAAATTGGTGGAAATTAATTTTGAAAAGAGGGTAAAATTAATAAAGAAAGTAAATGTGCGGTCGTTACGTTAACAATTAATTGGCGTTAATTAGATATTTGAGATTTGGGGAAAATTACAGTCGCCAGTCCTATGGACACCTACTACAATAACTGAAAAAGAAAGGTTATTGCACATATAATTAGCACTAGAAGCGTGGCAACTGAAGGTTGACACGTGTTGTGTGAAAACTGAATGTTTGTCAGGAGTAATTAATTTCGCTACACTCTGACTTAATTTAGTAAAAGAATTAATAAAACCGGAAAATTGAAAGTTAATTTAGTGACTGAAATTAACAGTGAACTTTGTTTCTGAAGCACTACGAAATTCAGTAAAATAAGGTTAGTCTTGGTCTACCTCAACAATCATTTCAAAATCTACTTGAATCAACGCAATTTACAAATAAGACATTTAACTCTTAACTTGAATTAAATGATGCTGAAGAATTAACAATAGTAAAATTTAGTACGTACCAAGCTGAGCTGCAGTCAAAGGTAAGCTAAAATATGGTAACAGAACTCGCATTCTTAATTTGTGCTTGTGTGATCTAAATATTGTAGCCAGCTATGAATACCTTAACTGAACTTTGAAATTAAAGCAATGAAATGGAATGATATTACTTTAATGCTGGCGTTTGAATTTCAACGACACTCGGGTTCATTTCGGAAAAGGAAGGGTCCCTGCTTGGTTATGCAATTGGTACAATGAGCAACAAAGGTTCATCCTAAGTTGCTGTATTTTTACTGATGCTAATGAAATAGCTTGAAAATCTGAGGTCTGCCATACAGTTCTAAAACTTTACGTGCTTTCAGTCTTCCTTGTTGGTTGATTGAAGTAGTCGGTCGAGGAGGTGGCGACAGTCACTCATTGTCGGCCGTCGCTGTTGCAGAAGCTGGATGTCGGCGCACCTTCTTCTCGATACGGTCACCAGGCGAAACGGGCTCTTGATGTGCGCCAGCTAATGAGTCCGCCACACCATGTCAGAAACTATCATAGCAAGTCGAGCGCAATTACATGCTGCCAAACCCCGAAAGCGCGGCAACTCGCGGGAGCGTCACACAACACACCTGCTCCACTGCCCTATTCCCGCCAGACTCCCTCTGCTCTGCCCGCGCTCCACGCGGTAGAGTTCACACTACCAAAGATCCTAAACACTTTGGTTCTCCACACGACCTATCGATGTAATTGTTCGATAGCATAGTTTTCGCTAGGGACGACCCAGCGTAAAATACAAATAATATTTACAAAACAAACCAATTATACATCGACATAGATGCATAAATATATATATATAAATATATATATGTATATGTATATATATATATATGTATGTATATATATATACACAAATAGTAAAACAATTACAATATATAAAGACAGAGAAATGTCATATCTTCAGGTAACAAAATAAGGAAAAAATTTATAGTACAATTGATGGAAATAGGAGGACATGCATTTCCGGCGTTACAGATAGCGGGTAAAGCTTAGTCGACTTCAATGCTAACATAGTCAACACCTTAATTATACTGAACCATTACAACAAATTTGGATATGTAAATAATTCAGTGCTCATACGGATGGCGAGTTCATCAGCTTTTTCGAGAAATAAAGATCCTGACGCGGGGGGAGTTGGCACCCATAGCTCGTTTGCTTGTAAAAGAAGCTACGCAGTTTCTACATCTTCGTGTTTAGCTATTATCAAAGATTTTCTGTGTGATTCGAACTTTCTACGCTCAAACAACGCCGTGCATTAAGCTCTGTTCTAATAATGGTAGACAGTTTAGAAATATCAATTTCACACTAATTATAGATAGCCATTACCGAACTCTGTTTTCCATCAATTGGCGTACGTAGCTCTATCTTCAATCTAAGCGAAATAGTGGTTTGATTTCGCTTCAGATTCTCTCCCTTTCCACTTAAAAATACAGGGCTATTACAAATGATTGAAGCGATTTCATAAATTCACTGTAGCTCCATTCATTGACATATGGTCACGACACACTACAGATGCGTAGAAAAACTCATAAAGTTTTGTTCGGCTGAAGCCGCACTTCAGGTTTCTGCCGCCAGACCACTCGAGAGCGCAGTTTGACAAAATGGCGACAGGAGTCGAGAAAGCGTATGTCGTGCTTGAAATGCACTCACATCAGTCAGTCATAACAGTGCAACGACACTTCAGGACGAAGTTCAACAAAGATCCACCAACTGCTAACTCCATTCGGCGATGCTATGCGCAGTTTAAAGCTTCTGGATGCCTCTGTAAGGGGAAATCAACGGGTCGGCCTGCAGTGAGCAAGGAAACAGTTGAACGCGTGCGGGCAAGTTTCATGCGTGTATCTGGATATGCTGGAAAATTGGCTCATGCCACAACTGGAGACCGACAGCGCCGACTTCATCTTTCAACAGGATGGTGCTCCACCGCACTTCCATCATGATGTTCGGCATTTCTTAAACAGGATATTGGAAAACCGATGGATCGGTCGTGGTGGAGATCATGATCAGCAATTCATGTCATGGCCTCCACGCTCTCCCGACTTAACCCCATGCGATTTCTTTCTGTGGGGTTATGTGAAAGTTACAGTGTTTAAACCTCCTCTACCAAGAAACGTGCCAGAACTGCGAACTCGCATCAATGATGCTTTCTAACTCATTGATGGGGACATGCTGCGCCGAGTGTGGGAGGAACTTGATTATCGGCTTAATGTCTGCCGAATCACTAAAGGGACACATATCTAACATTTGTGAATGCCAAAAAAAACTTTTTGAGTTTTTGTATGTGTGTGCAAAGCATTGTGAAAATATCTCAAATAATAAAGTTATTGTAGAGCTGTGAAATCGCTTCAATCATTTGTAATAACCCTGTATGTTAGAGTAGTTGTCTTTAAAAATGAAAGAAAAACAGAAAAAGCTTCTGACAGAAAAACCACTGCTTTCGAGACAAAGTTCATCACCTCGGTCATTTTCGTCACTCAATTCGAAAACTGACGGAAAATATTTCACAGTGGCAGTAACAAGAGAAAGGCGATAAAACATCAACAGTAGCAACCCATGTTTACTTGGTTCACTCTAATACAAATAATAAAAAATACAGCACCAAAAGCGTATCACGTCGCGTCTTTAGAAAGCTTTTGGCCCTATACCTGTGCTCCTGAGAATCAAATCTTTTCGTGTAAAACGATTTTCGTTTCGTGCAAAAAAAAATGTATTAACCGATTTCTTCGTGTTAGGCTTTACGAGGGAAATGTTCGTCACTTCATATCTCCTGTATACAAAGGATGGACAAAAATGTGGAGTCAACAAAACGACAAATCATTACCATGCCTGATGCGGTGCAGCGAATCCTTTGGCATTCAAAACAGTTTCCAATTGTCTCAGAATGGACAAATACAAATCCCTTGTGGTTTCGAAAGGAATCTTATACCACTCTCACTGCATAACAGCGGCAAGTTTAGCTAACGATGATGGAGGTGTACTGCGATCACACACCCTTCTCTCAACATTAGTGTGGTGACCAGGTAAGATGCGATGGTTCTTGCCCGTGCTCACAGAACCAGTCCTCGACGGTGGATGCTGTGTGAACAGCTGTGTATCTTGAAACGTAGTGTCACCATCGCGGAACAAATATATTACCGTGGGACGGACCTGATCGACCAAAATAGTCACATCATCCTTGGCAGTAACGCCATATTGCAGAGTAACCGTGACGACCATACCGCGACAGGGCTGCCCAAATAATCACTGAAGACCCAACGAATTTCTCTCTCGGGACGTAAACTCGGCCAGAAGTCGGAAACAGTGTGAGACACGTCTCATCCAAAGAAGTGGCTTTCTTCCATCACTCATATGTTAAGTTTTATGGCTTCGGCAACACGTTCTCCTGTTACGCTAATGAGCAGTTTTGGAA